>NW_027596335.1:27500-332500 GCF_964194155.1 Cetorhinus maximus
TCTTGGGGAGAGAGATTTTGCATTTGCTACAATCTCCAGCCAGATGTGCCGAGTGGATGATCCATCTCAGCCTCCTCCGGAGGTCCCCAGCATCACAGATTCCAGTCTCCAGCCAATTTCCATCACTCCACCTGATATCAAGAAACAGCTGAAGGCACTGGATACTGCAAAGGCTCTGGGCCCTGACAATATTCCAGCAATAGTACTGAAGACTTGTGCTCCAGAACTTGCTGCGCCCCTAGCCAAGCTGTTCCAGTACAGCTACAACACTGGCATCTACCCGGCTATGTGGAAAATTGCCCAGATATGTCCTGTACACAAAAAGCAGGACAAATCTAACCCGGCCAATTACTGCCCCCTCAGTCTATTCTCCATCATCAGTAAAGTAATGGAAGGGGTCATCAACAGTGCTATCAAGCGGCCATTGCTTAGCACTAACCTGCTCACTGACGCCCAGTTTGGGTTCCGCCAGGGCCACTCAGCTCCTGACCTCATTACAGCCTTGGTTCAAACATGGACCACAGAGCTGAGCTCCCGAGGTGAGGTGAGAGTGACTGCCCTTGACATCGAGGCAGCATTTGACCGAGTGTGGCATCAAGGAGCAAAACTGGAATCAAGGGGAAAACTCTCCGCTGGTTGGAGTCATACCGAGCACAAAGGAAGATGGTTGTGGTTGTTAGATGTCTATCATCTCAGCTCCAGGACATCACTGCAGGAGTTCCTCAGGGTTAGTGTCCTCGGCCCAACCATCTTCAGCTGCTTCATCAGTGACCTTCCTTCCATCATAAGGTCAGAAGTGGGGATGTTCGCTGATCAATGTTCAGCACCATTTATGACTCCTCAGATACTGAAGCAGCCCATGTCCAAATGCAGCAAGACCTGGACAATATCCAGGCTTGGGGCTGACAAGTGGAAAGTAACATTCGTGCCACACAAGTGCCAGGCAATGACCATCTCCAACAAGAGAGAATCTAACCATCGCCCCTTGACATTCAATGGCATTACCATCACTGAATCCCCCACTATCAACATCCTGGGGGTTACCATTGACCAGAAACTGAACTGGACCCAGCCAGATAAATACTGTGGCTACAAGAGCAGGTCAGAGGCTGGGAATCCTGCGGAGAGTAACTCACCTCCTGACTCCCCAAAGCCTGTCCACCATCTACAAGGCACAAGTCAGGAGTGGGATGGGATACTCCCCACTTGCCTGGATGAGTGCAGCTCCCACAACACTCAAGAAGCTCGACACTATCCAGGACAAAGCAGCCCCGCTTGATGGGCACCCCATCCACAAACATTCACTCCCTCCACCACTGACGCACAGGGGCAGCAGTGTGTGTACCATCGACAAGATGCACTGCAGCAACTCGCCAAGGCTCCTTCGACAGCGCCGCCCAAACCCACCACCTCTACCACCTAGAAGGACAAGGGCAGCAGACACACGGGGAATACCCACCACCTGCAAGTTCCCCTCCGAGCCCCTCACCATCCCGACTTGGAAATATATCGGCCGTTCCTTCACTGTCGCTGGGTCAAAATCCTGGAACTCCCTCCCTAACAGCGCGGTGGGTGTACCTACACCACACGGGGACTGCAGCGGCTCAAGAAGGCGGCTCACCCACCACCTTCTCAAGGGGGCAATAAAGGATGGGCAAAAAAATGCTGGGCCCGGCCAGCGACCCTCAATTGCCAAGAAAGAATAAAAAGAGGGAGGGTAATAACTTGGGAGAGGGGGTGAACACCTGGAGGAGAGAACGAAAGAGTGGGAGTTCTTAGCTGAGAGAGGTTGGATGATCAAGGTAGAATTTTTGGTAACTTGCTTGTTTCCCCTGCAGCCTCTGGAAGCCCCCGCTCGGGGTTTTGTACTTCTTGTGTTCCCATGCCTCGGGGAAGGCAGTCCGGGGTGAACTCAACAAGCCAGCGAGGTCCACAGGCTGGCACGTCTCAGGTAAGCAAAGGATTCGTCAGTGTTTGTTACACCTTCACCATCTCTCTGCTCTGCTGTTCCCTCCCCCCGACCATCCAAATTCACACCAAGATCCATTCGCCCATCGTCACCTGTACCTGCTGAGTTCCCAGGTTCCAAATCCTGCTGTGCCCGCACCCCATCTCTGTAACCTCCTCCAGCCCCTACAACCCTCCCTATCTCTGTAACCTCCTCCAGCCCCTACACCCCTCCCTATCTCTGTAACCTCCTCCAGCCCCTACAACCCTCCCTATCTCTGTAACCTCCTCCAGCCCCTACACCCCTCCCTATCTCTGTAACCTCCTCCAGCCCCTACACCCCTCCCTATCTCTGTAACCTCCTCCAGCCCCTACACCCCTCCCTATCTCTGTAACCTCCTCCAGCCCCTACACCCCTCCCTATCTCTGTAACGTCCTCCAGCCCCTACACCCCTCCCTATCTCTGTAACCTCCTCCAGCCCCTACACCCCTCCCTATCTCTGTAACCTCCTCCAGCCCCTACACCCCTCCCTATCTCTGTAACCTCCTCCAGCCCCTACAACCCTCCCTATCTCTGTAACCTCATCCAGCCCCTGCAAACGTCCCTATCTCTGTAATCTACTCCGCTCCAACAACACTGCCCATATCTGTAACCACCTCCAGCCTCTGAGGGAAAGGCGCACTGTCGGAAGGTCAGTGCTGAGGGAGCGCCGCACTGTCGGAGGGTCAGCGCTGAGGGAGCGCCGCACTGTCGGAAGGTCAGTGCTGAGGGAGCCCCGCACTGTCGGAGGGTCAGTGCTGAGGGAGCGCCGCACTGTCGGAGGGTCAGTGCTGAGGGAGTGCCGCGCTGTCGGAGGGTCAGTGCTGAGGGAGCGCCGCGCTGTCGGAGGGTCAGTGCTGAGGGAGCGCCGCGCTGTCGGAGTGTCAGTGCTGAGGGAGCCCCGCACTGTGGGAGGGTCAGTGCTGAGGGAGCGCCGCACTGTGGGAGGGTCAGTGCTGAGGGAGCGCCGCACTGTCGGAGGGTCAGCGCTGAGGGAGCGCCGCGCTGTCGGAGGGTCAGTGCTGAGGGAGCGGTGCACTGTCGGAGGGTCAGGGCTGAGGGAGCGCCGCACTGTCAGAGTAACAGGATTTTGGATGAGCTGTTATACCCGAGGGCCCAGTCTGCTCTCCTGGGTGGATATTAAAGACCCCATGGCTGATATTTTTTAGGACTCGTGCTGCGGGGAGGGTGGATGGGAGCAGGTGCAATCATGCTGGTGTCCTAGAGCTGGTATTCACCCCTCAACCTGGGTCATTGTCATATGTTTGTGGGATCTTGCTATGTGCATGTTGACCAACATAATTACTCCATTGCAGCAATGGTCAAACTTCCAAAAAATAAAAGCACCTCATTGTCTGTGAGGCGCTTTGAGACACTCTGGGATAGTGAAAGGCACTGGAGAAACACCAGAGCTCTCTCTCTCACTCTCACTGTCCGAGCGTCAAGTTGGTGTCAGCACCGTCTCACTCTCGGACACAGTGAACTGTTTCACCTCCTCCAAGCCCCAGAGGGCAGGTCCTGTGTTTGGGCGGGGGAGGCTAAATTCGGAAAGATTTCTGTCAGAAAGTAACATTTTGGGCACATAGTACAGGAATAATTGTGATCTGGCATGTGGCGAGTGTCATGAGACCATAAGACGTCGGAGCAGATGTAGGCCATTCGGCCCATCGAGTCTGCTCCGCCATTCAATGAGATCATGGCTGATCTGATAATCCTCAACTCCACTTTCCTGCCTTTTCCCCATAACCCTTGATTCCCTTACTGATTAAAAATCTGTCTATCTCAGCCTTGAACATACTTAATGACCCAGGCTCTACATCCCTCTGCGGTAAAGAATTCCACAGGTTAACTACCCTCTGAGAGGAGAAACTCCTCCTCATCTCTATCTTAAACAGCGACCCCTTACTCTGAGATTATACACTCTGGTCCTAGACTCTCCCACAAGGGGAAACAACCTCTCAGCAAGCCCCCTAAGAATCTTATATCTTTCAATAAGGTCGTCTCTCATTCTTCTAAACTCCAATGAGTAGCTTCTCAACCTCTCATAAGAAAATCCTTCCATACCTGGGATCAACCTAGTGAACCTTCTCTGGACTGTCTCCAATGCCAGTATATCTTTCTTTAGATGAGGGGACCAAAACTGTTCACAGTATTCTAGGTGTGGTCTAACCAGTGACTTGTATAGTTTTAGCAAGACTTCCCTTTTTTTATACTCCATATTCCCTTTGAAATAAAGGCCAACATTCCATTTGCCTTCCCTATTACCTGTTGAACTAGCTTTTTGGGATTCATGCACGAGGACCCACAAATCCCTCTGTGCTGCAGCTTTCTGCAGTCTTTCTCCGTTTAAATAATCTTCAGCTCCTCTATTCTTCCTGCCAAAATGCATAACCTTTCCCACGTTATATTCCATCTGCCAAGTTTTTGCCCACTCACGTAACCTGTCTCTATCCCTCTTGTGTCATCCTCACCACTTGCCTTCCCACCCATTTTTGTGTCATCCGCAAACTCGGCGATAGTACATTCGCTCCCCTCATCCAAGTCATTAATATATATTGTCAATAATTGTGGCCCCTGCACTAATGCCTGGGACACTCCTGCTTGGGAGGAGAGACTATCTTTGAATCTGTGGTTCTCAGAGCTCGACAGCGCTGAGGTAACTTCCTCACCTCATGACTGTGTCCGTTGTAGTTGAGTTGATAGAGATCAAATGCTTGGATTAGCCAACAACTCAGTTAGCATGTTAGCATGTGAGGACCTCAGCCTGTTTAACTCTTTCGGAGCCAACCAAATAAACTAAATTAACAAAATCAGGGACAAAATAACACAGCCCCTAAAGTAGGGAACTGTAAAACCAAAGACAAAGTTTAAAGGGAACTTACAAACGTCAAATCAAAAAGTGATTAACGGGGTCGATAAAGCACCCCAGTCCCCGCGGTGCCCACCGGGCGTGGAAGCCTCAGCCTGTTTACATGCGGCAATCGAGTACATATAAAGAGAGACCGTCCCGGGCCGCTTGTATTTTCTGCATCCTCGAGGAGTCCCGTGTTCCACGTGTATAGGTGGACCGCCAGAGGTTAAATGCAGCCCTTCTTCCGCTACTTGAGGGGGGCTGCTCCTCAAATTCTGGTTGCACTTCGGTGCCACGCCCCCCGATCTTTGGCCACCCGGTGTGGAGAGGAGGGCGGAGGACCTCCTTGTCAGGCTAGCCGTGCGCCTGGCCAAGGTGGCCATTTAACAGGTCTGGGCTGCGGGCAGTCGAGGGAGATGTTAGACCCCCCGACTGCCCCTCTTCCACAGCTACGTTCGCGACCAGGTGCACCGCAGGGGCTGGGGTGCATCATCAGCCCCGGCAACAACCCGTGAATTTAATTATTACGTGTTTCCTTTAAGGTTTTGTCTTGCGTTGCGGCGGCCCCTTTGAGCGGCTGTCAGATTCGTTTAATTAGTTCATCTTTGCCCCGTCGGTTTACTCAAAAGAGAGCGAAGGGAGATTCTCCTCGGCCGCCTGTCTTTTCTTTTTCTGAAGCCTTGGGGAGTCCGTGTTCCGCAGGCCAGTTCCCAGGCCTGGCCCAAGCAGCGGGCCACCTTAGACCCTCAGGTAAAAGCCAAAAAGACTGCGGATGCTGGAAATCCAAAACAAAAACAAAAGCACCAGGGGAAAACTGAGCGGGTCTGACAGCCTCTGCAGAGAGGAGCGCAGTTTACCGTTTCGAGAACCGTTGAAGAGTCATACGGACCCGAAACGTTAACTGGGCTCCTTAGACCCGCCCGCCTGCCCCTCCTCCTGCAGCTGCTTTCACCCCCCCCACCCCCCCGGGTGCCCCTCGAGTCGTGGGTACCTGCCGGCCCGGTTTCATTCAGGCCCTCCCGCGAAACCCCCGGGGACCTCAATTCCCCCAGAATATTATTATCGTAGCTTAATTTGCTAAAGTGCTCAATGCAGTTTTTGTTTTGAGTTAACGGTGTGTCATTCGGGGGTTGTTGACGAGTTCATTTAATTGTCGTTTTCCTCAAACGCCTATAAAGAGAAAGGGTTAGCGGCAGGAGTGTGGGGGTGGTGGTGGGACTGAAGTGTGTCGTCGCCCCCAGAAATGTGATAAATTCCCTTTTTGACATGTTCCGTTAATGTCTCCTTCCGAGGGGTAGATCGTTTGTTCATTGGCTTATGAGAAAGAAAGACTTCTAAGGCACTGGGTGTTGGTAGGTAAGAGGCAGGCGTGTCTAATGCTGCGAAAAACTCAGCAGGTCTGGCAGCATCGGTAGAGAAGAGCACAGTTGACGTTTCGAGTCCTCATGACCCTTCAACAGAACGTGAGTTCTGTTGAAGGGTCACGAGGACTCGAAACGTCAGCGTTGTCCGGTGCAGCGTTGTCCGTGGGAGCCCTTCGCCAAAAGTGGGCAGGCCACGGCGGGTCAGCCGAGAGGAGAGGTGGCCCGTTGTTGGGGGGTGGGGAGGGGGTCCCTCGCGAAACCCCTTCGCTCGTGTGACCGACGAGGCTAACCCAACCCCCTTGCCTTCGATCTGGAATGAAAGCCAATCCCCCCCCTCGTCTCGTCTCTCCTTTTTTCTTATCCAGAACGATGAGGACTCTGACGTGGATGACGTGGGCCCCTCGCAGAGTCCCACCCGATCGCAGGCCCAACACAACCTGGATAAGCTGACGCCCGCTGCCGTGGACAGGAAGGTAGGCACCTGTTTATCACCCCCCCAACACAGAACGGTCCAGTCCAGTCCGTCCATTCGGCCTGTCGCATCCGTGCTGGCTCCACGAAAAGAGCAACCCAGTCGGCCCCCATTTACCTCGCCCTCCCCTTTCTCCCCCTAACCCGGAGAGTCTTTTTTTTTTCCCCTTCTCAAAGTATGCATTAGTCATATTTTTATTGACATTAGGAACAGGAGGAGGCCCATTCAGCCCCCCTCTCGAGCCTGTTACACAGGAACAGGAGGAGGCCCATTCAGCCCCCCTCTCGAGCCTGTTACACAGGAACAGGAGGAGGCCCTTCAGCCCCTCTCGAGCCTGTTACACAGAAACAGGAGGAGGCCCATTCAGCCCCTCTCGAGCCTGTTACACAGGAACAGGAGGAGGCCCATTCAGCCCCCTCCTCGAGCCTGTTACACAGGAACAGGAGGAGGCCCATTCAGCCCCTCTCGAGCCTGTTACACAGGAACAGGAGGAGGCCATTCAGGCTGTCGAACCCATTACACAGGAGCAGGAGGAGCCGTTCAACCGCTTGAGCCTGTTCCGACATTCAGTCAGATCATGGCTGATCTGTATCTTAACTCCATCTACCTGCCTTTGTAACCTTCAACCCCCCCTTACCCAACAAAACATCTATCAATCTTGGGTTGGAAATTTTCAATTGACTGCAGCCTGCCTCCTCCCCGCTACCCAATGCCCACCACAGCCTCCACAGCTTTTTGGGGAGAGCGAGTTCCGGATTCCCACTCCCCTTTGTGTGAGGAAGCGCTTCCTGACATCCCCCCTGAACGGCCTGGCTCTCAGTTTAAGGTTCTGCCCCCTCGTTCTGGACCCCACCACCCCCACCACCACTCGCCCCGCACCAGAGGCAACAGCTTCTCTCTACCAACCCTATCGAATCCTTGAATCGTCTGAAAGCCTTCGATCGGATTCACCCACCCCCCCCCCCCCGCCACACCCGAACACTCGCGGGAATACAAGCCCGGTCTGTCCGACCAGTCCTCGTGACTTAACCCTGTCAACCCGGGACATCGCTCTGGGGAACCCGCGCTGCCCGCTCTCCTTCCTGAGAGGCGGGGGCTCGGATCGGTTTGCACTTTCTCCTGATCGCAATCTCTGCGGGCATTGAGGGTGCTCATGGGATCTTTTGCTTCACGTTTCGCAGATGAGTGAGGTGGTTCAGTACATCCTGATTATGGAGCAGAGAAAGATCCCGGTGAAACGGAAAGGTGAGTGTGTGAGTCGGGGCTGAACCGCGACCAGGCAGAATGAGGTGCAACGAATTGCTTTGCAGCCTGCTGGGAGTTAGCATGTATATCTCCTGCCTCAGTCTGTTGTGACCCCTCCCCACCTCCTGCCCCCACACCCCAGATATGGATTTGAACACAGCCAGACTGACAGAACCAGTGCTTGCAAAGACAAGATGCTAAATATGCTTGAACAAACATTGTGAACAGCAAACGCTTCATGTCATAAAGAACAAATTGCCCTCCGCACTGTCCCCGTCAAACACTCCCAGGACAGGTACAGCACGGGGTTAGATACAGAGTAAAGCTCCCTCTACACTGGCCCCATCAAACACTCCCAGGACAGGTACAGCACGGGGTTAGATACAGAGTAAAGCTCCCTCTACACCGGACCCATCAAACACTCCCAGGACAGGTACAGCACGGGGTTAGATACAGAGTAAAGCTCCCTCTACACTGTCCCCATCAAACACTCCAGGACAGGTACAGCACGGGGTTAGATACAGAGTAAAGCTCCCTCTACACCGTCCCCATCAAACACTCCCAGGACAGGTACAGCACGGGGTTAGATACAGAGTAAAGCTCCCTCTACACCATCCCCATCAAACACTCCCAGGACAGGTACAGCACGGGGTTAGATACAGAGTAAAGCTCCCTCTACACCGTCCCCATCAAACACTCCCAGGACAGGTACAGCACGGGGTTAGATACAGTGTAAAGCTCCCTCTACACTGTCCCCATCAAACACTCCCAGGACAGGTACAGCACGGGGTTAGATACAGAGTAAAGCTCCCTCTACACCGTCCCCATCAAACACTCCCAGGACAGGTACAGCACGGGGTTAGATACAGAGTAAAGCTCCCTCTACACTGTCCCCATCAAACACTCCCAGGACAGGTACAGCACGGGGTTAGATACAGAGTAAAGCTCCCTCTACACCGGACCCATCAAACAGTCCCAGGACAGGTACAGCACGGGGTTAGATACAGAGTAAAGCTCCCTCCACACCGTCCCCATCAAACACTCCCAGGACAGATACAGCACGGGGTTAGATACAGAGTAAAGCTCCCTCCACACCGTCCCCATCAAACACTCCCAGGACAGGTACAGCACGGGGTATCCCTCCTCCATTCATTAGGATCATGGCTGATCCTGGGCTTCAACTCCACTTTCCCACCCACTCCCCACATCCCTTCAATTCCCTGAAACCAAAAATCTGTCCATCCCGGCCTTAAATATATTCAACAATGGAGCAGACACACCGTCTGGGGTGGGGGAGATTCACACGCCTTTGTGTGCAGTAACCTCTCCACCTCTCAGCCCTAAATATTAATTTCCCAAGCCAGTTGATGAGGCATGAAACTAAACACGAATGCATTGCCTGATTCTAGCTTTATTTACAGAATTCAGCATTACATATATCTGCCACCTACCAACTACCCCTATCGCAGCAGTCTCTCTTTATACGTGCTCTAGGTACTTTATTAAACAATGCCCTTGACCCATGTAACTTAACAATGTGATGTACATCCTAAATGATTGGCCCCTTACCCTGAGACTGTGCCCCCCCCCCCGAGTGCTAGACCCTCCAGCCGGGGGATACGACGTCCCCATGTCTACCCTCTCAAGCCCCTTTGTAATCTCGAATGTTTCGATGAGATCGGCTTTCATTGTCCCAAACCCCAGCAAACGTAGGCCCAGTTTACTCAGCCTCTCGTCGTAGGGCAGCCCCCTCATCCCCCCCCACGGGCCAGTCAAGTGACCCTTCACTGTACCGCCTCCAATTCAAGCCTATCCTTAAACGCGGGGATCAAAACTGCGCACGGTATTCCAGATGTGGTCTGACCAAAACCCTGGACAATTGTTGCAAGACCCCTTTATTCTTGTAACTCCAATCTCCTTACACTAAAGAGCAACAAGCCATTTGCCTTCCTAATTGCTGGCTGCTAACTTTCTACGTCCCTTGCACGAGCACACACAAGTCTGCAGTGAGCGTCAAAGTTTGCAAGTCTCTCACCTTTTAAAGTATAATTCAGATATTCTATTCTTACGACCAAAGTGAATAACTTCACACTCGCCCCACACCTTATCCTCCCATCTGCCGTCCTGTTGCTCACTCCCTTAACCCGTCTGTGTCTCTTTGCAGCCTCTGTATCCTCCTCACAGCTTACGTTCCCACCTAGCTTTGGTATCGGGGGGGAGGAGGTGGTGCTGACACGGGACTAATAACCCAGAGACCCAGGGTAATGCTCTGGGGACCCGGGTTCAAACCCCGCCCACGGCAGACGGTAGAATTTGAACTGAATATAAACCTGGAATTAAAAAGTCTCAGTGATGACCATGAAACCATTGTCGCTTGTCATTAAAAACCCCATCTGGTTCACTAATGTCCCTTTAGGGAAGGAAATCTGCCGCCCTCACCTAGCCCGGCCTACATGTGGTTGACTCTGAAACGGTCCCAGCGAGACACTCGGTTGTATCAAACCGCAACAAAGCAGGCGCTGTGGGTGTACCCACATCACACAGGGACCGCAGCGGTTCAAGAAGGCAGCTCACCACCACCTTCTCAAGGGGCAATTAGGGATGGGCAACAAATGCTGGGCCCAGCCAGCGACACCCACATCCCATAAATGAATTTTTTTAAAAAGATCATCAGCAAACTTAGATCCGTGACTTACACTGTTAAGTCGCTAATATAGGTTGTAAATAGCTGAGGCTCTGGCACTGATCATTGTGGCACCTGCCTGCCAACATGAAAATGACCCGTTTATCCCTGCTCTTTGCTTCCTGCCGGTTGACCGATCCCCTACCCGTGCTCATATATCACCCCCGACTCCATCTTACCTTAAGGTGTGGCACCCTTATCGAATGCCCTCTGGACATCTATCGTCGAAATCACTCTGAGTGTTGGACTCGGTTTTCTTTTCCAGATATAATTAAGCATGTGTTGAAGGAGTACAGGTCAAGATATACAGAGATCATGAAACGCACTGTCAGGACCTTTCACCAGGTTAGTGTCCAGCACTGGCCGCCACTCTCACGACAGGCTGCTTATCTCCTGGTGGCTGCAGCACAGTAACACACCCCCCCCCAAAGTTCTCCCCCACAGGGTCGTCAATCAGACAATAACTTGACCCCAAGTCCAAATAAGGAGATATTAGGGACAGGCGACCAAAACCTTGGTCAAAGCAGTCGGATTTTAAGGAGTGTCTTAATGGAGGAGGGAGAGAGGGGGAGAAGGTTTAGGGAGGGAATTCCAGAGCTCAGGGCCCCCCAGGCAGCAGAAGGCGCGGCCACCAATGGTGGAGCGATGGGAATTTGGGGGGAGATGAATGAGAGGCGGGAATCAGATCTCAGAGGGTGGAGGGAGGTTACAGAGATAGGGAGGGTTGTAGGGGCTGGAGGAGGTTACAGAGACAGAGGGAGGGTTGTAGGGGCTGGAGGAGGTTACAGAGATAGGGTTGTAGAGGCTGGAGGAGGTTACAGAGATAGGGAGGGTTGTAGGGGCTGGAGGAGGTTACAGAGATAGGGAGGGGTGTAGGGGCTGGAGGAGGTTACAGAGATAGGGAGGGGTGTAGGGGCTGGAGGAGGTTACAGAGATAGGGAGGGTTGTAGGGACTGGAGGAGGTTACAGAGATAGGGAGGGGTGTAGAGGCTGGAGGAGGTTACAGAGATAGGGAGGGTTGTAGGGGCTGGAGGAGGTTACAGAGATAGGGAGGGGTGTAGGGGCTGGAGGAGGTTACAGAGATAGGGAGGGTTGTAGGGGCTGGAGGAGGTTACAGAGCTAGGGAGGGTTGTAGGGGCTGGAGGTGGTTACAGAGATAGGGAGGGTTGTAGGGGCTGGAGGAGGTTACAGAGATAGGGAGGGTTGTAGGGGCTGGAGGAGGTTACAGAGATAGGGAGGGTTGTAGGGGCTGGAGGTGGTTACAGAGATAGGGAGGGTGGGTCACAGTCTTTGCTCAACTAGCTTGTCCTATGTTCCGATGTTGGAAAGGGTGTGTAACATCTCTCCCTCCCCCCAGTTTCCCTCTCTCTCCCCCGTCTCCCTCTCTCTCTCCCTCCCCCCGTTCCCCTCTCTCTCCCCCCCCCCCACATCCCCCTCTCTCCCCCCCCCACCCCCGTCTCCCCCTCTCTCTCCCCCCCCCCCCGTCTCTCTCTCTCTCTCTCTCCACCCCGTCCCCCTCTCTCTCTGTCCCCCTCTCTCTCTGTCCCTCTCTCTCTCTGTCCCTCTCTCTCTCGGTCTGTCCCCCTCTCTCGGTCTGTCCCCCTCTCTCGGTCTGTCCCCGTCTCTCGGTCTGTCCCCGTCTCTCGGTCTGTCCCCCTCTCTGTGTTTCTGTCCCCCTCTCTGTGTTTCTGTCCCCCTCTCTGTGTTTCTGTCCCCCTCTCTGTGTTTCTGTCCCCCTCTCTGTGTTTCTGTCCCCCTCTCTGTGTTTCTGTCCCCCTCTCTGTGTTTCTGTCCCCCTCTCTGTGTTTCTGTCCCCCTCTCTGTGTTTCTGTCCCCCTCTCTGTGTTTCTGTCCCCCTCTCTGTGTTTCTGTCCCCCTCTCTGTGTTTCTGTCCCCCTCTCTGTGTTTCTGTCCCCCTCTCTGTGTTTCTGTCCCCCTCTCTGTGTTTCTGTCCCCCTCTCTGTGTTTCTGTCCCCCTCTCTGTGTTTCTGTCCCCCTCTCTGTGTTTCTGTCCCCCTCTCTGTGTTTCTGTCCCCCTCTCTGTGTTTCTGTCCCCCTCTCTGTGTTTCTGTCCCCCTCTCTGTGTTTCTGTCCCCCTCTCTGTGTTTCTGTCCCCCTCTCTGTGTTTCTGTCCCCCTCTCTGTGTTTCTGTCCCCCTCTCTGTGTTTCTGTCCCCCTCTCTGTGTTTCTGTCCCCCTCTCTGTGTTTCTGTCCCCCTCTCTGTGTTTCTGTCCCCCTCTCTGTGTTTCTGTCCCCCTCTCTGTGTTTCTGTCCCCCTCTCTGTGTTTCTGTCCCCCTCTCTGTGTTTCTGTCCCCCTCTCTGTGTTTCTGTCCCCCTCTCTGTGTTTCTGTCCCCCTCTCTGTGTTTCTGTCCCCCTCTCTGTGTTTCTGTCCCCCTCTCTGTGTTTCTGTCCCCCTCTCTGTGTTTCTGTCCCCCTCTCTGTGTTTCTGTCCCCCTCTCTGTGTTTCTGTCCCCCTCTCTGTGTTTCTGTCCCCCTCTCTGTGTTTCTGTCCCCCTCTCTGTGTTTCTGTCCCCCTCTCTGTGTTTCTGTCCCCCTCTCTGTGTTTCTGTCCCCCTCTCTGTGTTTCTGTCCCCCTCTCTGTGTTTCTGTCCCCCTCTCTGTGTTTCTGTCCCCCTCTCTGTGTTTCTGTCCCCCTCTCTGTGTTTCTGTCCCCCTCTCTGTGTTTCTGTCCCCCTCTCTGTGTTTCTGTCCCCCTCTCTGTGTTTCTGTCCCCCTCTCTGTGTTTCTGTCCCCCTCTCTGTGTTTCTGTCCCCCTCTCTGTGTTTCTGTCCCCCTCTCTGTGTTTCTGTCCCCCTCTCTGTGTTTCTGTCCCCCTCTCTGTGTTTCTGTCCCCCTCTCTGTGTTTCTGTCCCCCTCTCTGTGTTTCTGTCCCCCTCTCTGTGTTTCTGTCCCCCTCTCTGTGTTTCTGTCCCCCTCTCTGTGTTTCTGTCCCCCTCTCTGTGTTTCTGTCCCCCTCTCTGTGTTTCTGTCCCCCTCTCTGTGTTTCTGTCCCCCTCTCTGTGTTTCTGTCCCCCTCTCTGTGTTTCTGTCCCCCTCTCTGTGTTTCTGTCCCCCTCTCTGTGTTTCTGTCCCCCTCTCTGTGTTTCTGTCCCCCTCCCTGTGTTTCTGTCCCCCTCCCTGTGTTTCTGTCCCCCTCTCTGTGTTTCTGTCCCCCTCTCTGTGTTTCTGTCCCCCTCTCTGTGTTTCTGTCCCCCTCTCTGTGTTTCTGTCCCCCTCTCTGTGTTTCTGTCCCCCTCTCTGTGTTTCTGTCCCCCTCTCTGTGTTTCTGTCCCCCTCTCTGTGTTTCTGTCCCCCTCTCTGTGTTTCTGTCCCCCTCTCTGTGTTTCTGTCCCCCTCTCTGTGTTTCTGTCCCCCTCTCTGTGTTTCTGTCCCCCTCTCTGTGTTTCTGTCCCCCTCTCTGTGTTTCTGTCCCCCTCTCTGTGTTTCTGTCCCCCTCTCTGTGTTTCTGTCCCCCTCTCTGTGTTTCTGTCCCCCTCTCTGTGTTTCTGTCCCCCTCTCTGTGTTTCTGTCCCCCTCTCTGTGTTTCTGTCCCCCTCTCTGTGTTTCTGTCCCCCTCTCTGTGTTTCTGTCCCCCTCTCTGTGTTTCTGTCCCCCTCTCTGTGTTTCTGTCCCCCTCTCTGTGTTTCTGTCCCCCTCTCTGTGTTTCTGTCCCCCTCTCTGTGTTTCTGTCCCCCTCTCTGTGTTTCTGTCCCCCTCTCTGTGTTTCTGTCCCCCTCTCTGTGTTTCTGTCCCCCTCTCTGTGTTTCTGTCCCCCTCTCTGTGTTTCTGTCCCCCTCTCTGTGTTTCTGTCCCCCTCTCTGTGTTTCTGTCCCCCTCTCTGTGTTTCTGTCCCCCTCTCTGTGTTTCTGTCCCCCTCTCTGTGTTTCTGTCCCCCTCTCTGTGTTTCTGTCCCCCTCTCTGTGTTTCTGTCCCCCTCTCTGTGTTTCTGTCCCCCTCTCTGTGTTTCTGTCCCCCTCTCTGTGTTTCTGTCCCCCTCTCTGTGTTTCTGTCCCCCTCTCTGTGTTTCTGTCCCCCTCTCTGTGTTTCTGTCCCCCTCTCTGTGTTTCTGTCCCCCTCTCTGTGTTTCTGTCCCCCTCTCTGTGTTTCTGTCCCCCTCTCTGTGTTTCTGTCCCCCTCTCTGTGTTTCTGTCCCCCTCTCTGTGTTTCTGTCCCCCTCTCTGTGTTTCTGTCCCCCTCTCTGTGTTTCTGTCCCCCTCTCTGTGTTTCTGTCCCCCTCTCTGTGTTTCTGTCCCCCTCTCTGTGTTTCTGTCCCCCTCTCTGTGTTTCTGTCCCCCTCTCTGTGTTTCTGTCCCCCTCTCTGTGTTTCTGTCCCCCTCTCTGTGTTTCTGTCCCCCTCTCTGTGTTTCTGTCCCCCTCTCTGTGTTTCTGTCCCCCTCTCTCTCTCCCTCTGTCCCCCTCTCTGTGTTTCTGTCCCCCTCTCTCTCTCCCTCTGTCCCCCTCTCTCTGTTTCTGTCCCCCTCTCTCTCTCCCTCTGTCCCCCCTGCCTGTCTGTCTGTACACGTCTCTTACTCTCTGTCTGTCTCTTTGTGTCTCTCGCTCTCTCTCTCTCGTTCTCTCCCTCGTGCTCTCTCTCTCTGTCCCTGTCCCCTGGCCTATCTGTCTCTCTCTTTCTCTGTACCCGTCTCTCACTCTGTGTCTCTCTCTCTAGGTATTTGGACTGGATTTGGTGGAAATTGACACTAAAAACCATGCCTATATCCTCGTTAACAAACTGGAGCGTGTTGAGGGTGATAACATGAATTGGTAAGGCCGCCTGCTCCCTGCACTATTTTCTCAGTGTCTTTCTGTGGTAGCTGCTTCACTCTGAGCTGCCAGAGCAGCTGGGTTGAGGGGGCAAACATTTCTGCTCATATAAACCACAAGTCTGCCTGGGCAATCTGCTTGAGGTGGCGAACTCTCCTCAGAATTTTGCAGACTAGATATCACCCCATACTCTCCCTCTGGAAGAGCCATTTTCGTTCCACTCCCCCTGCGCTGTTTTCCCTGGCTGGCTGGCTGGGCCGAGAGCTGGGGGCGCAGGTCACCATCCACCAGAAACTGAACTGGACCAGCAACTGTGGCTACAAGAGCAGGTCAGAGGCTGGGAATCCTGTGGAGAGTAACTCACCTCCTGACTCCCCAAAGCCTGACCACCATCTACAAGGCACAAGTCAGGAGTGTGATGGGATACTCTCCACTTGCCTGGATGAGTGCGGCTCCCACAACACTCAAGAAGCTCGACACCATCCAGGACAAAGCAGCCCCCGCTCGATCGGCACCCCATCCACAAACATTCACTCCCTCCACCCCCGACGCACAGGGGCAGCAGTGTGTGTGTACCAACTACAAGATGCACTGCAGCAACTCGCCAAGGCTCCTTCGACAGCGCCGCCCAAACCCACCACCTCTATCACCTAGAAGGACAAGGGCAGCAGACACATGGGAACGTCTTAGAGCAGAGAAGGTTAAGGGGCGGATTTAATCGAGGCGTTCAAAATCACAAGGAGGGGTCTCGATCGAGTAAATGCGGAGAAGCTGTTCCCAGTGGCGGGAGGGTTGGTAACCAGAGGGGGGGACACAGATTGAAGAGAATCGGCGGGAGGGGGAAGGGGAGATGAGGGGAATTTTATTTATTTTGGACGTGGCGAGTTGTTGTGATCTGGAAGGCGCTGCCCGAAAGGGCGGGAGAAGCAGATTCACCCTCGAAAAGGGGGAGTTGGATAAATACTCGAAAGGGAAAAATGTGCGGGGTTACGGGGGGGAAAGAGCAGGAGGGAGAGTGTGGGACTAATGGGATAGCTCTTTCAAAGAGCCAGCACGTGGCACGATGGGCTGAACGACCACGTCCTGAGCTGTGTGGTTGCACCTTCCCCCACCCGCAGCCTCCTCCTCACAGCACAGGTGGGTCAGCAGCAGCGACGACGCACTGTGTAAACTGTAACTCCATTTTCTTCCCCAGGGGTGATGCTACGCCCAAAATGGGGCTCCTGATGGTCATTCTCTCCATTATCTTCATGAAGGGCAACGTGGTGAAGGACTGTAAGCACCTTTCTGCTGTTAGTTTGTGTTTCTACCCTCGCCTGCCTCAGGATGTGATTCCGGGCCCTTCAGCTGCTACAACCCTCCCTATCTCTGTAACCTCCTCCAGCCCCTACACCCCTCCCTATCTCTGTAACCTCCTCCAGCCCCTACACCCCTCCCTATCTCTGTAACCTCCTCCAGCCCCCTACACCCCTCCCTATCTCTGTAACCTCCTCCAGCCCCTACACCCCTCCCTATCTCTGTAACCTCCTCCATCCCCTACACCCCTCCCTATCTCTGTAACCTCCTCCAGCCCCCTACACCCCTCCCTATCTCTGTAACCTCCTCCAGCACCTACAACCCTCCCTATCTCTGTAGCCTCCTCCAGCCCCTACAACCCTCCCTATCTCTGTAACCACCTCCAGCCCCTACAACCCTCCCTATCTCTGTAACCTCCTCCAGCCCCCTACACCCCTCCCTATCTCTGTAACCTCCTCCAGCCCCTACAACCCTCCCTATCTCTGTAACCTCCTCCAGCACCTAAAACCCTCCCTATCTCTGTAACCTCCTCCAGCCCCTACAACCCTCCCTATCTCTGTAACCTCCTCCAGCCCCTACAACCCTCCCTATCTCTGTAACCTCCTCCAGCCCTTAGAGTTCTCCCTATCTCTGTAACCTCCTCCAGCCTCTACAACCCTCCCTATCTCTGTAACCTCCTTCAGCCCCTACAACCCTCCCTATCTCTGTAACCTTGTTCAGCCCCTACAACCCTCCCTATCTCTGTAACCTCCTCCAGCCCTTAGAGTTCTCCCTATCTCTGTAACCTCCTTCAGCCCCTACAACCCTCCCTATCTCTGTAACCTTGTTCAGCCCCTACAACCCTCCCTATCTCTGTAACCTCCTCCAGACCCTACAACCCTCCCTATCTCTGTAACCTCCTCCAGACCCTACAACCCTCCCTATCTCTGTAACCTCCTTCAGCCCCTACAACCCTCCCTATCTCTGTAACCTCCTCCAGCCCCCTACACCCCTCCCTATCTCTGTAACCTCCTCCAGCACCTACAACCCTCCCTATCTCTGTAGCCTCCTCCAGCCCCTACAACCCTCCCTATCTCTGTAACCACCTCCAGCCCCTACAACCCTCCCTATCTCTGTAACCTCCTCCAGCCCCCTACACCCCTCCCTATCTCTGTAACCTCCTCCAGCACCTACAACCCTCCCTATCTCTGTAACCTCCTCCAGCACCTAAAACCCTCCCTATCTCTGTAACCTCCTCCAGCCCCTACAACCCTCCCTATCTCTGTAACCTCCTCCAGCCCCTACAACCCTCCCTATCTCTGTAACCTCCTCCAGCCCTTAGAGTTCTCCCTATCTCTGTAACCTCCTCCAGCCTCTACAACCCTCCCTATCTCTGTAACCTCCTCCAGACCCTACAACCCTCCCTATCTCTGTAACCTCCTCCAGACCCTACAACCCTCCCTA
This sequence comes from Cetorhinus maximus, assembly GCF_964194155.1. NCBI lineage: Eukaryota > Metazoa > Chordata > Chondrichthyes > Lamniformes > Cetorhinidae > Cetorhinus > Cetorhinus maximus. Next base: position 45,608 of record NW_027596335.1, read on the forward strand.
TCTCTGTAACCTCCTTCAGCCCCTACAACCCTCCCTATCTCTGTAACCTCCTCCAGACCCTACAACCCTCCCTATCTCTGTAACCTCCTCCAGACCCTACAACCCTCCCTATCTCTGTAACCTCCTTCAGCCCCTACAACCCTCCCTATCTCTGTAACCTCCTCCAGCCCCCTACACCCCTCCCTATCTCTGTAACCTCCTCCAGCACCTACAACCCTCCCTATCTCTGTAGCCTCCTCCAGCCCCTACAACCCTCCCTATCTCTGTAACCACCTCCAGCCCCTACAACCCTCCCTATCTCTGTAACCTCCTCCAGCCCCCTACACCCCTCCCTATCTCTGTAACCTCCTCCAGCACCTACAACCCTCCCTATCTCTGTAACCTCCTCCAGCACCTAAAACCCTCCCTATCTCTGTAACCTCCTCCAGCCCCTACAACCCTCCCTATCTCTGTAACCTCCTCCAGCCCCTACAACCCTCCCTATCTCTGTAACCTCCTCCAGCCCTTAGAGTTCTCCCTATCTCTGTAACCTCCTCCAGCCTCTACAACCCTCCCTATCTCTGTAACCTCCTTCAGCCCCTACAACCCTCCCTATCTCTGTAACCTTGTTCAGCCCCTACAACCCTCCCTATCTCTGTAACCTCCTCCAGCCCTTAGAGTTCTCCCTATCTCTGTAACCTCCTTCAGCCCCTACAACCCTCCCTATCTCTGTAACCTTGTTCAGCCCCTACAACCCTCCCTATCTCTGTAACCTCCTCCAGACCCTACAACCCTCCCTATCTCTGTAACCTCCTCCAGACCCTACAACCCTCCCTATCTCTGTAACCTCCTTCAGCCCCTACAACCCTCCCTATCTCTGTAACTTCCTTCAGCCCCTACAACCCTCCCTATCTCTGTAACCTCCTCCAGACCCTACAACCCTCCCTATCTCTGTAACCTCCTCCAGCCCCTACAACCCTCCCTATCTCTGTAACCTCCTCCAGCCCCGACAACCCTCCCTATCTCTGTAACCTACAACCCTCCGAGATCTCTGCGCTCCTCCAAATCCAGCCTCTCAAGCATCCCCCGATTCCCATCGCTCCGCCATTGGCGGCCGTGCCTTCAGCTTCTCTCTCTCAGTACTGAGGGAACGGTGCACTGTCGGAGGGTCAGTGCTGAGGGTGCGCCGCACTGTCGGAGGGTCATTACTGAGGGAGCGCCGCACTGTCGGAGGGTCAGCGCTGAGGGAGCGCCGCACTGTCGGAGGGTCAGCGCTGAGGGAGCGCCGCACTGTCGGAGGGTCAGCGCTGAGGGAGCGCTGCACTGTCGGAGGGTCAGTGCTGAGGGAGCGCCGCACTGTCGGAGGGTCAGTACTGAGGGAGCGCCGCACTGTCGGAGGGTCAGTGCTGAGGGAGCGCTGCACTGTCGGAGGGTCAGTGCTGAGGGTGCGCCGCACTGTCGGAGGGTCATTACTGAGGGAGCGCCGCACTGTCGGAGGGTCAGTGCTGAGGGAGCGCCGCACTGTCGGAGGGTCAGTACTGAGGGAGCGCCGCACTGTCGGAGGGTCAGTGCTGAGGGAGCGCTGCACTGTCGGAGGGTCAGTGCTGAGGGTGCGCCGCACTGTTGGAGGGTCATTACTGAGGGAGCGCCGCACTGTCGGAGGGTCAGCGCTGAGGGAGCGCCGCACTGTCGGAGGGTCAGCGCTGAGGGAGCGCCGCACTGTCGGAGGGTCAGCGCTGAGGGAGCGCCGCACTGTCGGAGGGTCAGCGCTGAGGGAGCGCCGCACTGTCGGAGGGTCAGCGCTGAGGGAGCGCCGCACTGTGGGAGGGTCAGCGCTGAGGAAGCGCCGCACTGTCGGAGGGTCAGCGCTGAGGGAGCGCCGCACTGTCGGAGGGTCAGCGCTGAGGGAGCGCCGCACTGTCGGAGGGTCAGCGCTGAGGGAGCGCCGCACTGTCGGAGGGTCAGCGCTGAGGGAGCGCCGCACTGTCGGAGGGTCAGCGCTGAGGGGGCGCCGCACTGTCGGAGGGTCAGCGCTGAGGGGGCGCCGCACTGTCGGAGGGTCAGCGCTGAGGGGGCGCCGCACTGTGGGAGGGTCAGCGCTGAGGGAGCGCAGCACTGTCGGAGGGTCAGCGCTGAGGGCGCGCCGCACTGTCGGAGGGTCAGTGCTGAGGGAGTGCCGCACTGTCGGAGGGTCAGCGCTGAGGGGGCGCCGCACTGTCGGAGGGTCAGCGCTGAGGGGGCGCCGCACTGTCGGAGGGTCAGCGCTGAGGGAGCGTCGCACTGTCACATGTGCAGCCTTTTTACGATGAGACATTAAACCCAAGGCGCCCATCTCCACTTTTGGGTTGACGTAAAATATCCCACTACCTCTGCTGGATGAAGTGCCGAGATTAGGTTGGGGGGTTCCCCCCGGTGTCCTGGGGCCGACATTTGACCCTCAACCAGGATCGCTGCAATGCAGATGACCTGGGGCCACTACCACCTTGGCAGCTGTGGGATCGTGTTGTGCGCCAATTGGCTGCCACGTTTCCTACATAGCAAACGGGTCCTCCCATGTAAGAAGCTCCTCCGTGGGCCGTGAGGCTCTTCGGTTCGCACTGAGGCGGCGCAGGGCGCCAGGGAAACGCAGTCCCTTTCTTTTCTCTTGGTGCCCAGCGCGCTGCGTCTCCTGATGGGTCGGGCACTGTTTGAAGCTCCTGTGAACCAGTATTTAACACACTCTGCTCCTCTTCTCCTTAGCCTTGCTGTGGCACACCCTCAAAAAGCTTCGGGTCGATCCCAGGTAACTCCTTCGCTCGCGCTGTTCAACTTAACCTTTTGTGCTAAGGCCCGGGAATTCATTTTGGAGGGGGTGGGGGTGGTGGGGCTGCAGGCGAGATGGCGGCTGCTCCCGGGTTCACTGGTCCGAGGCCGCTTGCACCCCCTATTCCCGCGGGAGCACACCGCTCCAGGAACCTGCACTGGTTCAGCGAGTTCCCGGCCTGGAGAGGGCATGGGAGGCAACGGAGCTGGTGGCCTGTGTGGGTTTACTCTTCCCCCCCCCCCCCCCCCCCCACCCCCCCAGTTCCTCGCTCGTCCCGGCCGTTTTGGGGGGGGTTTTTCTCAGCATTCAGACGCAGCAGTTTCACTCGTTTTTGTGTCGATGTTTTTTTTCCCCCTCCCTTCAGTGAGCGACACAATGACTTCGGGGACGTGAAGAAGCTCATCACCGAGGAGTTTGTCAAACAGAAGTGAGTGCTGTACATCGTCCGACTGTAGCACTGGGTTACGCTGTAGGGTCGGCTGTCTTTTCACCTGTACCCAGCCTGGGAGTGTTTGATGGGGACGGTGTAGAGGGAGCTTTACTCTGTATCTAACCCCGTGCTGTACCTGTCCTGGGAGTGTTTGATGGGGACGGTGTAGAGGGAGCTTTACCCTGTATCTAACCCCGTGCTGTACCTGTCCTGGGAGTGTTTGATGGGGACAGTGTAGAGGGAGCTTTACCCTGTATCTAACCCCGTGCTGTACCTTCAAGGCTATTATTTGTTGCCCATCCCTATGCCTGAACTGAATGTCTCAGTGGGGCTGTTTCAGATGGCACATTCATAGGAATATAGGAAGCCGGAGGAGGCCATTCGGCCCCTCGAGCCTGCTCCCCCATTCAATAAGATCATGGCTGATCTGACTGTGGCCCCGACTCCACTTTCCCCATCCGCCGCCCCCACCCCATAACCCTCGACTCCCCTGCCGATCAGAAATCCATCTAACCCGGCCTTGAATATATTCAGGGACCCGCTTATAGATTATGCAGCACCTTACGATTTCAAGTGATTGTTTTGACAATCATTGTGCTGCACGGAAACCTGTTCGAATGGTAAAGCCACACCACAGGGGTCAATGATGGCTTTGTCCTGAGGAAAGGTTTTTCCCTTGAACCATTACTGCTTCCAACAGATCTCAGATGACATATTATTGGGAATTTGCCAACAGAAGCTATGTTTTACCATGTCCTTTTGAAGCATATAAGATCCTGATGAGAGGGGGGGGCTTGACAAGGGTGGGTGTTGAGCAGGTTGGGCCTCTACCCATTGGGAGTTTAGAAGAATGGGAGGTGATCTTATCGAAACATATCAGATTCTGATGGGAGGGGGTTTGACAGGGTGGATGCTGAGAGGATGTTTCCCTCCCTCGTGTGGGGGAATCTAGAACGAGGGGGAGGGGGGCACAGTTTCAGAATGAGGGGTCTCCCATTGAAGACGGAGACGAGGAGGAATTTCTTCTCTCAGAGGGTGGTCAGTCTGTGGAATTCTCTCCCCCCCACAGAGAGCAGTGGGGGCCGGGTCACTGAATATATTCGAGGCCGAGTGATTGACGAGGGAGAGTCGAGGGTGACGATGGGGGGGGACGGACAGGAAAGTGGAGTTGAGGCCACAGTCGGAGCAGTCAGGATCTTATCGAAGGTGGGGGGTGGGGGGGGGGGGGGGCAGAAGCAGGCTCGAGGGGCCGAATGGCCACCTCCTGCTACCATTTCCTACGCGGTTACGATCTCTATCTGCCCCTCAGGTACCTGGATTACTCCCGCGTTCTTCACACTGACCCCGTGGAGTACGAGTTTCGCTGGGGACCCAGGGCGTTGAAGGAAACTTCTAAGCTGAGAGTGCTGGAGTTTGTCGCCAAGGTAGGAGAGCCTGGAGAATCGAAGTCGGCGGGTCAGCGGGCCACAGAGCAACGGCTGGTTGTTTTGTGGGTGGTGGGGGAGGAGGGGTGGAGGGACTAACGATCGGCAGGAACAAACCCTCGAAAAGTGTGAGGGGGGATTGGATAAATACCGGAAGGGGGGGGACAATGTGCAGGGCTACGGTGGGGGAAAGAGAGCAGGGCGGGGAGAGTGTGTGGCTAATTCGATAGCTCCTTCAACGGGGGCCAGCACGGGCATGATGGGCTGAAGGGCCTCCTCCTCCTCCGCTGCGCGCTACCAACCCTTGTTAATTTTCCTCTGGTCACCAGATGCACAACAACCAGGATCCGAAGACGTGGGCGACGCAGTACAAAGAAGCTCATCAAGAGGCGGCCGCATCGTCCAAGAATTAGCCAGGCAAAAGGGGGCCACCACCTCACCCCACCCGATTCTCGCCCTCCTCCTCCGCTGCCCGCTCGCCCGAACCTCGAGAGGGTGGCCAGGCCAATCGCTGGCCCCCTTGCGAACGCCAGCCTCCTGCCCGAGCTCCTTGACCTGAGCGTCGGGGCCTTTCTTAACATTCCTGCCACCCCTCTTCCACACGCCCCCACCCCCCTCCCCTCCGGAATTCCCATCTCAGGGGGTGCCCTGCAGCACCAGCTGCCACCTGGGTTGGCACTTCGTATTTCAGGGAGCCACGAAGCTCGCCACCAACTTTCCCCTCTCCCAAAACCCTCCCCTCTTGCCTTTCTGTCTGGGTATGGACCATCCCCCCCCCACCACCCTCGGGTATTTCCCACGTCTCCTCAGGGTGGTTTCCTGCCAGGCCCAGCAACCAGTTGCTTTGGCGTCACGCATTTTTACAGTCAAGATGTTGTTTCGCTGTTTGTACCTGTTTTTCTAACTCGACGCGGTATCGATGCTTGCGCGCGATTAAATTGCCATTTTCTGTCACGATTGTTGCCCAGTGTTGCCTGCCTTGTTGCATCACCCGCGGCTGCTTTGCCCCCTCCTGTCCTCGCCCACCCAGTGTTCCTCACGTGCAGGACCAGCCCACCTGTATCTTGCCCAAGCCAGCAGCTTGGGAGTCGGGTTGGGGTGGGGTGGGGGAAGGATATACTGGCCTCGGGGAAGGATATATCGGCCTCGGGGAAGGATATGTTGGCCTCAGGGAAGGATATATCGGCCTCGGGGAAGGATATGTTGGCCTCAGGGAAGGATATATCGGCCTCGGGGAAGGATATACTGGCCTCGGGGAAGGATATATTGGCCTCGGGGAAGGATATGTTGGTCTTGGAGAAGGGTATATTGGCCTCGGGGAAGGATGTATCGGCCTCGGGGAAGGATATATTGGCCTCGGGGAAGGATGTATCGGCCTCGCGGAAGGATGTATCGGCCTCGGGGAAGGATATATTGGTCTTGGAGAAGGGTATATTGGCCTCGGGGAAGGATATGTCGACCTCGGAGAAGGATATATCGGCCTCGGGGAAGGATGTATCGGCCTCGGGGAAGGATGTATCGGCCTCGGGGAAGGATGTATCGGCCTCGGGGAAGGATGTATCGGCCTCGGGGAAGGATGTATCGGCCTCGGGGAAGGATGTATCGGCCTCGGGGAAGGATGTATCGGCCTCGGGGAAGGATGTATCGGCCTCGGGGAAGGATGTATCGGCCTCGGGGAAGGATGTATCGGCCTCGGGGAAGGATGTATCGGCCTCGGGGAAGGATGTATCGGCCTCGGGGAAGGATGTATCGGCCTCGGGGAAGGATGTATCGGCCTCGGGGAAGGATGTATCGGCCTCGGGGAAGGATGTATCGGCCTCGGGGAAGGATGTATCGGCCTCGGGGAAGGATGTATCGGCCTCGGGGAAGGATGTATCGGCCTCGGGGAAGGATGTATCGGCCTCGGGGAAGGATGTATCGGCCTCGGGGAAGGATGTATCGGCCTCGGGGAAGGATGTATCGGCCTCGGGGAAGGATGTATCGGCCTCGCGGAAGGATGTATCGGCCTCGCGGAAGGATATATCGGCCATTGAGAATGATATATTGGCCTCGGGGAAGGATATGTTGGCCTTGGAGGGATTCAGCGCGGTGGAAGCAGATTCACGCTCAAAAGGGGCAATTGGATAAATACTTGAAGGGGAAAAATGTGAAGTGATACTGGTGGTATCCAGCGCGAGGGGCGCAGTTTCCGTGCGCCACCACGAGGAGGCAGTGCTGGGGACTTCCCGATGGAGGGGTTGTGTCCCGACAGGCGCTCTCCTTCACAAGCTGCTCGCCAACAATGTGGGCTGAAAAAAGGAAGCAAACCGGCACACAATAGCAGAAAGCATCCCGACTCTCTTTACCTACACACTAAACCCATCACACCGTCCTGTTGGACACATGGTGTTTCATGTACAGAATAACAGATACTCGGGAGTGAGATACAGTCTGGAATCTAATCGAGGGGTTCAGGGGGTTTATATATAGAATAACAGATACCCGGGAGTGAGTTACAGACTGGAATCTAATCGAGAGGTTCGGGGGTGTTTCATATACAGAATAACAGATACCCGGGAGTGAGTTACAGACTGGAATCTAATCGAGGGGTTCGGGTGGGGTTTATATATAGAATAACAGATACCCAGGAGTGAGTTACAGACTGGAATCTAATCGAGGGGTTCAGGGTGGTTTATATATAGAATAACAGATACCCGGGAGTGAGTTACAGACTGGAATCTAATCGAGGGGGGTTTATATATAGAATAACAGATACCCGGGAGTCAGTTACAGACCGGAATCTATTCGAGGGGTTCGGGGTGACTTATATATAGAATAACAGATACCCGGGAGTGAGTTATAGATTGGAATCTAATCGAGGGGTTCGGGGGTTTATATATAGAATAACAGATACCCGGGAGTGAGTTACAGACTGGAATCTAATCGAGGGGTTCGGAGGGTTTATATATAGAATAACAGATACCCGGGAGTGAATTACAGACTGGAATCTAATCGAGGGTTTCAGGGTGGTTTATATATAGAATAACAGATACCCGGGAGTGGGTGACAGACTGGAATCTAACGGATGGGTTTGGGGTGGTTTATATATAGAATAATAGATTCCCGGGAGTGAGTTACAGACTGGAATCTAATCGAGGGGTTCAGGGGGTTTATATATAGAATAACAGATACCCGGGAGTGAGTTACGGACTGGAATCTAATCGAGGGGTTCGGGGCGGTTTATATATAGAATAACAGATACCCGTGAGCGAGTTACAGACTGGAACCTAACTGAGGGGTTCGGGGTGGTTTAAATATAGAATGAGATACCCGGGAGTGAGTTACAGACTGGAATCTAATCGAGGAGTTCGGGGGGTTTATATATAGAATAACTGATACCCGGGAGTGAGTTACAGACTGGAATCTAATCGAGGGGTTCGGGGGGTTTATATATAGAATAACAGATACCCGGGAGTGAGTTACAGACTGGAATCTAATCGAGGGGTTCGGGGGGGTTTATATATAGAATAACAGATACCCGGGAGTGAGTTACAGACTGGAATCTAATCGAGGGGTTCGGGGTGGTTTATATATAGAATAACAGATACCCGGGAGTGAGTTACAGACTGGAATCTAATCGAGGGGTTCGGGGGGGTTTATATATAGAATAACAGATACCCGGGAGTGAGTTACAGACTGGAATCTAATCGAGGGGTTCGGGGGGTTTATATATAGAATAACAGATACCCGGGAGTGAGTTACAGACTGGAATCTAATCGAGGGGGTTCGGGGTGGTTTATATATAGAATAACAGATACCCGGGAGTGAGTTACAGACTGGAATCTAATCGAGGGGTTCGGGGTGGTTTATATATAGAATAACAGATACCCGGGAGTGAGTTACAGACTGGAGTCTAATCGAGGGGTTCGGGGGGGGTGGGGTTTATATATAGAATAACAGATACCCGGGAGTGAGTTACAGACTGGAATCTAATCGAGGGGTTCAGGAATGTTGAGGTTAGATAGCGAATAGCAGATCGGTAGTGAAGAGTCAATGCCGTTCCCAGTGAAATATTTAATAGAATTTAACAGCGCACCATATAAGTTATATAATACTGCATTCGACCGCTTCATATACAAACACAAGATCATGTAACCTAACATTGAGTAACCGTTTTCCAAATATGAGTTACATATCACTTTCGGAAGAGAAGGCGGGAGCCGGTGTGGGGGGGGGCACGAAGTGGGAGGAAGTTAATAATAATCCATTTTCAGTTTTGTACATGTGTGCCTCCCTTTCGGGACCCCCCCCCCACTACCCCACCCCTACCCTCACCCCCCCTTCCCAGTTAAGACGTGCAAAATTTTCTTTCTCACGGTCACCACTGCTACATCCACTCGTGCGCGCAACTTGTTCTGAGTGTGTCCGCCCGCCATGGTTAAGCAGGTCCGCCCCGTGTCGACCAGCCTTCATCACCAAAATGGCGGCCGCCCATCCCCGGCCTTGGCATCCCCGGCGTGTGGACCCGCGGGGCACTCTCCAATCGCTAAGCGACGAGAGCCGGTAAGTGTCTTTATCGAAGACTCTTGCCCGTTACCCCAGAGGCTGGTTCCCATTGGTTGCTCGGTTTGGGGGGCGGGGGGAGGCAGGTAGTAGAGGAATTTTTGCCCCCCCTCCCAACCTCACTTTAATGCTCCTGGGTTTAACCTTTTTTTGCCTCTCCCAGGTGGTACCCCGTGGTTGAGGTGAGGGAGTTGGGAGGTAAGAGGTGCCCTTCTCATGGTCGGGCGGTTGTGGGGGAGGGGCGGTCAGGCGGACCAGCAGGGATTGTCCCGTGTCCTGCCCCCACCCCCACCCCCTCCCCCCCCCCCGTAGCTACGTACGTCCCTACTCCTTCCCGCCGAACACCCAAGGCAGCGGTCGTCCTCCGGAGAGCTGGCGAGGAGGCGTCCCGCTTGAGTCGAGCCAGGCGTCTGCCGAGGCCCCTTCCCTTTGGCCGGTCGGCGCGTGTCTCTTCCCGTCGGCGCGGCGATGGGAGATGCGGCAGGAGCAGCCTCCGCCGTCTGCCGTGCAGGCGTTAGTCCGAGAGCGTCCACAATACAGTCGTCGCGAGGGGAATTACAGAAATTGCATACAGTCCACAGGTAGGCGTACACTTCCGAGAATAATATTTACAATCAAGAGGTTGGGGCTGGAATGTCCACACGTCTCTCAGCGTGACAGCGTCCAGTGGACAAATGGACGTGCGGTAAGGTGGGGGAAGCAGCCGGTTCGGAGCTCCGTGTGGCATGACGCAGGGCAAGTGCAATGGATTCAGTGGTTAATGGGGGCGCGTTGGCTGGATTGGGTTAAGGGTTGGGTTGGGTTCGATCCTCCGGTGTTGGATTGGGTCGGACTGAGCTTTGTCCAACCGTGCCGGGCGCAAGTTGAGATTTTCGGCTGGGTTAGGATGAGACGTAGGCACAGAAGTAGGCCATTCGGCCCATCTGCTCTGCCCATTCAATGAGATCATGGCTGATCTGACAACCCTCAACTCCACTTTCCTGCCTTTCCCCCATAACCTTTGATTCCCTTCCTGATTAAAAGCCTGTCTATCTCAGCCTTGAATATACTTAATGACCCAGCCTCTACAGCCCTCTGTGGTGAAGAATTCCACAGGTTAACTACCCTCTGAGAGGAGAAATTCCTCCTCATCTGTATCTTAAATGGGCGACCCCTCACTCTAAGATTATGCCCTCTGGTCCTAGACTCTCCCACAAGGGGAAACGACCTCTCAGCATCTACCCTGACAAGCCCCCTGAGAATCTTTTATATCTTTCAATAAAGTCGCCTCTCATTCTTCGAAACTCCAATGAGTACGTAGATAAGGTTGCCTCAGCTTAGACTAAGGTACGTTCTTATGTACGAGGGTTGGGTTGGATCAGCCTGGGGAGTGCTGGGCGGGGTCAAATTGAGCTTTGATGTTGGTAGGTTGGGCAGAGTTATCTTGCCCCGCGAAATGTTGCTTCCCACAATTTCCTGTTCTTAATCTCGACTCCCTCAACATGGTGGGTATCGCAAGTGCTTTAAAAAAAACACACCGGTACGACTGTCATTAACAAAGGAGGGAGGAAACTCGTGCTAATATCAGCAAGAGTACTATCTGGGGAGTTTACTGGTTGCAGGTGATCTGTAGTCTTTGGAGTTTAGAAGAATGAGAGGTGATCTTATTGAAACATATCAGATTCTGAGGGGAGGGGGTTTGACAGGGTGGATGCTGAGAGGATGTTTACCACCCCCCCCAACCTCGTGGGGGGGAATCTAGAACGAGTGGAGTAGGGGGCACAGTTTCAGAATGAGGGGTCTCCCATTGAAGATGGAGATGAGGAGGAATTTCTTCTCTCTGAGGGTGGTCAGTCTGTGGAATTTTTTCCCCCCCACCCCCCCAAGAGAGCAGTGGGGGCCGGGTCACTGAATATATTCAAGGCCGAGTGATCGACGAGGGAGAGTCGAGGGGGGGAGGGACAGGAAAGCGGAGTCGAGGCCACAATTGGATCAGCCACGATCCTATCGAATGGGGGAGCAGGCTCGAGGGGCCGAATGGCCTCCTCCTGATCTGATTTTATGACGAGCGCTAACAGAATCAATCATTCCCCGCGTGTTACCCGGTTGGGGGGGTGGGCGGGGGGAGACGTGGAAACGGGCACAGGGTTAAGACACGGGAGGTATGTCTCTGGAGAGGAAGGGGCTGAAGGCTGCGGTGAGGTCAAGGGCTTTAGTGGGGGCTGTGGCGAGACGATGGGGTCGGTGGGACCACGGGTCGCTGAGATTGAGGGTGAAGGGGAGACGGAGGGATGCGAAGAGAAGGAAGGGTTTGGAGGGCAGGGTAAGGAGGTGGGGGTCAGGCTGAGCGAGACGGGCAGAAAGGAAGGCAGATGGAAGTAGAGGAGGGGGGAGGGAGTGGTGAGGAATATTGCAGATGGCTGCTGTGGGGGTCTGATTGGGATCAATGCAGAGCTGGGGGGAGGGTGCGAAGTGGATGGCTCCTACTTGAATGTCCATTCCAGCCCCAATAACAGTGCCAGTTTTCCAAAGAATATTCAGCAGAGATTGTACATAAAGGGGGCACTTACCACAAGGGTTCAAAGAGACACTTAAACTACTATATAAGGCAGTGTGCATAGAATTACAACATCTAGAGTACACAAGGAGGTATGAACCTCTATAGATACACACAGTACCACTCACGGAATACTATGAGGAGAGGAGTCCCAGAAGCTGGTGGTCAAGAGTCGGGGCTTTCCTTTCCCCTACGTTTGGCTCTGTTCTCCTTCCTGGGAAACGGGCTAGAATCTGCCTCGAATTGGCTTCCGAGGGCGATATTCTCCATGGCGTTCCTTCCTACGGAGTTCTGTTCCCCTGTTCCCACCCTTCTTTCCACCACCCCCACCCCACCGGAAAAACTCAGCAGGTTTGGCAGCATCTGCGGGGAGGGACACAGTTAACGTTTCGAGTCCGCATGACCCTTCAACAGAACTAAGTAAAAATAGAGAAGGGGTGAAATATAAGGTGGTTTAAGGGGACAAGAAGAGCTGGATAGAGGGCCAGTGATAGGTGGAGGTAACCAAAAGATGTCACAGACAAAAGGCCAAAGAGATGTTGAAGGTGGTGATATTATCTACAGGAATGTGCCAATTAAGAGTAGAAAGCAGGACGAGCAAGGTACAGATAGCCCTGGTGGGGTGGGGGGGAAGGGATCGAAATAGGCTAAAAGGTAGAGAGACAACAAGGTTAAGAGAGAGGTCGGCGTGATAACTGTTCAATGACTCGAGGGGCCGAATGGCTCCCTGTTTCTCTCCTCCCAGCTCCTAGGGCGGGCCCGATTGGCGCCCCCACCCCACCCGATTCGACCAGCTTCTGGGACCGCCCGGATGGTGGACACTGTTACAGTCACAGTGATATTCTTCAATCACACTGAGCACTTTACAACACAGAGAACCGACGGTGGAGGGTGGGGGGTGATGCGTGTATTTACATTGCATGGTTATGGGGATTGAGGGCAGGGTATGCGGGGTGGAGTGAAAAATAATCTCCTTCGGCCTCTGGTAACAGCTCCCCCACCTCCCTCCCAACCTCCCTCCCTTCCCCCTCCACCCCCGCCTCACCCCATGGCAAATGCCGACAGGGCAACACCGGAGACGTTAGCCACGTTATTTATTTGGCTGTCGGCTTCCTCTATTGCGGCGAGCTTTTAGGGTGATGCTACCAAGGCCTCTCCTGTGCTTCTGTGTCAGGACAGGCCCTGGTCTCCAAGCCAGCCCGGCGGAGGCCCTTGCGTGGCCTTGGTTACCACCGGGAGCACCAGTGTCCAACTATAACCAGGCCTTCCTCGTTTCCCCCACCCTGCCCGTGCCGGTCTCCAAGTGACCTAGCGCGTGTCACTGGTGGGGTGCCTGTCCCCAGTTACCCAGGGTCGTCCCGGTCCCCTCGAACTTTTGGAAGGTCACCCTCCAGGGCGACGCCCCGGTGAGCAATCCCGGGAGAGACGGGTTTACCGTATAGAAACCGATAAAATTCTAACAGGACCAGGCAGGGTAGATGTTCCCGATGGTGGTGGGGGGGGTCACAGTCTGAAGGTACGGGGTGGACCATTTAGGACTGAGATGAGGAGAAATGTCTTCACCCAGAGAGCCTGTGGAATTCACTACCACAGAAAGTAGTAGTTTACCGGGAGCGGGAGGAACCGGCGGCTTGGAGGAGGAGGGGGGGTGGGGGGTAGTTGGGAATCGTTGGATTATCTACGCCCCACGTCAGCGAGCGTCTGGAGCCTAGTCTCCGCCAGCGCTTTGGCGACTACCCAGTCAACCGGGGCCTTCAGTTCTCCTGAGGCCTTGGATCGCACCCCCCCAACCCCCACCCAGGCCACTGGCAGAGGGAGGGAGTGGGGGGGGTCGCTAACCAGAGGGGGACATGGATTGAAGAGAATCGGTAAAGGAGCCCGAGGTGGTGGGGAGGGTTGGTGGGGGGGGAGGAGATGAGGACTTGGAGGGGGTAAAATGTGCAGGGCGCTGCTGGAGGAAGAGCCAATAGGATGGCTCTTCGAAAGAGGAGGCAGGAGCCCCGATGGGCCGAACGGCCTACTCCTGCACTGTTACCGCTCCAGGAATTCGGGGGGGGCGCGAGGATTAGAGTCAGTGGGCGTGCGGGGTGCAGGGCCGGTGGCTTCGTGCCCTGAATGCACCCCTCCCCTGCACCCCCACCCCCTCCCCCGCACCCCCACCCCCGCACCCCCACCCCCTCCCCCGCACCCCCACCCCCTCCCCCGCACCCCCTCCCCCACACCCCCACCCCTCCCCCGCACCCTCACCCCTCCCCCTCCTCCGTCCCCTCCCCCGCACCCCACCTAAAGGAGATTATTTTTCTGTTCAATATATCTGTTTATATAGATAATGAGGTGGCATGCTGTATATCTCTCCCTCCTGTACACTATCTCGTGCGAACAGTCCATCTTTGATCCAGAGAAAGCTGAGGGGTTTGGTGCGGCCGGGCGGTTCTGAGCACCGGTAGCCGCTGCTGATAAGCGAGCTGAGAGCGGGAATGGGAGAGAGAGGGAAAGTAGGAGACAGAGAGAGAGAGAGAGAGAGAGAGAGAAGAAAAAGGGGGTGAGACCAGACAGAGGGGGAGGGGAGGTTGAGGGAGAGGGATAGATGGAAGAAGTGAGGGACTGGGAGATAGAGGACAAGGGATGTTGAGGGAGAGGGATAGAGGGAAGGAGAGAGGGACTGGGAGATGGAGGACAAGGGATGTTGAGGGAGAGGGATAGAGGACAAGGGATGTTGAGGGTGAGGGATAGAGGGAAGGAAGGAGGGACGTTGAGGGAGAGTGATAGAGGGAAGAAGTGAGGGACTGGGAGATAGAGGACAAGGGATGTTGAGGGAGGGATAGAGGGAAGAAGTGAGGGACTGGGAGATAGAGGACAAGGGATGTTGAGGGAGAGGGAAGGAGGGAGGGATGTTGAGGGAAGAAGAGAGGGACTGGGAGATAGAGGACAAGGGATGTTGAGGGTGAGGGATAGAGGGAAGGAAGGAGGGACGTTGAGGGAGAGGGTTAGAGGGAAGAAGTGAGGGAGTTGGAGATGGGGACAAGGGACGTTGAGGGAGAGGGATAGAGGGAAGGAGAGAGGGACTGGGAGATAGAGGACAAGGGATGTTGAGGGTGAGGGATAGAGTGAAGGAAGGAGGGATGTTGAGGGAGAGTGATAGAGGGAAGAAGTGAGGGAGTTGGAGATGGGGGACAAGGGACGTTGAGGGAGAGGGAGAGAGGGAAGGAGAGAGGGACTGGGAGATAGAGGGAGAGGGCAGTTTGAGGGACATGGAGGGAGAGATGGGGGGGGCGAGGGATGTTGAGGCAGAGAGAGGGAGGAATCAACAGACAGGGAGAGGAGGAGGGACACAGAGACTGCGAGAGGGAAGAGCAGGGAGAGATGGTAGGAGCGAAAGAGAGTGACGGAGGGAGACATAGAGGGGGAGGGATGGAGTGAAAGAGAGAGAGAGAGAGGAGCTCTCTCAATCAGAGAAGAGGCTAGCGAAGGATTTCCTCAGGTTCCGGATAGTTTCAGCCTTTACCTCATCATGACTAAGGCTTGTGCGAGGCAGCAGAGTTTCTGGAATGTTGAAGGTATTTGTCAGAGACTGTGATTTGCTGGAGAATAATGTGAAAAGATTACTATTAAGCACGAGAGGCAAGTGCATACTGTCTTATTTCATCCCCACTCGAGCTAGGGACCGGCGAAATCAAGGAGACGGTTTGGCAAACTGGAAGTGGCAACATAGAGACACTGTCCCTGTCCACTCAGTATCAGGAGGCAGTTGTTAACAGATGTCACCACATCAGTATGGTGGCTCTCCCCCTCTATCTCTGCTTCCCTCTCTCACTCGCTATCTCTCCCTCTTTCACACTTGCAATCGAGACCTCCTGAGCCTCAGTCCCACCTCAGAGTCAGAATGTTGAGGGTTCCAGCCCCTATGCCAATGTTGGGATATAATAATCCAGGCTGGACACTTCCCCCCCGCCCAGTGTAAGTGCTGAGGGAGCGCCGCACTGTCGGAGGGTCAGTGCTGAGGGAGCGCCGCGCTGTCGGAGGGTCAGTGCTGAGGGAGCGCCGCGCTGTCGGAGGGTCGGTGCTGAGGGAGCGCCGCGCTGTCGGAGGGTCAGTGCTGAGGGAGCGCCGCGCTGTCGGAGGGTCAGTGCTGAGGGAGCGCCGCACTGTCGGAGGGTCGGTGCTGAGGGAGCGCCGCACTGTCGGAGGGTCAGTGCTGAGGGAGCGCCGCACTGTCGGAGGGTCAGTGCTGAGGGAGCGCCGCACTGTCGGAGGGTCAGCGCTGAGGGAGCGCCGCACTGTCGGAGGGTCAGCGCTGAGGGAGCGCCGCGCTGTCGGAGGGTTGGTACAAAGTCCCAGCCCTGCAGAGTCATCAGGTGCAGTCGGAAACAACAGAGTTTCGTCCATAGCTTTTGGGGAAGCGGGCAAGTGTTGATGGTGGGGCGGGGTAGTGGATGGGACCTCCCTCAGTGGTTGAGGAGGCGGGGGAGGGGAAGGGATAGTACTCTGCCTTGCACCTCCAGGTCGTGGAGACTTGGGGAGCATCCTGGTTCCGAAACCCTGCCCTGCCTACTGGCACTCACCCCCTCAAGCAACCTGGGATGGAGAGCGAGACTAGGCCCAAGGCCTAGTCAAGCCCAAGCGACCGACAGCCTGAATCAGGGTCTGACGCGTGGGCGAGAGCCCTCCTGAAGAACTTTTGGGAATCTGGGACGCGGGTCAGCAGGATCTGGCTGCCCCTGGTCTTGTTGGGGCACCGGATCCTACCCCAAAAGGCCTCGTGGCCCTCCTCGCCCCACCCCATTGCCCTCCCACCCACACCTCTCCAGACACGGGCTCGGTACTTTGTCTCAACGCGTTGGCGAACCCCCAAGTCTCCAGAACATTCTATAAGCGGCTTGGCACGAATCTACAGGAGGGGGGGATTAAGGTGAGAAGCTCCCCCACCCCAAACCCCTCTCCACAATTTATTTCAGCCTCAAATAATTTATCAGAAAAGTTGCACATGGGGAGATTCGCTGTTCCCCGCTGCACGCTATTCTCAGCTGACATCCCACCTCACCCACAACTTTAAAACACACACCATGAGGTAGTGACTGAGAGACACCAGTCAGTGTACAGATATCTCCCTGAGAGAGAGAGAGGGGACTGAGAGACACCAGTCAGTGTACAGATATTTCCCTGAGAGAGAGGGACTGAGAGACACCAGTCAGTGTACAGATATTTCCCTGAGAGAGAGGGACTGAGAGACACCAGTCAGTGTACAGATATCTCCCTGAGAGAGAGGGGACTGAGAGACACCAGTCAGTGTACAGATATCTCCCCAAGAGAGAGGGGGGACTGAGAGACACCAGTCAGTGTACAGATATCTCCCTGAGAGAGAGGGGGGACTGAGAGACACCAGTCAGTTGTACAGATATCTCCCTGAGAGAGAGGGGACTGAGAGACACCAGTCAGTATACAGATATCTCGCTGAGAGAGAGGGGACTGAGAGACACCAGTCAGTGTACAGATATCTCCCTGAGAGAGAGGGGACTGAGAGACACGAGTCAGTGTACAGATATCTCCCTGAGAGAGAGGGGACTGAGAGACACCAGTCAGTGTACAGATATCTCCCTGAGAGAGAGAGAGGACTGAGAGACCCCAGTCAGTGTACAGATATCTCCCTGAGAGAGAGGGGACTGAGAGATACCAGTCAGTGTACAGATATCTCCCTGAGAGAGAGGGGACTGAGAGACACCAGTCAGTGTACAGATATCTCCCTGAGAGAGAGAGGAGACTGAGAGACACCAGTCAGTGTACAGATATCTCCCTGAGAGAGAGAGGGGACTGAGAGACACCAGTCAGTGTACAGATATCTCCCCGAGAGAGAGGGGGGACTGAGAGACACCAGTCAGTGTACAGATATCTCCCTGAGAGAGAGGGGGGACTGAGAGACCCCAGTCAGTGTACAGATATCTCCCTGAGAGAGAGGGGACTGAGAGATACCAGTCAGTGTACAGATATCTCCCTGAGAGAGAGGGGACTGAGAGACACCAGTCAGTGTACAGATATCTCCCTGAGAGAGAGAGGGGACTGAGAGACACCAGTCAGTGTACAGATATCTCCCTGAGAGAGAGAGGGGACTGAGAGACACCAGTCAGTGTACAGATATCTCCCTGAGAGAGAGAGGGGACTGAGAGACTCCAGTCAGTGTACAGATATCTCCCTGAGAGAGAGAGGGGACTGAGAGACACCAGTCAGTGTACAGATATCTCCCTGAGAGAGAGGGGACTGAGAGACACCAGTCAGTGTATAGATATCTCCCTGAGAGAGAGAGAGGGGACTGAGAGACACCAGTCAGTGTACAGATATCTCCCTGAGAGAGAGGGGACTGAGAGACACCAGTCAGTGTATAGATATCTCCCTGAGAGAGAGGGGGGACTGAGAGACACCAGTCAGTGTATAGATATCTCCCTGAGAGAGAGAGAGAGAGGGGACTGAGAGACACCAGTCAGTGTATAGATATCTCCCTGAGAGAGAGAGAGGGGACTGAGAGACACCAGTCAGTGTACAGATATCTCCCTGAGAGAGAGGGGACTGAGAGACACCAGTCAGTCTATAGATATCTCCCTGAGAGAGAGGGGGGACTGAGAGACACCAGTCAGTGTATAGATATCTCCCTGAGAGAGAGAGAGAGAGGGGACTGAGAGACACCAGTCAGTGTACAGATATCTCCCTGAGAGAGAGGGGATTGAGAGGCACCAGTCAGTGTACAGATATCTCCCTGAGAGAGAGGGGATTGAGAGGCACCAGTCAGTGTACAGATATCTCCCTGAGAGAGAGAGGGGACTGAGAGACACCAGTCAGTGTACAGATATCTCCCTGAGAGAGAGAGGGGACTGAGAGACACCAGTCAGTGTACAGATATCTCTCTGAGAGAGAGGGGACTTAGAGACACCAGTCAGTGTACAGATATCTCCCTGAGAGAGAGGGGACTGAGAGACACCAGTCAGTGTATAGATATCTCCCTGAGAGAGAGAGAGGGGACTGAGGCACCAGTCAGTGTACAGATATCTCCCTGAGAGAGAGAGAGGGGACTGAGAGACACCAGTCAGTGTACAGATATTTCCCTGAGAGAGAGGGACTGAGAGACACCAGTCAGTGTACAGATATCTCCCTGAGAGAGAGAGGGGACTGAGAGACACCAGTCAGTGTACAGATATCTCTCTGAGAGAGAGGGGACTTAGAGACACCAGTCAGTGTACAGATATCTCCCTGAGAGAGAGGGGACTGAGAGACACCAGTCAGTGTATAGATATCTCCCTGAGAGAGAGAGAGGGGACTGAGGCACCAGTCAGTGTACAGATATCTCCCTGAGAGAGAGAGAGGGGACTGAGAGACACCAGTCAGTGTACAGATATTTCCCTGAGAGAGAGGGACTGAGAGACACCAGTCAGTGTACAGATATCTCCCTGAGAGAGAGGGGACTGAGAGACACCAGTCAGTGTACAGATATCTCCCCAAGAGAGAGGGGGGACTGAGAGACACCAGTCAGTGTACAGATATCTCCCCAAGAGAGAGGGGGGACTGAGAGACACCAGTCAGTGTACAGATATCTCCCTGAGAGAGAGGGGACTGAGAGATACCAGTCAGTGTACAGATATCTCCCTGAGAGAGAGGGGACTGAGAGACACCAGTCAGTGTACAGATATCTCCCTGAGAGAGAGAGGGGACTGAGAGACACCAGTCAGTGTACAGATATCTCCCTGAGAGAGAGAGGGGACTGAGAGACACCAGTCAGTGTACAGATATCTCCCTGAGAGAGAGAGGGGACTGAGAGACTCCAGTCAGTGTACAGATATCTCCCTGAGAGAGAGAGGGGACTGAGAGACACCAGTCAGTGTACAGATATCTCCCTGAGAGAGAGGGGACTGAGAGACACCAGTCAGTGTATAGATATCTCCCTGAGAGAGAGAGAGGGGACTGAGAGACACCAGTCAGTGTACAGATATCTCCCTGAGAGAGAGGGGACTGAGAGACACCAGTCAGTGTATAGATATCTCCCTGAGAGAGAGGGGGGACTGAGAGACACCAGTCAGTGTATAGATATCTCCCTGAGAGAGAGAGAGAGAGGGGACTGAGAGACACCAGTCAGTGTACAGATATCTCCCTGAGAGAGAGGGGACTGAGAGACACCAGTCAGTGTATAGATATCTCCCTGAGAGAGAGAGAGGGGACTGAGAGACACCAGTCAGTGTATAGATATCTCCCTGAGAGAGAGAGAGAGAGGGGACTGAGAGACACCAGTCAGTGTATAGATATCTCCCTGAGAGAGAGAGAGGGGACTGAGAGACACCAGTCAGTGTACAGATATCTCCCTGAGAGAGAGGGGACTGAGAGACACCAGTCAGTGTACAGATATCTCCCTGAGAGAGAGGGGATTGAGAGGCACCAGTCAGTGTACAGATATCTCCCTGAGAGAGAGGGGATTGAGAGGCACTAGTCAGTGTACAGATATCTCCCTGAGAGAGAGAGGGGACTGAGAGACACCAGTCAGTGTACAGATATCTCCCTGAGAGAGAGAGGGGACTGAGAGACACCAGTCAGTGTACAGATATCTCTCTGAGAGAGAGGGGACTTAGAGACACCAGTCAGTGTACAGATATCTCCCTGAGAGAGAGGGGACTGAGAGACACCAGTCAGTGTATAGATATCTCCCTGAGAGAGAGAGAGGGGACTGAGGCACCAGTCAGTGTACAGATATCTCCCTGAGAGAGAGAGAGGGGACTGAGAGACACCAGTCAGTGTACAGATATTTCCCTGAGAGAGAGGGACTGAGAGACACCAGTCAGTGTACAGATATCTCCCTGAGAGAGAGGGGACTGAGAGACACCAGTCAGTGTACAGATATCTCCCCAAGAGAGAGGGGGGACTGAGAGACACCAGTCAGTGTACAGATATCTCCCTGAGAGAGAGGGGGGACTGAGAGACACCAGTCAGTTGTACAGATATCTCCCTGAGAGAGAGGGGACTGAGAGACACCAGTCAGTATACAGATATCTCGCTGAGAGAGAGGGGACTGAGAGACACCAGTCAGTGTACAGATATCTCCCTGAGAGAGAGGGGACTGAGAGACACCAGTCACTGTACAGATATCTCCCTGAGAGAGAGAGGGGACTGAGAGACACCAGTCAGTGCACAGATATCTCCATGAGAGAGAGGGGACTGAGAGACACCAGTCAGCATACAGATATCTCCCTGAGAGAGAGGGACTGAGAGACACCAGTCAGTGTACAGATATCTCCCTGAGAGAGGGGACAGAGAGACACCAGTCAGTGTACAGATATCTCCCTGAGAGAGAGGGGACTGAGAGACACCAGTCAGTGTACAGATATCTCCCTGAGAGAGAGAGGGGACTGAGAGACACCAGTCAGTGTACAGATATCTCCCTGAGAGAGAGAGAGAGACTGACAGTGTCTCTGGAGTTTGGAAGAATGAAGGGTAATCACTCAATTAATTGAAACATATCAGATTATGAAGGGGATTGCTGGGATAGAGTCAGAGGTTGTGTCCCCTGGCTGGGGAATCTAGGGCACTGGGGTCACAGTCTCAGGATAAGAGGCAAATCATTTGGGACTGAGATGAGGAAAAATGTATTCACTCAAAGAGTTGTGACTCTTTGGAATTGTCTCCACCAGGGGGAATCTGTTCATCCTACAGGAAGGGCCAGGGGAAAATGGGGCAATTTGCCACTTCCAAGCAGAGCATTAGTCTACTGAAAGTAGTGACTGAATGGAGGCCCATTTCTAACCGTAGTGTCTAACAATTTGTTCTCTGGTGAAAGGAGAGACCTCCCCTTGCTCCCTGAGGTAGCAGCAGAGTGTTTATTGAGAAAATTACGGGAAGACCAAACTAGGCCACATTACGCCAAACTAGGCCGATCTCGGCTGAGCTAGGCCCAATGAGGACTCTCTGGGCTGAGCTAGGCCCAATGAGGACTCTCTGGGCTGAGCTAGACCCAACAAGGCCTCGCTGGGCTGAGCTAGGCCACTCTGGGCTGAGTTAGGCTCAACTAGGCCGCTCTGAGCTGAGCTAGGTCCTACTAGGCCCCATGGGCTGAGCTAGACTCAACTAGGCAACTCTAGGCTGAGCTAGGCCCAACTAGGCCACTCTGGGCTGAGCTAGGGCCAACTAGGCCGTTCTGGGCTGAGTTACACCCATAGGCTTCGCTAGCCTGAGCTAGGCCCAAGTAGGCCACTCTAGGCTGAGTTAGATTCCAAAGGCTTCACTAACCTGAGCTAGGCCCAAGTAGGCCGCTCTAGGCTGAGTTACATTCCATAGGCTTCACTAACCTGAGCTAGGCCCAAGTAGGCCGCTCTAGGCTGAGTTACATTCCATAGACTTCACTAACCTGAGCTAGGCCCAAGTAGGCCACTCTGGGCTCAGTTAGGCCCAACGAGGCTTCACTCGCTTGAACCAAGCCAAACTAGGCACTCTGGACTGAACTAGGCTTCACCAGCCTGAGCTGGGCCAAACTAGGATAGCCTGAACCACAGAACTAGGCCTAACTAGATTTTGCCCAACCGGGCCCAGATGGGCTTCATGAGCCCGAACCAGGCCAAATTAGACACAAGGCGGCTTAATTACCTTCACCCGAGGCAACTCTAATTTAACTAGGCAGTACTAGGCCGAAGCCTGACCGTTGCGACGATGCTTACTTCATTTGGGGATGAGGGGCGGGCACATCTTGCTGTGGTGCCTTTTGAAGAGCTGGGGGCTTCTGCTGGATAGATGGCCTGCCCTGTTGCTGGCCCGGACCCATCCTGCCTTGTCCCTGTTGGCCCTGGACGACAGGCCTGGGCTGCTGGGTGGTGGGAGGCCCCTGCCTGGACTGCTGCTGCTGCCCGGGCCCCCTCTGCTGGGGCGGTGCCACCTGCGGTTGACGCTGAGGCGGTGGGCCTCCCTGCCGCTGCGGCCCTCCTGGCCCCGGTTGCTGGGCCTGTTGGCTCCCGGGGCCCGCCTGGCGGTGAGGCTGGCTGGGGGTCGGGCCGGGGGTCGGGCCTGGAGGTTTCGGCTGCTGCTGGGGCCCGGTTGGGGCCTGCCGTTGCTGCTGCTGCTGCGCCCCGGGCCCCGGTTGGCGCTGGTGCTGGGGGGAGTGCTGGCCGGCCAGGCCCGGTTGCCGTGGCATCTGGGGCGACCCCTGCCCGCCACCGGCGTGCCTCTGTTGCTGTGGCGATGGCTGGTTCACTGCCCGGGCCTGCTGCGGAGGCCCTTGGCGTGGCGGCTGCTGCTGCTGCTGTGGCTGGGCAGGCTGCCCCACAGGGCTCAGTTGGCGCTGAATGGGCGGAGGAGGCTGGACCGTGGGGCTTATCGCTCTCTGCTGGTGGCCAGAGGGACTGCCAGACTGCGGACTCAGGCCTTGGATCTGCTGGCCTTGGGGAGGAGGCCTCTGATGCGAGGGAGGGCCTTGACGTTGAGGCTGATGGCTGGTAGGCTGTTGAGGACCCCCTGTAATAGAAAAAAAGGACAGTTGATTTGTATTAGTATAAAATTAGGAACAGGAGGAGGCCATTCGGCCCCTCTCGAGTCTGTTACACAGGAACAGGAGGAGGCCCATTCAGCCCCCCTCTTGAGCCTGTTACACAGGAACAGGAGGAGGCCATTCAGCCCCTCTCGAGCCTGTTACACAGGAACAGGAGGAGGCCATTCAGCCCCTCTCGAGCCTGTTACACAGGAACAGGAGGAGGCCATTCAGCCCCTCTCGAGCCTGTTACACAGGAACAGGAGGAGGCCCATTCAGCCCCCCTCCTCGAGCCTGTTCCACCATTCAGTCTGGTCACGGCTGATCTGTATCTTAACCCCATCTACCTGTCTCGGTTCAGTAATCCCCTTACCCAACAAAAATCTATCAGTCTCGGGTTTGAAATTTCCAATTGAACCCCCCCAGCTTTTTGTTTGGGGGGAGGGTTGCGCGTGAGAGTTCCAGATTTCCACTCCCCTTTGTGTGAAGAAGTGCTTCTTGACATCACCCCTGAACGGGCCTGGCTCTTGTTTTAAGGTTCTGCTCCCTTGTTCTGGACTTCCACCCCTCCCCTGCCCCCCACCAGCGTAAATAGTTTCTCTCTATTGACCCTATCGAATCCTTTAACCATCTTCAACCCCTCCATCAGATTCCACCCCCCCCTTAATCTTCGATCCTTGGGGGAATACAAGCCCGGTCTGTGGGACCAGTCCTCGAAATTTAAACCTTTCAGCCTGGGATCGTTGTGGTGAATCTACACTGCACCCTCTGCAAGGTCAATATAACCTTCCTGATGAGCGGGGTACAGAACTGAACACAATTATTCCCGTCTGCGCCAATTAGTCTCTAAATGACCCCGGGCCCAGAACTGAAAACAGTTACTCATGTCTACGCAATTAGGCTCTAAATGACCCCGGGCCCAGAACTGAAAACAGTTACTCACGTCTACGCAATTAGGCTCTAAATGACCCCGGGCCCAGAACTGAAAACAGTTACTCACGTCTACGCAATTAGGCTCTAAATGACCCCGGGCCCAGAACTGAAAACAGTTACTCACGTCTACGCAATTAGGCTCTAAATGACCCCGGGCCCAGAACTGAAAACAGTTACTCACGTCTACGCAATTAGGCTCTAAATGACCCCGGGCCCAGAACTGAAAACAGTTACTCACGTCTACGCAATTAGGCTCTAAATGACCCCGGGCCCAGAACTGAAAACAGTTACTCACGTCTACGCAATTAGGCTCTAAATGACCCCGGGCCCAGAACTGAAAACGGTTACTCATGTCTACGCAATTAGTCTCTAAGTGACCCCAGGCCTGGGGCTGAACACAGTTACTGCAGATGGGGGTCTGACCAACGCTATTTATAGAGTAACCATAACATCCCTTTATAATTCAACCCCATCCGCTCGTGATTCCTGTTCTCAGGAATGACCTCTTCACATAAAGGGTAATGGGAATCTGCTCAAACCCTGGGACGGTCCTCGCGTTCTTCCCACTATTCAGGAAGTGGTAGAATATTCCCCCCAGTGCCTGTTGGTCCCTGTCGTACATAATCTCCGTGGCGTAATTATACGAGTTAGAGACGGTGGCTCGAGTGGCAGACTGGGGATTCGTGTTTGGAGCGAATCGCCTGAGACTCCTGGTGATCCTGTCCATTGGACCAGAGAATGGTTCAGTCCATTGATGTAGAAAATGGTTCGGTCCATTGATGTGGAAAATGGTTCGGTCCATTGATATGGAAAATGGTCCAGTCCATTGATCTGGAAGATGGTTCGGTCCATTGATATGGAGTTGGAAAATGGTTTGGTCCATTGAGTTGGAAAATGGTTTGGTCCATTGAGTTGGAAAATGGTTTGGTCCATTGAGTTGGAAAGTGGTTTGGTCCATTGAGTTGGAAAGTGGTTTGGTCCATTGAGTTGGAAAGTGGTTTGGTCCATTGAGTTGGAAAGTGGTTTGGTCCATTGAGTTGGAAAGTGGTTTGGTCCATTGAGTTGGAAAATGGTTTGGTCCATTGAGTTGGAAAATGGTTTGGTCCATTGAGTTCAAAAATGGTTTGGTCCATTGAGTTGGAAAATGGTTTGGTCCATTGAGTTGGAAAATGGTTTGGTCCATTGAGTTCAAAAATGGTTTGGTCCATTGAGTTGGAAAGTGGTTTGGTCCATTGAGTTGGAAAATGGTTTGGTCCATTGAGTTGGAAAATGGTTTGGTCCATTGAGTTGGAAAATGGTTTGGTCCATTGAGTTGGAAAATGGTTTGGTCCATTGAGTTGGAAAATGGTTTGGTCCATTGAGTTCAAAAATGGTTTGGTCCATTGAGTTGGAAAATGGTTTGGTCCATTGAGTTGGAAAATGGTTTGGTCCATTGAGTTGGAAAATGGTTTGGTCCATTGAGTTCAAAAATGGTTCTTTCCATTGAGTTGGAAAAGTGGTTTGGTCCATTGGGATGGGAAATGGTTCGGTCCATTGGGATGGGAAATGGTTCGGTCAATTGAGATGGGAAATGGCTCAGTCCATCGGGATCCCCACAATTTGTGGGGGGTGGGGGGGGGGGGAGATGGTCCAGTCCATCTAGTGCGATACCCCCGCGGAATGCGTCAGATAGTTCGGTCTGCAGATCGCACCAAACCGCCCCCCCCCTCCCCCTCCCCCTCCCTTCCCCCACCTCCGCCCCTCAGGGCGCAGGGGGTTCCCGCGGGACAAGGGTGCGACACAGCCATCGGAGCTGGGCGCGCGCGGGCGCCACGGTTACCTTGCGGCGGAGGGCGCTGCTGCGGGAGGGGTCCTTGCTGGAGCCCGGGGCTCTGCCTCAGGGGAGGCTGGGCGGACATCGGGTGTGGAGGCATCTGAGGCGAGGGAAGGGAATAAGAGAGAGACACAAGAGGAAAAACAACGTCAATCGGCCGATCTCCCAATTCGATAGACCCCCTCCCCGGGTGACAATCCGCTCGAATTAAGAATTGACCACCCCCAACCCGAGGGCTCCCAACTCTTACCCACACACCACCGCAGGGGAACATCCTGAGCCAGGGGAGTTCCCAGTGCATGGTCTTCGGTGGGATGAATGAGGGGAGGGGACGTGGTTTAATCTACAAGGGTTTTGGTAGGGGACTGAGAGGTCTGGGGCCCAAGGGGGTTTGGTACGCAAGGGCCCCCCTTCCCCCTCAAGGTGAAAAGGCACATCGAGAGCGGTTGGGTTAAATGAGCAAAAGCACAAGGGGACCCTCTTGTGTACACAGAGTCCAACTACTGTCATCGCGTGACACGAAACCTTTCATAAATCGCTGGTTAGGGCCTCAGCTTGGGGTATGGTGTCCGTCTCCCACCCCAGCACATTCTTGGGTGGTGGGGGGGGGTGGAGGAAGGATGTCGAGGGTCTCGGTGGGGGAAGGTTGCGGAGGGGATTTACCAGGAGGGTTCCCCGGGAGATGAGGGGGATCTTCAGTTCA
Source organism: Cetorhinus maximus (assembly GCF_964194155.1). Classification (NCBI taxonomy): domain Eukaryota; kingdom Metazoa; phylum Chordata; class Chondrichthyes; order Lamniformes; family Cetorhinidae; genus Cetorhinus; species Cetorhinus maximus. The sequence continues at coordinate 72,253 of NW_027596335.1, forward strand.
CGTTGGGAGAGACCGGAGAAGCCCGGGGTTGTTCTCCTCGGAGCGGAGGAGAAGGTGAAGGGGTCGGGTGGCGGGGGGGGGGGGGGATCGAATCGAGGGGGAGGTTCAAAATCACGAGGGGGGGGTCTCGATCGAGTGAAAATGAGGAGAAACTGTTCCCAGTGGCGGGAGGGTCGGTAACCAGAGAGGAGGGGGGGACACAGATTGAAGAGAATCGGCGGGAGGGAGGGAGGGGGAAGGGGAGATGAGGAGAATTTTGTTTATTTTGGACGTGGCGGGTTGTTGTGATCTGGAAGGCGCTGCCCGAAAGGGCGGGAGAAGCAGATTCACCCTCGAAAAGTTGGGGGGGGGAAGGATAAATGCTGGAAGGGGGACAAAATTTGCTGGGGGGGCGCGGAGGAGGAGGAGAGAGTGTGGGACTAATTGGATAGATCTTTCAAAGGGGCCGGCACGGGCACGATGGGAGGAATGGCCTCTCGTCTACTCTGAACGATTTCCCCCCCACTTCCCCCCCACCGTGCGAAGGTTCCGGTCTCACCTGAGGCGGCTGCGCTGGGGGGGGTCTCACGGGAGATGGGCTGGGAATCCTGGGCAAAACCTGACTCATCTTGGCCACGACGAGGTCAGCGATGAGCAGCTTGTCTTCCTCCTGGTGTTCCCCGATGAGAGGCATGGCACAGTCCATCACCTGGGCAAAACAGCGACAGGACATTAGGTGGCGAGACGAGAGGCTGAGGAGTGGGGGGTACCAAAAATCAATCAGCACCCACGCTGGCCCGGACAACCCACTTCCTCGCCCACCCCAGAGACTCGAGCTCCATAATCCAGACCAGGCACTACCCGCCGCCTGCCCTCCTCGGTGCCAGTGCTGAGGGAGCGCCGCGCTGTGGGAGGGTCAGCACCGAGGGAGCGCCACGCTGTCGGAGGGTCAGTGCTGAGGGAGCGCCGCGCTGTGGGAGGGTCAGCACCGAGGGAGCGCCGCACTGTCGGAGGGTCAGGGCTGAGGGAGCGCCGCACTGTCGGAGGGTCAGCGCTGAGGGAGCGCTGCACTGTCGGAGGGTCAGTGCTGAGGGAGCGCCGCACTGTCGGAGGGTCAGTGCCGAGGGAGCGCCGCCCTGTTGGAGGGTCAGTGCTGAGGGAGCGCCGCACTGTGGGAGGGTCAGTGCTGAGGGAGCGCCGCACTGTCGGAGGGTCAGTGCTGAGGGAGCGCCACACTGTCGGAGGGTCAGTGCTGAGGGAGCGCCGCACTGTCGGTGGGTCAGTGCCGAGGGAGCGCTGCACTGTCGGAGGCTCAGTGCCGAGGGAGCGCCGCACTGTCGGAGGGTCAGCGCTGAGGGAGCGCCGCACTGTGGGAGGGTCGGTGCCGAGGGAGCGCCGCACTGTCGGAGGGTCTGTGCCGAGGGAGGGTCTATGCCGAGGGAGCGCCGCACTGTCGGAGGGTCAGTGCTGAGGGAGCACCGCACTGTCGGAGGGTCAGCGCCGAGGGAGCGCCGCACTGTCGGAGGGTCAGCGCCGAGGGAGCGCTGCACTGTCGGAGGGTCAGCGCCGAGGGAGCGCCGCACTGTCGGAGGGTCAGTGCCGAGGGAGTGCCGCACTGTCGGAGGGTCAGTGCTGAGGGAGCGCCGCACTGTCGGAGGGTCAGTGCTGAGGGAGCGCCGCACTGTCGGAGGGTCAGTGCCGAGGGAGCGCCGCACTGTCGGAGGGTCAGTGCCGAGGGAGCGCCGCACTGTCGGAGGGTCAGTGCCGAGGGAGCGCCGCACTGTCGGAGGGTCAGTGCCGAGGGAGCGCCGCACTGTGGGAGGGTCAGTGCTGAGGGAGCGCCGCACTGTGGGAGGGTCAGTGCTGAGGGAGCGCAGCACTGTCGGAGGGTCAGTGCTGAGGGAGCGCCGCACTGTGGGAGGGTCAGGGCTGAGGGAGCACCGCACTGTCGGAGGGTCAGTGCTGAGGGAGCGCCGCACTGTCGGAGGCTCAGTGCCGAGGGAGCGCCGCACTGTCGGAGGGTCAGCGCTGAGGGAGCGCCGCACTGTGGGAGGGTCGGTGCCGAGGGAGCGCCGCACTGTCGGAGGGTCTGTGCCGAGGGAGGGTCTATGCCGAGGGAGCGCCGCACTGTCGGAGGGTCAGTGCTGAGGGAGCACCGCACTGTCGGAGGGTCAGCGCCGAGGGAGCGCCGCACTGTCGGAGGGTCAGCGCCGAGGGAGCGCCGCACTGTCGGAGGGTCAGCGCCGAGGGAGCGCCGCACTGTCGGAGGGTCAGCGCCGAGGGAGCGCCGCACTGTCGGAGGGTCAGTGCTGAGGGAGCGCCGCACTGTCGGAGGGTCAGTGCCGAGGGAGCGCCGCACTGTCGGAGGGTCAGTGCCGAGGGAGCGCCGCACTGTCGGAGGGTCAGTGCCGAGGGAGCGCCGCACTGTGGGAGGGTCAGTGCCGAGGGAGCGCCGCACTGTCGGAGGGTCAGTGCCGAGGGAGCGCCGCACTGTCGGAGGGTCAGTGCCGAGGGAGCGCCGCACTGTCGGAGGGTCAGTGCCGAGGGAGCGCCGCACTGTGGGAGGGTCAGTGCTGAGGGAGCGCAGCACTGTCGGAGGGTCAGTGCTGAGGGAGAGCCGCACTGTCGGAGGGTCAGTGCTGAGGAACGAGACATTAAACCCAAGGCCTGCGTCTCCCACTCAGGCAGACGTAATGGATCCCACGGCCGCTAGTGGAAGTGGAGGTGAGGGGAGTTCGCTCCACATTCCTGTGTCCAATATTTTACGCTTCAACTTCAACCGATAATCATTGAAAATAAGATGAACAGCTCTTCCATGGTTTTGAGATTGTGGGATCGTGCTGTCCAGAAAATGGTTGCTGTATTTTATAACAGAGCAGCTACTTTGGAAAATAACTGATTGGGTGTCAATATTTGAGATGTGGACTTGCTCAACCAATCGGGGGACGAGGCTGGTGGCCACGCTCAGAGACAGGCTATTCCACCATAGTGGCTGCGCAGAGAGGCTAGGGGCCATTGGACTGAGCAGCCAGTAGCTTAATGAAGATCGTAACACAGGCTGAACACTATGGACACAATGTCCGACCCACTATCCTTCAGTTCAGTGCCTGGACATCAGATCAATCCCCACCTTCTCCCCGTATCCCTCAATCCCCACCTTCTCCCCGTATCCCCCAATCCCCGCCTTCTCCCCGTCTCCCTCAATCCCCACCTTCTCCCCGTATCCCTCAATCCCCACCTTCTCCCCGTATCCCTCAATCCCCACCTTCTCCCCGTATCCCTCAATCCCCACCTTCTCCCCGTATCCCTCAATCCCCACCTTCTCCCCGTATCCCTCAATCCCCACCTTCTCCCCGTATCCCTCAATCCCCACCTTCTCCCCGTATCCCTCAATCCCCACCTTCTCCCCGTATCCCTCAATCCCCACCTTCTCCCCGTATCCCTCAATCCCCACCTTCTCCCCGTATCCCTCAATCCCCACCTTCTCCCCGTATCCCTCAATCCCCACCATCCCCCCCGTATCCCTCAATCCCCACCTTCTCCCCGTATCCCTCAATCCCCACCTTCTCCCCGTATCCCTCAATCCCCACCTTCTCCCCGTATCCCTCAATCCCCACCTTCTCCCCATCTCCCTCAATCCCATGTTTTTCAGTCGGCCATTCCCTCACACTTTGCATTTTGAATGGAACTTGCTATCATGGTCAGGTACAGTTCAGCTCTCGAAGCAGATAACGTGCTAATGGAGCTAAAAGAGCACAGCAAGCTCCCATAGCCAGACACACGGTAAAAGACTGGCTAATCTATTTTTACGTATATTGATTGAGGGACAAGTGTTGGCCCTCAGCACTGACCCTCCGACAGTGCGGCGCTCCCTCAGCACTGACCCTCCGACGGTGCGGCGCTACCTCAGCACTGACCCTCCGACAGTGCGGCGCTCCCTCAGCACTGACCCTCCGACAGTGCGGCGCTCCCTCAGCACTGACCCTCCGACAGTGCGGCGCTCCCTCAGCACTGACCCTCCGACAGTGCGGCGCTCCGTCAGCACTGACCCTCCGACAGTGCGGCGCTCCCTCAGAACTGACCCTCCGACAGTGCGGCGCTCCCTCAGCACTGACCATCGACAGTGCGGCGCTCCCTCAGCACTGACCTTCCCTCAGCGCTGACCCTCCCTCAGCACTGACCCTCCGACAGTGCGGAGCTCCCTCAGCACTGACCCTCCGACAGTGCGGTGCTCCCTCAGCACTGACCCTCCGACAGTGCGGCGCTCCCTCAGCACCGACCCTCCGACAGTGCGGCGCTCCCTCAGCACCGACCCTCCGACAGTGCGGCGCTCCCTCAGCACCGACCCTCCGACAGTGCGGCGCTCCCTCAGCGCTGACCCTCCGACAGCGCGGCGCTCCCTCAGCACTGACCATCCAACAGTGCGGCGCACCTTCAGCACCGACCCTCCGGCAGTGCGGCGCTCCCTCAGCGCTGACCCTCTGACAGAGCGGCGCTCCCTCAGCGCTGACCCTCCCTCAGGGCTGACCCTCCCACAGCGCGGCGCTCCCTCAGCACTGACCCTCCGACAGTGCGGCGCTCCCTCAGCACTGACCCTCCGACAGTGCGGCGCTCCCTCAGCGCCGACCCTCCGACAGTGCGGCGCTCCCTCGGCACTGACCCTCCGACAGTGCGGCGCTCCCTCAACACCGACCCTCCGACAGTGCGGCACTCCCTCAGCGCTGACCCTCCGACAGTGCGGCGCTCCCTCAGCACCGACCCTCCGACAGTGCGGCGCTCCCTCAACGCTGACCCTCCGACAGTGCGGCGCTCCCTCAGCGCCGACCCTCCGACAGTGCGGCGCTCCCTCAGCACCGACCCTCCGACAGTGCGGCGCTCCCTCAGCATTGACCCTCCGACAGTGCGACGCTCCCTCAGCATTGACCCTCCGACAGTGCGGCGCTCCCTCAGCACTGACCCTCCGACAGTGAGGCGCTCCCTCAGCACTGACCCTCCCTCAGCGCTGACCCTCCCTCAGCACTGACCCTCCGACAGTGCGGAGCTCCCTCAGCACTGACCCTCCGACAGTGCGGCGCTCCCTCAGCACTGACGCTCCGACAGTGCGGCGCTCCCTCAGCACTGACGCTCCGACAGTGCGGCGCTCCCTCAGCGCTGACTCTCCGACAGAGCGGCGCTCCCTCAGCACTGACCCTCCCTCAGGGCTGACCCTCCCACAGCGCGCCGCTCCCTCAGCACTGACCCTCCCACAGTGCGGCGCTCCCTCAGCACTGACCCTCCGACAGTGCGGCGCTCCCTCAGCACTGACCCTCCGACAGTGCGGCGCTACCTCAGCACTGACCCTCCGACAGTGCGGCGCTCCCTCAGCACTGACCCTCCGACAGTGCGGCGCTCCCTCAGCACTGACCCTCCGACAGTGCGGCGCTCCCTCAGCACTGACCCTCCGACAGTGCGGCGCTCCCTCAGCACTGACCCTCCGACAGTGCGGCGCTCCCTCAGCACTGACCCTCCGACAGTGCGGCGCTCCCTCAGCACTGACCCTCCCTCAGCGCTGACCCTCCCTCAGCACTGACCCTCCGACAGTGCGGAGCTCCCTCAGCACTGACCCTCCGACAGTGCGGCGCTCCCTCAGCACTGACCCTCCGACAGTGCGGCGCTCCCTCAGCACTGACCCTCCGACAGTGCGGCGCTCCCTCAGCACTGACGCTCCGACAGTGTGGCGCTCCCTCAGCGCTGACCCTCCGACAGGGCGGAGCTCCCTCAGCACTGACCCTCCGACAGTGCGGCGCTCCCTCAGCACTGACCCTCCGACAGTGCGGCGCTCCCTCAGCACTGACCCTCCGACAGTGCGGCGCTCCCTCAGCACTGACCCTCCGACAGTGCGGCACTCCCTCAGTAGAAGCAGAAAGGGGCAGTTTCAGGCCTGGATGAAGGGCTCGGGGCTCTGAAGTGGAGGCTCGAACCCATGGTTGCCTGACTCAGAAGCGAGAGTGATCCTGACTGGTGGGACACTGGAATGCCTGTCGAAAGTGAACAGTGTGGTCTCCGGAGAAACCTCAAGAGTGAGTTGGGGATGGGCAATACAGTGACTGGGACTTTCATTCCCGATCATGGTGGTTGGCACAGCCGATTGATTTCTTCATCTTCCCTGGGGACCCACGTGAGCCAGCAGTCTGCTGCACAACACCATTGTCCACTCCGAGCACCAGTGGGGAAGGGTGGAGGACAACCCTTGCCAACAGAGGCACTGCAATTCCCTTCCTTCTCTGAAGGGGGCGAGAATGACTAGTCAATGGCTGCAGTTCCCACATTCGGGACACAGAGGGCAGTGCCACCTACACTACACAATTGACAGGCAGATTGTCAAAGGAGTGTTACAGTGAGGGGTGTGGGGTATATCAGAGTGCTACAGTGAGGGGTGTGGGATATATCAGAGTGTTAAAGTGAGGGGTGTGGGGTATATCAGAGTGTTACAGTGAGGGGTGTGGGGTATATCAGTGTTACAGTGAGGGGTGTGGGGTGTATCAGAGTGTTACTGTGAGGGGTGTGGGGGATATCAGAGTGTTACAGTGAGGGGTGTGGGGTATATCAGTGTTACAGTGAGGGGTGTGGGGTATATCAGAGTGTTACAGTGAGGGGTGTGGGGTATATCAGTGTTACAGTGAGGGGTGTGGGATATATCAGAGTGTTACAGTGAGGGGTTTGGGGTATATCAGTGTTACAGTGAGGGCTGTGGGGTATATCAGAGTGTTACAGTGAGGGGTGTGGGGTATATCAGAGTGTTACAGTGAGGGGTTTGGGGTATATCAGAGTGTTACAGTGAGGGCTGTGGGGTATATCAGAGTGTTACAGTGAGGGCTGTGGGGTATATCAGAATGTTACAGTGAGGGGTGTGGGGTATATCAGAGTGTTACAGTGAGGGGTGTGGGGTATATCAGTGTGTTACAGTGAAGGGTGTGGGGTATATCAGTGTTACAGTGAGGGGTGTGGGGTATATCAGAGTGTTACAGTGAGGGGTGTGGGGTATATCAGTGTGTTACAGTGAAGGGTGTGGGGTATATCAGTGTTACAGTGAGGGGTGTGGGTTATATCAGTGTTACGGTGAGGGGTGTGGGGTATATCAATGTTACAGTGAGGGGTGTGGGGTATATCAGAGTGTTACAGTGAGGGGTGTGGGCTATATCAGAGTGTTACAGAGAGGGGTGTGGGGTATATCAGAGTGTTACAGTGAGGGGTGTGGGGTATATCAGAGTGTTACAGTGAAGGGTTTGGGGTATATCAGAGTGTTACAGTGAGGGCTCTGGGGTATATCAGAGTGTTACAGTGAGGGCTGTGGGGTATATCAGAGTGTTACAGTGAGGGGTGTGGGGTATATCAGAGTGTTACAGTGAGGGGTGTGGGGTATATCAGTGTGTTACAGTGAAGGGTGTGGGGTATATCAGTGTTACAGTGAGGGGTGTGGGGTATATCAGAGTGTTACAGTGAGGGGTGTGGGGTATATCAGTGTGTTACAGTGAAGGGTGTGGGGTATATCAGTGTTACAGTGAGGGGTGTGGGTTATATCAGTGTTACGGTGAGGGGTGTGGGGTATATCAGTGTTACAGTGAGGGGTGTGGGGTATATCAGAGTGTTACAGTGAGGGGTGTGGGGTATATCAGAGTGTTACAGTGAGGGGTGTGGGGTATATCAGAGTGTTACAGTGAGGGGTGTGGGGTATATCAGTGTTACAGTGAGGGGTGTGGGGTATATCAGAGTGTTACAGTGAGGGGTGTGGGATATAACAGAGTGTTACAGTGAGGGGTGTGGGGTATATCAGAGTGTTACAGTGAGGGGTGTGGGGTATATCACAGGGTTACAGTGAGGGGTGTGGGGTATATCAGAGTGTTACAGTGAGGGGTGTGGGATATATCAGTGTTACGGTGAGGGGTGTGGGGGATATCAGAGTGTTACAGTGAGGGGTGTGGGGTGTATCAGAGTGTTACTGTGAGGGGTGTGGGGGATATCAGAGTGTTACAGTGAGGGGTGTGGGGTATATCAGTGTTACAGTGAGGGGTGTGGGGTATATCAGAGTGTTACAGTGAGGGGTGTGGGGTATATCAATGTTACAGTGAGGGGTGTGGGATATATCAGAGTTTTACAGTGAGGGCTGTGGGGTATATCAGAGTGTTACAGTGAGGGCTGTGGGGTATATCAGAGTGTTACAGTGAGGGGTGTGGGGTATATCAGAGTGTTACAGTGAGGGGTGTGGGGTATATCAGTGTGTTACAGTGAAGGGTGTGGGGTATATCAGTGTTACAGTGAGGGGTGTGGGGTATATCAGAGTGTTACAGTGAGGGGTGTGGGGTATATCAGTGTTACAGTGAGGGGTGTGGGGTATATCAGTGTTACAGTGAGGGGTGTGGGTTATATCAGTGTTACAGTGAGTGGTGTGGGGTATATCAGAGTGTTACAGTGAGGGGTGTGGGGTATATCAGAGTGTTACAGAGAGGGGTGTGGGGTATATCAGAGTGTTACGGTGAGGGGTGTGGGGTATATCAGTGTTACAGTGAGGGGTGTGGGGTATATCAGAGTGTTACGGTGAGGGGTGTGGTGTGTATCAGAGTGATACAGTGAGTGGTGTGGGGTATATCAGAGTGTTACAGTGAGTGGTGTGGGGTATATCAGAGTGTTACATTGAGGGGTGTGGGGTATATCAGCGTGTTACAGTGAGGGGTGTGGGGTATATTAGAGTGTTACAGTGAGGGGTGTGGGGTATATCAGTGTTACAGTGAGGGGTTTGGTGTATATCAGAGTGTTACAGTGAGGGGTGTGGGGTATATCAGAGTGTTACAGTGAGGGGTGTGGGGTATATCAGAGTGTTACAGTAAGGGGTGTGGATTATATCAGAGTGTTACAGTGAGGGGTGTGGGGCATATCAGAGTGTTACAGTGTGGGGTGTGGGGTATATCAGTGTTACAGTGAGGGGTGTGGGATATATTAGAGTGTTACAGTGAGGGGTGTGGGATATAACAGTGTGTTACAGTGAGGGGTGTGGGGTATATCACCGAGTTACAGTGAGGGGTGTGGGGTATATCAGAGTGTTACAGTGAGGGGTGTGGGGTATATCAGAGAGTTATAGTGAGGGGTGTGGGGTATATCAGAGTGTTACAGTGAGGGGTGTGGGGTATATCAGTGTTACAGTGAGGGGTGTGGGATATATTAGAGTGTTACAGTGAGGGGTGTGGGATATAACAGTGTGTTACAGTGAGGGGAGTGGGGTATATCGCCGAGTTACAGTGAGGGGTGTGGGGTATATCAGAGTGTTAAATTGAGGGGTGTGGGGTATATCAGTGTTACGGTGAGGGGTGTGGGGTATATCAGTGTTACAGTGAGGGGTGTGGGGTATATCAGTGTTATGGTGAGGGGTGTGGGCTATATCAGTGTTACAGTGAGGGGTGTGGAGTATATCAGAGTGTGACGGTGAGGGGTGTGGTGTGTATCAGAGTGATACAGTGAGTGGTGTGGGGTATATCAGAGTGTTACAGTGAGTGGTGTGGGGTATATCAGAGTGTTACATTGAGGGGTGTGGGGTATATCAGCGTGTTACAGTGAGGGGTGTGGGGTATATTAGAGTGTTACAGTGAGGGGTGTGGGGTATATCAGTGTTACAGTGAGGGGTTTGGTGTATATCAGAGTGTTACAGTGAGGGGTGTGGGGTATATCAGAGTGTTACAGTGAGGGGTGTGGGGTATATCAGAGTGTTACAGTAAGGGGTGTGGATTATATCAGAGTGTTACAGTGAGGGGTGTGGGGCATATCAGAGTGTTACAGTGAGGGGTGTGGGGTATATCAGTGTTACAGTGAGGGGTGTGGGATATATTAGAGTGTTACAGTGAGGGGTGTGGGATATAACAGTGTGTTACAGTGAGGGGTGTGGGGTATATCACCGAGTTACAGTGAGTGGTGTGGGGTATATCAGAGTGTTACAGTGAGGGGTGTGGGGTATATCAGAGTGTTACAGTGAGGGGTGTGGGGTATATCAGTGTTACAGTGAGGGTTGTGGGATATATTAGAGTGTTACAGTGAGGGGTGTGGGATATAACAGTGTGTTACAGTGAGGGGAGTGGGGTATATCGCCGAGTTACAGTGAGGGGTGTGGGGTATATCAGAGTGTTACAGTGAGGGGTGTGGGGTATATCAGTGTTACGGTGAGGGGTGTGGGGTATATCAGTGTTACATTGAGGGGTTTGGGGTATATCAGAGTGTTACAGTGATGGCTGTGGGGTATATCAGAGTGTTACAGTGAGGGGTGTGGGGTATATCAGAGTGTTACAGTGAGGGGTTTGGGGTATATCAGAGTGTTACAGTGAGGGCTGTGGGGTATATCAGAGTGTTACAGTGAGGGGTGTGGGGTATATCAGAGTGTTACAGTGAGGGGTGTGGGGTATATCAGAGTGTTACAGTGAGGGGTGTGGGGTATATCAGTGTGTTACAGTGAAGGGTGTGGGGTAGATCAGTGTTACAGTGAGGGGTGTGGGGTATATCAGAGTGTTACAGTGAGGGGTGTGGGGTATATCAGTGTGTTACAGTGAAGGGTGTGGGGTATATCAGTGTTACAGTGAGGGGTGTGGGTTATATCAGTGTTACGGTGAGGGGTGTGGGGTATATCAATGTTACAGTGAGGGGTGTGGGGTATATCAGAGTGTTACAGTGAGGGGTGTGGGCTATATCAGAGTGTTACAGAGAGGGGTGTGGGGTATATCAGAGTGTTACAGTGAGGGGTGTGGGGTATATCAGTGTTACAGTGAGGGGTGTGGGATATATTAGAGTGTTACAGTGAGGGGTGTGGGATATAACAGAGTGTTACAGTGAGGGGAGTGGGGTATATCACCGAGTTACAGTGAGGGGTGTGGGGTATATCAGAGTGTTAAATTGAGGGGTGTGGGGTATATCAGTGTTACGGTGAGGGGTGTGGGGTATATCAGTGTTACAGTGAGGGGTGTGGGGTATATCAGTGTTATGGTGAGGGGTGTGGGGTATATCAGTGTTACAGTGAGGGGTGTGGAGTATATCAGAGTGTTACGGTGAGGGGTGTGGTGTGTATCAGAGTGATACAGTGAGTGGTGTGGGGTATATCAGAGTGTTACAGTCAGTGGTGTGGGGTATATCAGAGTGTTACATTGAGGGGTGTGGGGTATATCAGCGTGTTACAGTGAGGGGTGTGGGGTATATTAGAGTGTTACAGTGAGGGGTGTGGGGTATATCAGTGTTACAGTGAGGGGTTTGGTGTATATCAGAGTGTTACAGTGAGGGGTGTGGGGTATATCAGAGTGTTACAGTCAGGGGTGTGGGGTATATCAGAGTGTTACAGTAAGGGGTGTGGATTATATCAGAGTGTTACAGTGAGGGGTGTGGGGCATATCAGAGTGTTACAGTGAGGGGTGTGGGGTATATCAGTGTTACAGTGAGGGGTGTGGGATATAACAGTGTGTTACAGTGAGGGGTGTGGGGTATATCACCGAGTTACAGTGAGTGGTGTGGGGTATATCAGAGTGTTACAGTGAGGGGTGTGGGGTATATCAGAGTGTTACAGTGAGGGGTGTGGGGTATATCAGTGTTACAGTGAGGGGTGTGGGATATATTAGAGTGTTACAGTGAGGGGTGTGGGATATAACAGTGTGTTACAGTGAGGGGAGTGGGGTATATCGCCGAGTTACAGTGAGGGGTGTGGGGTATATCAGAGTGTTACAGTGAGGGGTGTGGGGTATATCAGTGTTACGGTGAGGGGTGTGGGGTATATCAGTGTTACAGTGAGGGGTTTGGGGTATATCAGAGTGTTACAGTGATGGCTGTGGGGTATATCAGAGTGTTACAGTGAGGGGTGTGGGGTATATCAGAGTGTTACAGTGAGGGGTTTGGGGTATATCAGAGTGTTACAGTGAGGGCTGTGGGGTATATCAGAGTGTTACAGTGAGGGGTGTGGGGTATATCAGAGTGTTACAGTGAGGGGTGTGGGGTATATCAGAGTGTTACAGTGAGGGGTGTGGGGTATATCAGTGTGTTACAGTGAAGGGTGTGGGGTAGATCAGTGTTACAGTGAGGGGTGTGGGGTATATCAGAGTGTTACAGTGAGGAGTGTGGGGTATATCAGTGTATTACAGTGAAGGGTGTGGGGTATATCAGTGTTACAGTGAGGGGTGTGGGTTATATCAGTGTTACGGTGAGGGGTGTGGGGTATATCAATGTTACAGTGAGGGGTGTGGAGTATATCAGAGTGTTACAGTGAGGGGTGTGGGCTATATCAGAGTGTTACAGAGAGGGGTGTGGGGTATATCAGAGTGTTACAGTGAGGGGTGTGGGGTATATCAGAGTGTTACAGTGAGGGGTGTGGGATATATCAGAGTGTTACAGTGAGGGGTGTGGGATATAACAGAGTGTTACAGTGAGGGGTGTGGGCTATATCAGAGTGTTACAGTGAGGGGTGTGGGGTATATCACAGAGTTACAGTGAGGGGTGTGGGGTATATCAGAGTGTTACAGTGAGGGGTGTGGGATATATCAGTGTTACGGTGAGGGGTGTGGGGGATATCAGAGTGTTACAGTGAGGGGTGTGGGGTGTATCAGAGTGTTACTGTGAGGGGTGTGGGGGATATCAGACTGTTACAGTGAGGGGTGTGGGGTATATCAGTGTTACAGTGAGGGGTGTGGGGTATATCAGAGTGTTACAGTGAGGGGTGTGGGGTATATCAATGTTACAGTGAGGGGTGTGGGATATATCAGAGTTTTACAGTGAGGGCTGTGGGGTATATCAGAGTGTTACAGTGAGGGGTGTGGGGAATATCAGAGTGTTACAGTGAGGGGTGTGGGGTATATCAGAGTGTTACAGTGAGGGGTGTGGGGTATATCAGTGTTACAGTGAGGGGTGTGGGGTGTATCAGGGTGTTACTGTGAGGGGTGTGGGGGATATCAGAGTGTTACAGTGAGGGGTGTGGTGTATATCAGTGTTACAGTGAGGGGTGTGGGGTATATCAGAGTGTTACAGTGAGGGGTGTGGGGTATATCAGTGTTACAGTGAGGGGTGTGGGATATATCAGAGTGTTACAGTGAAGGGTTTGGTGTATATCAGAGTGTTACAGTGAGGGCTGTGGTGTATATCAGAGTGTTACAGTGAGGGGTGTGGGGTATATCAGAGTGTGACAGTGAGGGGTGTGGGGTATATCAGTGTGTTACAGTGAAGGGTGTGGGGTATATCAGTGTTACAGTGAGGGGTGTGGGGTATATCAGAGTGTTACAGTGAGGGGTGTGGGGTATATCAGTGTGTTACAGTGAAGGGTGTGGGGTATATCAGTGTTACAGTGAGGGGTGTGGGTTATATCAGTGTTACAGTGAGGGGTGTGGGATATATCAGTGTTACAGTGAGTGGTGTGGGGTATATCAGAGTGTTACAGTGAGGGGTGTGGGGTATATCAGAGTGTTACAGAGAGGGGTGTGGGGTATATCAGAGTGTTACAGTGAGGGGTGTGGGGTATATCAGAGTGTTACGGTGAGGGGTATATCAGTGTTACAGTGAGGGGTGTGGGGTATATCAGAGAGTTACAGTGAGGGGTGTGGGGTATATCAGAGTGTTACAGTGAGGGGTGTGGGGTGTATCAGAGTGTTACTGTGAAGGGTGTGGGGTATATCAGAGTGTTACAGTGAGGGGTGTGGGGTATATCAATGTTACAGTGAGGGGTGTGGGATATATCAGAGTTTTACAGTGAGGGCTGTGGGGTATATCAGAGTGTTACAGTGAGGGGTGTGGGGAATATCAGAGTGTTACAGTGAGGGGTGTGGGGTATATCAGAGTGTTACAGTGAGGGGTGTGGGGTATATCAGTGTGTTACAGTGAAGGGTGTGGGGTATATCAGTGTTACAGTGAGGGGTGTGGGTTATATCAGTGTTGCAGTGAGAGGTGTGGGGTATATCAGAGTGTTACAGTGAGGGGTGTGGGGTATATCAGAGTGTTACAGAGAGGGGTGTAGGGTATATCAGAGTGTTACAGTGAGGGGTGTGGGGTATATCAGAGTGTTACGGTGAGGGGTGTGGCGTATATCAATGTTACAGTGAGGGGTGTGGGGTATATCAGAGAGTTACAGTGAGGGGTGTGGGGTATATGAGTGTTACAGTGAGGGGTGTGGGGTATATCAGAGTGTTACAGTGAGGGGTGTGTGGTATATCAGTGTTACAGTGAGGGGTGTGGGATATATTAGAGTGTTACAGTGAGGGGTGTGGGGTATATCAGAGTGTTACAGTGAGGGGTGTGGGGTATATCAGTGTTACGGTGAGGGGTGTGGGGTATATCAGTGTTCCAGTGAGGGGTGTGGGCTATATCAGTGTTATGGTGAGGGGTGTGGAGTATATCAGAGTGTTACGGTGAGGGGTGTGGGGTGTATCAAAGTGATACAGTGAGTCGTGTGGGGTATATCAGAGTGTTACAGTGAGTGGTGTGGGGTATATCAGAGTGTTACAGTGAGGGGTGTGGGATATATCAGAGTGTTACGGTGAGGGGTGTGGTGTGTATCACAGTGTTACAGTGAGGGGTGTGGGGTATATCAGTGTTACAGTGAGGGGTGTGGGATATATTAGAGTGTTACAGTGAGGGGTGTGGGATATAACAGTGTGTTACAGTGAGGGGTGTGGGTTATATCACCGAGTTACAGTGAGGGGTGTGGGGTATATCAGAGTGATACAGTGAGGGGTGTGGGGTATATCAGAGTGTTACAGTGAGGGGTGTGGGGTATATCAGAGTGTTACAGTGAGGGGTGTGGGGTATATCAGTGTTACAGTGAGGGGTGTGGGATATATTAGAGTGTTACAGTGAGGGGTGTGGGATATAACAGTGTGTTACAGTGAGGGTAGTGGGGTATATCGCCGAGTTACAGAGAGGGGTGTGGGGTATATCAGAGTGTTACAGTGATGGGTGTGGGGTATATCAGTGTTACGGTGAGGGGTGTGGGGTATATCAGTGTTACAGTGAGGGGTGTGGGGTATATCAGTGTTATGGTGAGGGGTGTGGGGTATATCAGTGTTACAGTGAGGGGTGTGGAGTATATCAGATTGTTACGGTGAGGGGTGTGGTGTGTATCAGAGTGATACAGTGAGTGGTGTGGGGTATATCAGAGTGTTACAGTGAGTGGTGTGGGGTATATCAGAGTGTTACATTGAGGGGTGTGGGGTATATCAGCGTGTTTCAGTGTGGGGTGTGGGGTATATTAGAGTGTTACAGTGAGGGGTGTGGGGTATATCAGTGTTACAGTGAGGGGTTTGGTGTATATCAGAGTGTTACAGTGAGGGGTGTGGGGTATATCAGAGTGTTACAGTGAGGGGTATATCAGAGTGTTACAGTACGGGGTGTGGATTATATCAGAGTGTTACAGTGAGGGGTGTGGGGCATATCAGAGTGTTACAGTGAGGGGTGTGGGGTATATCAGTGTTACAGTGAGGGGTGTGGGATATATTAGAGTGTTACAGTGAGGGGTGTGGGATATAACAGTGTGTTACAGTGAGGGGTGTGGGGTATATCACCGAGTTACAGTGAGTGGTGTGGGTTATATCAGAGTGTTACAGTGAGGGGTGTGGGGTATATCAGAGTGTTACAGTGAGGGGTGTGGGGTATATCAGAGTGTTACAGTGAGGGGTGTGGGGTATATCAGTGTTACAGTGAGGGGTGTGGGATATATTAGAGTGTTACAGTGAGGGGTGTGGGATATAACAGTGTGTTACAGTGAGGGGAGTGGGGTATATCGCCGAGTTACAGTGAGGGGTGTGGGGTATATCAGAGTGTTACAGTGAGGGGTGTGGGGTATATCAGTGTTACGGTGAGGGGTGTGGGGTATATCAGTGTTACAGTGAGGGGTGAGGGGTATATCAGTGTTATGGTGAGGGGTGTGGGGTATATCAGTGTTACAGTGAGGGGTGTGGAGTATATCAGGGTGTTACGGTGAGGGGTGTGGGGTGTATCAGAGTGATACAGTGAGTGGTGTGGGGTATATCAGAGTGTTACAGTGAGTGGTGTGGGGTATATCAGAGTGTTACAGTGAGGGGTGTGGGATATATCAGAGTGTTACGGTGAGGGGTGTATCAGAGTGATACAGTGAGTGGTGTGGGGTATATCAGAGTGTTACAGTGAGTGGTGTGGGGTATATCTGTTACAGTGTGGGGTTTGGTGTATATCAGAGTGTTACAGTGAGGGGTGTGGGGTATATCAGAGTGTTACAGTGAGGGGTGTGGGGTATATCAGAGTGTTACAGTAAGGGGTGTGGGATATATCAGTGTTACAGTGAGGAGTGTGCGGTATATCAGAGTGTTACAGTGAGGAGTGTGGGGTATATCAGAGTGTTACAGTGAGGGGTGTGGGGTATATCAGAGTGTTACTGTGAGGGGTGTGGGGTATATCAGAGTGTTACAGTGAGGGGTGTGGGGTATATCAGTGTTACAGTGAGGGGTGTGGGTTATATCAGTGTGTTACAGTGAGGGGTGTGGGCTATATCAGTGTTACAGTGAGGAGTGTGGGGTATATCAGAGTGTTACAGTGAGGGGTGTGGGATATATCAGTGTTACCGTGAGGAGTGTGGGGTATATCAGAGTGTTACAGTGAGGGGTGTGGGGTATATCAGAGTGTTACAGTGAGGAGTGTGGGGTATATCAGAGTGTTACAGTGAGGGGTGTGGGATATATCAGAGAGTTACAGTGAGGGGTGTGGGGTATATAAGAGTGTTACAGTGAGGGGTGTGGGGTATATCCGTGGAACGGTGAGGGGTGTGGGGTATATCAGAGTGTTACAGTAAGGGGTGTGGATTATATCAGAGTGTTACAGTGAGGAGTGTGGGGCATATCAGAGTGTTACAGTGAGGGGTGTGGGGTATATCAGTGTTACAGCGAGGGGTGTGGGATATATTAGAGTGTTACAGTGAGAGGTGTGGGATATAACAGTGTGTTACAGTGAGGGGTGTGGGGTATATCACCGAGTTACAGTGAGGGGTGTGGGGTATATCAGTGTTACAGTGAGGGGTGTGGGATATAACAGTGTGTTACAGTGAGGGGAGTGGGGTATATCGCCGAGTTACAGTGAGGGGTGTGGGGTATATCAGAGTGTTACAGTGAGGGGTGTGGGGTATATCAGAGTGTTACGGTGAGGGGTGTGGGGTATATCAGAGTGTTACAATGAGGGGTGTGGGGTATATCAGAGTGTTACAATGAGGGGCGTGGGGTATATCAGAGTGTTACAGTGAGGGGTGTGGGGTATATCAGTGTTACGGTGAGAGGTGTGGGGTATATCAGTGTATCGGAGTGGGGTGTGGGGTATATCAGTGTTACAGTGAGGGGTGTGGAGTATATCAGAGTGTTACGGTGAGGGCTGTGGGGTATATCAAAGTGTTACGGTGAGGGATGTGGGGTATATCAGAGTGTTACAGTGAGTGGTCTGGGGTATATCAGAGTGTTACAGTGAGGGGTCTGGGGTATATCTGAGTGTTACAGTGAGGAGTGTGGGGTATATCAGAGTGTTACAGTGAGGGATGTGGGGTATATCAGAGTGTTACAGCGAGGGGTGGGGATATATCAGAGTGTTACAGTGAGGGGTGTGGGGTATATCAGTGTGTTACAGTGAGGGATGTGAGGAATATCAGTGTTACAGTGAGGGGTGTGGGATATATCAGTGTTACAGTGAGGAGTGTGGGGTATATCAGAGTGTTACAGTGAGGAGTGTGGGGTATATCAGAGTGTTACAGTGAGGGATGTGAGGTATATCAGTGTTACACTGAGGGGTGTGGGATATATCAGTGTTACAGTGAGGAGTGTGGGGTATATCAGTGTTACAGTGAGGAGTGTGGGGTATATCAGAGTGTTACAGTGAGGGGTGTGGGGTATATCAGAGTGTTACAGTGAGGAGTGTGGGGTATATCAGAGTGTTACAGTGAGGGGTGTGGGATATATCAGAGAGTTACAGTGAGGGGTGTGGGGTATATAAGAGTGTTACAGTGAGGGGTGTGGGGTATATCCGTGGTGCGGTGAGGGGTGTGGGGTATATCAGTGTTACAGTGTGGGGTGTGGAGTATATCAGAGTGTTACGGTGAGGGGTGTGGGATATATCAGAGTGTTACAGTGAGGGGTCTGGGGTATATCAGAGTGTTACAGTGAGGTGTCTGGGGTATATCAGAGTGTTACTGTGAGGGATGTGGGGTATAACAGAGTGTTACAGTGAGGGGTGTGGGGTATATCAGAGTGTTACAGCGAGGGGTGGGGATATATCAGAGTGTTACAGTGAGGGGTGTGGGGTATATCAGTGTGTTACAGTGAAGGGTGTGGGGTATATCACTGTTACAGTGAGGGTTGTGGGATATATCAGTGTTACTGTGAGAGGTGTGGGGTATATTAGAGTTTTACAGTGAGGGGTGTGGGGTATATCAGAGTGTTACAGTGAGGAGTGTGGGGTATATCAGACTGTTACAGTGAGGGGTGTGGGGTATATCAGAGTGTTACAGTGAGGGGTGTTGGGTATATCATTGTTACAGTGAGGGGTGTGGGTTATATCAGTGTTACAGTGAGTGGTGTGGGATATATCAGAGTGTTACAGTGAGGGGTGTGGGGTATATCAGAGTGTTGCAGTGAGGGGTGTGACGTATAACATAGTGTTGCAGTGAGCTGTGTGGGGTATATCAGAGTGTTACAGTGAGGGGTGTGGGATATATCAGAGTGTTACAGTGAGTGGTGTGGTATATATCAGAGTGTTACAGTGGGGGGTGTGGGGTATATCAGAGTGTTACAGTGGGAGGTGTGGGGTATATCAGATTGTTACAGTGAGGGGTGTGGGGTATATCAGAGTGTTACATTGAGGGGTGTGGGGTATATCAGAGTGTTACAGTGAGGGGTGTGGGGTATATCAGTGTTACAGTGAGGGGTGTGGGGTGTATCAGAGTGTTACTGTGAGGGGTGTGGGGGATATCAGAGTGTTACAGTGAGGGGTGTGGGGTATATCAGTGTTACAGTGAGGGGTGTGGGGTATATCAGTGTTACAGTGAGTGGTGTGGGGTATATCAGTGTTACAGTGAGGGGTGTGGGATATATCAGAGTGTTACAGTGATGGGTTTGGGGTATATCAGAGTGTTACAGTGACGGCTGTGGTGTATATCAGATTGTTACAGTGAGGGGTGTGGGGTATATCAGAGTGTTACAGTGAGGGGTGTGGGGTATGTCAGTGTGTTACAGTGAAGGGTGTGGGGTATATCAGTGTTACAGTGAGGGGTGTGGGTTATATCAGTGTTACTGTGAGGGGTGTGAGATATATCAGTGTTACAGTGAGTGGTGTGGGGTATATCAGAGTGTTACAGTGAGGAGTGTGGGGTATATCAGAGTGTTACAGAGAGGGGTGTGGGGTATATCAGAGTGTTACAGTGAGGGGTGTGGTGTATATCAGTGTTACAGTGAGGGGTGTGGGGTATATCAGAGAGTTACAGTGAGGGGTGTGGGGTATATCAGAGTGTTACAGTGAGGGGTGTGTGGTATATCAGTGTTACAGTGAGGGGTGTGGGATATATCAGAGTGTTACAGTGAGGGGTGTGGGATATAACAGAGTGTTACAGTGAGGGGTGTGGGGTATATCAGAGTGTTACAGTGAGGGGTGTGGGGTATATCACAGAGTTACAGTGAGGGGTGTGGGGTATATCAGAGTGTTACAGTGAGGGGTGTGGGATATATCAGTGTTACGGTGAGGGGTGTGGGGGATATCAGAGTGTTACAGTGAGGGGTGTGGGTTATATCAGTGTGTTACAGTGAAGGGTGTGGGGTATATCAGTGTTACAGTGAGGGGTGTGGGTTATATCAGTGTTACAGTGAGAGGTGTGGGGTATATCAGAGTGTTACAGTGAGGGGTGTGGGGTATATCAGTGTGTTACAGTGAAGGGTGTGGGGTATATCAGTGTTACAGTGAGGGGTGTGGGTTATATCAGTGTTACAGTGAGAGGTGTGGGGTATATCAGAGTGTTACAGTGAGGGGTGTGGGGTATATCAGAGTGTTACAGAGAGGGGTGTGGGGTATATCAGAGTGTTACAGTGAGGGGTGTGGGGTATATCAGAGTGTTACGGTGAGGGGTGTGGGGTATATCAGTGTTACAGTGAGGGGTGTGGGGTATATCACCGAGTTACAGTGAGGGGTGTGGGGTATATCAGAGTGTTACAGTGAGGGGTGTGGGGTATATCAGAGTGTTCCAGTGAGGGGTGTGGGGTATATCAGAGTGTTACAGTGAGGGGTGTCGGGTATATCAGTGTTACAGTGAGGATTGTGGGATATATTAGAGTGTTACAGTGAGGGGTGTGGGATATAACAGTGTGTTACAGTGAGGGGAGTGGGGTATATCGCCGAGTTACAGTGAGGGGTGTGGGGTATATCAGAGTGTTACAGTGAGGGGTGTGGGATATATCAGTGTTACGGTGAGGGGTGTGGGGTATATCAGAGTGTTACGGTGAGGGGTGTGGGGTATATCAGAGTGTTACGGTGAGGGGTGTGGGGTATATCAGAGTGTTACGGTGAGGGTTGTGGGGTATATCAGAGTGTTACAATGAGGGGTGTGGGGTATATCAGAGTGTTACAGTGAGGGGTGTGGGGTATATCAGTGTTACGGTGAGGGGTGTGGGGTATATCAGTGTTTCGGTCAGGGGTGTGGGGTATATCAGTGTTACAGTGAGGGGTGTGGATTATATCAGAGTGTTATGGTGAGGGCTGTGGGGTATATCAACGTGTTACGGTGAGGGGTGTAGGGTATATCAGAGTGTTACAGTGAGTGGTCTGGGGTATATCAGAGTGTTACAGTGAGGGGTCTGGGTTATATCAGAGTGTTACAATAATGGGTGTGGGATATTTCAGAGTGTTACTGTGAGGGATGTGGGGTATATCAGAGTGTTACAGTGAGGGCTGTGGGGTATATCAGAGTGTTACAGCGAGGGGTGGGGATATATCAGAGTGTTACAGTGAGGGGTGTGGGGTATATCAGTGTGTTACAGTGAGGGATGTGAGGTATATCAGTGTTACAGTGAGGGGTGTGGGATATATCAGTGTTACAGTGAGGGGTGTGGGGTATATCAGTGTGTTACAGTGAGGGATGTGAGGTGTATCAGTGTTACAGTGAGGGGTGTGGGATATATCAGTGTTACAGTGAGGAGTGTGGGGTATATCAGAGTGTTACAGTGAGGAGTGTGGGGTATATCAGAGTGTTACAGTGAGGGGTGTGTGGTATATCAGTGTGTTACAGTGAAGGGTGTGGGGTATATCAGTGTTACAGTGAGGGGTGTGGGATATATCAGTGTTACAGTGAGTGGTGTGGGGTATATCAGATTGTTACAGTGAGGGGTGTGGGGTATATCAGAGTGTTACAGTGAGGGGTGTGGGGTATATCAGTGTTACGGTGAGGGGTGTGGGGTATATCAGTGTTTCGGTGAGGGGTGTGGGGTATATCAGTGTTACAGTGAGGGGTGTGGAGTATACCAGAGTGTTATGGTGAGGGCTGTGGGGCATATCAAAGTGTTACGGTGAGGGGTGTGGGGTATATCAGAGTGTTACTGTGAGGGATGTGGGGTATATCAGAGTGTTACAGTGAGGGGTGTGGGGTATATCAGAGTGTTACAGCGAGGGGCGTGGGATATATCAGAGTGTTACAGCGAGGGGTGGGGATATATCAGAGTGTTACAGTGAGGGGTGTGGGGTATATCAGTGTGTTACAGTGAGGGATGTGAGGTATATCAGTGTTACAGTGAGGGGTGTGGGATATATCAGTGTTACAGTGAGGGGTGTGGGGTATATCAGTGTGTTACAGTGAGGGATGTGAGGTATATCAGTGTTACAGTGAGGGGTGTGGGATATATCAGTGTTACAGTGAGGAGTGTGGGGTATATCAGAGTGTTACAGTGAGGAGTGTGGGGTATATCAGAGTGTTACAGTGAGGGGTGTGGGGTATATCAGTGTGTTACAGTGAAGGGTGTGGGGTATATCAGTGTTACAGTGAGGGGTGTGGGTTATATCAGTGTTACATTGAGGGGTGTGGGATATATCAGTGTTACAGTGAGTGGTGTGGGGTATATCAGAGTGTTACAGTGAGGGGTGTGGGGTATATCAGAGTGTTACAGAGAGGGGTGTGGGGTATATCAGAGTGTTACGGTGAGGGGTGTGGGGTATATCAGTGTTACAGTGAGGGGTGTGGGGTATATCACCGAGTTACAGTGAGGGGTGTGGGGTATATCAGAGTGTTACAGTGAGGGGTGTGGGGTATATCAGAGTGTTACAGTGAGGGGTGTGGGGTATATCAGAGTGTTCCAGTGAGGGGTGTGGGGTATATCAGAGTGTTACAGTGAGGGGTGTCGGGTATATCAGTGTTACAGTGAGGATTGTGGGATATATTAGAGTGTTACAGTGAGGGGTGTGGGATATAACAGTGTGTTACAGTGAGGGGAGTGGGGTATATCGCCGAGTTACAGTGAGGGGTGTGGGGTATATCAGAGTGTTACAGTGAGGGGTGTGGGATATATCAGTGTTACGGTGAGGGGTGTGGGGTATATCAGAGTGTTACGGTGAGGGGTGTGGGGTATATCAGAGTGTTACGGTGAGGGGTGTGGGGTATATCAGAGTGTTACGGTGAGGGGTGTGGGGTATATCAGAGTGTTACAATGAGGGGTGTGGGGTATATCAGAGTGTTACAGTGAGGGGTGTGGGGTATATCAGTGTTACGGTGAGGGGTGTGGGGTATATTAGTGTTTCGGTGAGGGGTGTGGGGTATATCAGTGTTACAGTGAGGGGTGTGGATTATATCAGAGTGTTATGGTGAGGGCTGTGGGGTATATCAACGTGTTACGGTGAGGGGTGTAGGGTATATCAGAGTGTTACAGTGAGTGGTCTGGGGTATATCAGAGTGTTACAGTGAGGGGTCTGGGTTATATCAGAGTGTTACAATAATGGGTGTGGGATATTTCAGAGTGTTACAGTGAGGGGTGTGGGGTGTATCAGAGTGTTACTGTGAGGGGTGTGGGGGATATCAGAGTGTTACCGTGAGGGGTGTGGCGTATATCAATGTTACAGTGAGGGGTGTGGGATATATCAGAGTTTTATAGTGAGGACTGTGGGGTATATCAGAGTGTTACAGTGAGGGGTGTGGGGAATATCAGAGTGTTACAGTGAGGGGTGTGGGGTATATCAGAGTGTTACAGTGAGGGGTGTGGGGTAAATCAGTGTGTTACAGTGAAGGGTGTGGGGTATATCAGTGTTACAGTGAGGGGTGTGGGTTATATCAGTGTTACAGTGAGAGGTGTGGGGTATATCAGAGTGTTACAGTGAGGGGTGTGGGGTATATCAGAGTGTTACAGAGAGGGGTGTGGGGTATATCAGAGTGTTACAGTGAGGGGTGTGGGGTATATCAGAGTGTTACAGTGAGGGGTGTGGGGTATATCAGAGTGTTACGGTGAGGGGTGTGGGGTATATCAGTGTTACAGTGAGGGGTGTGGGGTATATCACCGAGTTACAGTGAGGGGTGTGGGGTATATCAGAGTGTTACCGTGAGGGGTGTAGGGTATATCAGAGTGTTACAGCGAGGGGCGTGGGATATATCAGAGTGTTACAGCGAGGGGTGGGGATATATCAGAGTGTTACAGTGAGGGGTGTGGGGTATATCAGTGTGTTACAGTGAGGGATGTGAGGTATATCAGTGTTACAGTGAGGGGTGAGGGGTATATCAGAGTGTTACAGTGAGGAGTGTGGGGTATATCAGAGTGTTACAGTGAGGGATGTGAGATATCAGTGTTACAGTGAGGGGTGTGGGATATATCAGTGTTACAGTGAGGAGTGTGGGGTATATCAGAGTGTTACAGTGAGGGGTGCGGGGTATATCAGAGTGTTACAGTGAGGGGTGTGGGATATATCAGTATTACAGTGAGGAGTGTGGGGTATATCAGAGTGTTACAGTGAGGGGTGTGGGATATATCAGTGTTACAGTGAGGAGTGTGGGGTATATCAGAGTGTTACAGTGAGGGGTGTGGGGTATATCAGAGTGTTACAGTGAGTAGTGTGGGGTATATCAGAGTGTTACAGTGAGGGGTGTGGGATATATCAGAGAGTTACAGTGAGGGGTGTGGGGTATATCAGAGTGTTACAGCGAGGGGTGGGGATATATCAGAGTGTTACAGTGAGGGGTGTGGGGTATATCAGAGTGTTACAATGAGGGGTGTGGGGTATATCAGAGTGTTACAGTGAGGGGTGTGGGGTATATCAGTGTTACGGTGAGGGGTGTGGGGTATATCAGTGTTTCGGTGAGGGGTGTGGGGTATATCAGTGTTACGGTGAGGGGTGTGGAGTATATCAGAGTGTTATGGTGAGGGCTGTGGGGTATATCAAAGTGTTACGGTGAGGGGTGTGGGGTATATCAGAGTGTTACAGTGAGTGGTCTGGGGTATATCAGAGTGTTACAGTGAGGGGTCTGGGGTATATCAGAGTGTTACAATAATGGGTGTCGGATATTTCAGAGTGTTACTGTGAGGGATGTGGGGTATATCAGAGTGTTACAGTGAGTGGTGTGGGGTATATCACCGAGTTACAGTGAGGGGTGTGGGGTATATCAGAGTGTTACAGTGAGGGGTGTGGGGTATATCAGAGTTTTACAGTGAGGGGTGTGGGGTATATCAGAGTGTTCCAGTGAGGGGTGTGGGGTATATCAGAGTGTTACAGTGAGGGGTGTCGGGTATATCAGTGTTACAGTGAGGATTGTGGGATATATTAGAGTGTTACAGTGAGGGGTGTGGGATATAACAGTGTGTTGCAGTGAGGGGAGTGGGGTATATCGCCGAGTTACAGTGAGGGGTGTGGGGTATATCAGAGTGTTACAGTGAGGGGTGTGGGATATATCAGTGTTACGGTGAGGGGTGTGGGGTATATCAGAGTGTTACGGTGAGGGGTGTGGGGTATATCAGAGTGTTACAATGAGGGGTGTGGGGTATATCAGAGTGTTACAGTGAGGGGTGTGGGGTATATCAGTGTTACGGTGAGGGGTGTGGGGTATATCAGTGTTTCGGTGAGGGGTGTGGGGTATATCAGTGTTACAGTGAGGGGTGTGGAGTATATCATAGTGTTATGGTGAGTGGTCTGGGGTATATCAGAGTGTTACAGTGAGGGGTCTGGGGTATATCAGAGTGTTACAATAATGGGTGTGGGATATTTCAGAGTGTTACTGTGAGGGATGTGGGGTATATCAGAGTGTTACAGTGAGGGCTGTGGGGTATATCAGAGTGTTAGAGTGAGGGGCGTGGGATATATCAGAGTGTTACAGCGAGGGGTGGGGATATATCAGAGTGTTACAGTGAGGGGTGTGGGGTATATCAGTGTGTTACAGTGAGGGATGTGAGGTATATCAGTGTTACAGTGAGGGGTGTGGGATATATCAGTGTTACAGTGAGGGGTGTGTGGTATATCAGTGTGTTACAGTGAAGGGTGTGGGGTATATCAGTGTTACAGTGAGGGGTGTGGGATATATCAGTGTTACATTGAGTGGTGTGGGGTATATCAGATTGTTACAGTGAGGGGTGTGGGGTATATCAGAGTGTTACAGTGAGGGGTGTGGGGTATATCAGTGTTACGGTGAGGGGTGTGGGGTATATCAGTGTTTCGGTGAGGGGTGTGGGGTATATCAGTGTTACAGTGAGGGGTGTGGAGTATACCAGAGTGTTATGGTGAGGGCTGTGGGGTATATCAAAGTGTTACGGTGAGGGGTGTGGGGTATATCAGAGTGTTACTGTGAGGGATGTGGGGTATATCAGAGTGTTACAGTGAGGGGTGTGGGGTATATCAGAGTGTTACAGCGAGGGGCGTGGGATATATCAGAGTGTTACAGCGAGGGGTGGGGATATATCAGAGTGTTACAGTGAGGGGTGTGGGGTATATCAGTGTGTTACAGTGAGGGATGTGAGGTATATCAGTGTTACAGTGAGGGGTGTGGGATATATCAGTGTTACAGTGAGGGGTGTGGGGTATATCAGTGTGTTACTGTGAGGGATGTGAGGTATATCAGTGTTACAGTGAGGGGTGTGGGATATATCAGTGTTACAGTGAGGAGTGTGGGGTATATCAGAGTGTTACAGTGAGGAGTGTGGAGTATATCAGAGTGTTACAGTGAGGGGTGTGGGGTATATCAGTGTGTTACAGTGAAGGGTGTGGCGTATATCAGTGTTACAGTGAGGGGTGTGGGTTATATCAGTGTTACATTGAGGGGTGTGGGATATATCAGTTTTACAGTGAGTGGTGTGGGGTATATCAGAGTGTTACAGTGAGGGGTGTGGGGTATATCAGAGTGTTACAGAGAGGGGTGTGGGGTATATCAGAGTGTTACAGTGAGGGGTGTGGGGTATATCAAAGTGTTACGGTGAGGGGTGTGGGGTATATCAGTGTTACAGTGAGGGGTGTGGGGTATATCAGAGAGTTACAATGAGGGGTGTGGGGTATATCAGAGTGTTACAGTGAGGGTTGTGGGATATAACAGAGTGTTACAGTGAGGGGTGTGGGGTATATCAGAGTGTTACAGTGAGGGGTGTGGGGTATATCACAGAGTTACAGTGAGGGGTGTGGGGTATATCAGAGTGTTACAGTGAGGGGTGTGGGATATATCAGTGTTACGGTGAGGGGTGTGGGGGATATCAGAGTGTTACAGTGAGGGGTGTGGGGTGTACCAGAGTGTTACTGTGAGGGGTGTGGGGGATATCAGAGTGTTACCGTGAGGGGTGTGGGGTATATCAGTGTTACAGTGAGGGGTGTGGGGTATATCAGAGTGTTACAGTGAGGGGTGTGGGGTATATCAATGTTACAGTGAGGGGTGTGGGATATATCAGAGTTTTACAGTGAGGACTGTGGGGTATATCAGAGTGTTACAGTGAGGGGTGTGGGGAATATCAGAGTGTTACAGTGAGGGGTGTGGGGTATATCAGAGTGTTACAGTGAGGGGTGTGGGGTAAATCAGTGTGTTACAGTGAAGGGTGTGGGGTATATCAGTGTTACAGTGAGGGGTGTGGGTTATATCAGTGTTACAGTGAGAGGTGTGGGGTATATCAGAGTGTTACAGTGAGGGGTGTGGGGTATATCAGTGTTACAGAGAGGGGTGTGGGGTATATCAGAGTGTTACAGTGAGGGGTCTGGGGTATATCAGAGTGTTACAATAATGGGTGTCGGATATTTCAGAGTGTTACTGTGAGGGATGTGGGGTATATCAGAGTGTTACAGTGAGGGGTGTGGGGTATATCAGAGTGTTACAGCGAGGGGTGTGGGGATATATCAGAGTGTTACAGTGAGGGGTGTGGGGTATATCAGTGTGTTACAGTGAGGGATGTGAGGTATATCAGTGTTACAGTGAAGGGTGTGGGATATATCAGTGTTACAGTGAGGGGTGTGGGGTATATCAGTGTGTTACAGTGAGGGATGTGAGGTATATCAGTCTTACAGTGAGGGGTGTGGGATATATCAGTGTTACAGTGAGGAGTGTGGGGTATATCAGAGTGTTACAGTGAGGAGTGTGGGGTGTATCAGTGTTACAGTGAGGGGTGTGGGTTATATCAGTGTTACATTGAGGGGTGTGGGATATATCAGTGTTACAGTGAGTGGTGTGGGGTATATCAGAGTGTTACAGTGAGGGGTGTGGGGTATATCAGAGTGTTACAGAGAGGGGTGTGGGGTATATCAGAGTGTTACAGTGAGGGGTGTTGGGTATATCAGAGTGTTACGGTGAGGGGTGTGGGGTATATCAGTGTTACAGTGAGGGGTGTGGGGCATATCAGAGAGTTACAGTGAGGGGTGTAGGGTATATCAGAGTGTTACAGTGAGGGGTGTGGGGTATATCAGAGTGTTACAGTGAGGGGTGTGGGGTATATCAGTGTTACAGTGAGGGGTGTGGGGTATATCACAGAGTTACAGTGAGGGGTGTGGTGTATATCAGAGTGTTACAGTGAGGGGTGTGGGATATATCAGTGTTACGGTGAGGGGTGTGGGGGATATCGGAGTTTTACAGTGAGGGCTGTGGGGTATATCAGAGTGTTACAGTGAGGGGTGTGGGGAATATCAGAGTGTTACGGTGAGGGGTGTGGGGTATATCAGAGTGTTACAGTGAGGGGTGTGGGGTATATCAGTGTGTTACAGTGAAGGGTGTGGGGTATATCAGTGTTACAATGAGGGGTGTGGGGTATATCAGAGTGTTACAGTGAGAGGTGTGGGGTATATCAGAGTGTTACAGTGAGGGGTGTGGGGTATATCAGAGTGTTACAGAGAGGGGTGTGGGGTATATCAGAGTGTTACAGTGAGGGGTGTGGGGTATATCAGAGTGTTACGGTGAGGGGTGTGGGGTATATCAGTGTTACAGTGAGGGGTGTGGGGTATATCACCGAGTTACAGTGAGGGGTGTGGGGTATATCAGAGTGTTACAGTGAGGGGTGTGGGGTATATCAGAGTGTTACAGTGAGGGGTGTGGGGTATATCAGAGAGTTACAGTGAGGGGTGTGGGGTATATCAGTGTTACAGTGAGGGGTGTGGGATATATTAGAGTGTTACAGTGAGGGGTGTGTGATATAACAGTGTGTTACAGTGAGGGGAGTGGGGTATATCGCCGAGTTACAGTGAGGGGTGTGGGGTATATCAGAGTGTTACAGTGAGGGGTGTGGGGTATATCAGAGTGTTACAGTGAGGGGTGTGGGGTATATCAGAGAGTTACAGTGAGGGGTGTGGGGTATATCAGTGTTACAGTGAGGGGTGTGGGGTATATCAGAGTGTTACAGTGAGGGGTGTGGGATATATCAGTGTTACGGTGAGGGGTGTGGGGTATATCAGAGTGTTACGGTGAGAGGTGTGGGGTATATCAGAGTGTTACGGTGAGGGGTGTGGGGTATATCAGAGTGTTACGGTGAGGGGTGTGGGGTATATCAGAGTGTTACAATGAGGGGTGTGGGGTATATCAGAGTGTTACAATGAGGGGTGTGGGGTATATCAGAGTGTTACAGTGAGTGGTGTGGGGTATATCAGTGTTACGGTGAGGGGTGTGGGGTATATCAGTGTTTCGGTGAGTGGTGTGGGGTATATCAGTGTCACAGTGAGGGGTGTGGAGTATATCAGAGTGTTATGGTGAGGGCTGTGGGGTATATCAAAGTGTTACGGTGAGGGGTGTGGGGTATATCAGAGTGTTACAGTGAGTGGTCTGGGGTATATCAGAGTGTTACAGTGAGGGGTCTGGGGTATATCAGAGTGTTACAATAATGGGTGTGGGATATTTCAGAGTGTTACTGTGAGGGATGTGGGGTATATCAGAGTGTTACAGTGAGGGGTGTGGGGTATATCAGAGTGTTACAGCGAGGGGCGTGGGATATATCAGAGTGTTACAGCGAGGGGTGGGGATATATCAGAGTGTTACAGTGAGGGGTGTGGGGTATATCAGTGTGTTACAGTGAGGGATGTGAGGTATATCAGTGTTACAGTGAGGGGTGTGGGATATATCAGTGTTACAGTGAGGAGTGTGGGGTACATCAGAGTGTTACAGTGAGGAGTGTGGGGTATATCACTATTACAGTGAGGAGTGTGGGGTATATCAGAGTGTTACAATGAGGGGTGTGGGGTATATCAGAGTGTTACAGTGAGGGGTGTGGGGTATATCAGTGTTACGGTGAGGGGTGTGGGGCATATCAGTGTTACAGTGAGGGGTGTGGGGTATATCAGTGTTATGGTGAGGGGTGTGGGGTATATCAGTGTTACAGTGAGGGGTGTGGAGTATATCAGTGTGTTACGGTGAGGGGTGTGGGGTGTATCAGAGTGATACAGTGAGTGGTGTGGGGTATATCAGAGTGTTACAGTGAGTGGTGTGGGGTATATCAGAGTGTTGCAGTGACGGGTGTGGGATATATCAGTGTTACGGTGAGGGGTGTGGGTTGTATCAGAGTGATACAGTGAGTGGTGTGGGGTATATCAGAGTGTTACAGTAAGGGGTGTGGATTATATCAGAGTGTTACAGTGAGGGGTGTGGGGCATATCAGAGTGTTACAGTGAGGGGTGTGGGATATATCAGAGTGTTACAGTGAGGGGTGTGGGGTATATCAGAGTGTTACAGTAAGGGGTGTGGATTATATCAGAGTGTTACAGTGAGGGGTGTGGGGCATATCAGAGTGTTACAGTGAGGGGTGTGGGGTATATCAGTGTTACAGTGAGGGGTGTGGGATATATTAGAGTGTTACAGTGAGGGGTGTGGGGTATATCAGTGTTACAGTGAGGGGTGTGGGGTATATCAGAGTGTTACAGTGAGGGGTGTGGGGTATATCAGAGTGTTACAGTGAGGGGTGTGGGGTATATCAGAGTGTTACAGTGAGGGGTGTGGGATATATCAGAGTGTTACAGTGAGTGGTGTGGGGTATATCAGAGTGTTACAGTAAGGGGTGTGGGATATATCAGAGTGTTACAGTGAGGGGTATATCAGAGTGTTACAGTAAGGGGTGTGGATTATATCAGAGTGTTACAGTGAGGGGTGTGGGGCATATAAGAGTGTTACAGTGAGGGGTGTGGGGTATATCAGTGTTACAGTGAGGAGTGTGGGATATAACAGTGTGTTACAGTGAGGGGTGTGGGGTATATCACCGAGTTACAGTGAGGGGTGTGGGTTATATCAGAGTGTTACAGTGTGGCGTATACCGGAGTGTTACAGGGAGGGGTGTGGGATATATCAGAGTGTTAAAGTGATGGGTGTGGGGTATATCAGAGTGTTACAGTGAGGGGTGTGGGGTATATCAGAGTGTTACAGTGAGGGGTGTGGGGTATATCAGAGTGTTACAGTGAGGGGTGTGGGGTATATCAGTGTTACAGTGAGGGTTGTGGGATATATTAGAGTGTTACAGTGAGGGGTGTGGGATATAACAGTGTGTTACAGTTAGGGGAGTGGGGTATATCGCCGAGTTACAGTGAGGGGTGTGTGGTATATCAGTGGTACGGTGAGGGGTGTGGGGTATATCAGTGTTACAGTGAGGGGTGTGGAGTATATCAGAGTGTTACGGTGAGGGCTGTGGGGTATATCAGAGTGTTACAGTGAGGGGTCTGGGGTATATCAGAGTGTTACTGTGAGGGATGTGGGGTATATCAGAGTGTTACAGCGAGGGGTGGGGATATATCAGAGTGTTACAGTGAGGGGTGTGGGGTATATCAGTGTGTTACAGTGAAGGGTGTGGGGTAGATCACTGTTACAGTGAGGGGTGTGGGATATATCAGTGTTACTGTGAGAGGTGTGGGGTATATCAGAGTTTTACAGTGAGGGGTGTGGGGTATATCAGAGTGTTACAGTGAGGAGTGAGGGGTATATCAGAGTGTTACAGTGAGGGGTGTGGGATATATCAGAGTGTTACAGTGAGGGGTGTGGGGTATATCAGTATTACAGTGAGGGGTGTGGGATATATCAGACTGTTACAGTGAGGGGTGTGGGGTATATCAGAGTGTTACAGTAAGGGGTGTGGATTAAATCAGAGTGTTACAGTGAGGGGTGTGGGGTATATCAGAGTGTTACAGTGAGGGGTGTGGGGTATATCAGAGTGTTACAGTGAGGGGTGTGGGTTATATCAGTGTTACAGTGAGGGGTGTGGGATATATTAGAGTGTTACAGTGAGGGGTGTGGGATATAACAGTGTGTTACAGTGAGGGGTGTGGGGTATATCACCGAGTTACAGTGAGTGGTGTGGGGTATATCAGAGTGTTACAGTGAGGGGTGTGGGGTATATCAGAGTGTTACAGTGAGGGGTGTGGGGTATATCAGAGTGTTACAGTGAGGGGTGTGGGGTATATCAGAATGTTACAGTGTGGGGTGTGGGGTATATCAGTGTTACAGTGAGGGGTGTGGTATATATTAGAGTGTTACAGTGAGGGGTGTGGGATATAACAGTGTGTTACAGTGAGGGGAGTGGGGTATATCGCCGAGTTACAGTGAGGGGTGTGGGGTATATCAGAGTGTTACAGTGAGGGGTGTGGGATATATCAGTGTTACGGTGAGGGGTGTGGGGTATATCAGAGTGTTACGGTGAGGGGTGTGGGGTATATCAGAGTGTTACGTTGAGGGGTGTGGGGTATATCAGAGTGTTACGGTGAGCGGTGTGGGGTATATCAGAGTGTTACAATGAGGGGTGTGGGGTATATCAGAGTGTTACAGTGAGGGGTGTGGGGTATATCAGTGTTACTGTGAGGGGTGTGGGGTATATCAGTGTTTCGGTGAGGGGTGTGGGGTATATCAGTGTTACAGTGCGGGGTGTGGAGTATATCAGAGTGTTACAGTGAGGGGTGTGGGGTATATCAGTGTTACTGTGAGGGGTGTGGGGTATATCAGAGTGTTACGGTGAGGGGTGTGGGATATATCAGAGTGTTACAATGAGGGGTGTGGGGTATATCAGAGTGTTACAGTGAGGGGTGTGGGGTATATCAGTGTTACTGTGAGGGGTGTGGGGTATATCAGTGTTTCGGTGAGGGGTGTGGGGTATATCAGTGTTACAGTGCGGGGTGTGGAGTATATCAGAGTGTTACGGTGAGGGCTGTGGGGTATATCAGTGTTACAGTGAGGGGTGTGGGATATATTAGAGTGTTACAGTGAGGGGTGTGGGATATTTCAGAGTGTTACTGTGAGGGATGTGGGGTATATCAGAGTGTTACAGTGAGGGGTGTGGATTATATCAGAGTGTTACAGCGAGGGGCGTGGGATATATCAGAGTGTTACAGCGAGGGGTGGGGATATATCAGAGTGTTACAGTGAGGGGTGTTGGGTATATCAGTGTGTTACAGTGAGGGATGTGAAGTATATCAGTGTTACAGTGAGGGGTGTGGGATATATCAGTGTTTCAGTGAGGAGTGTGGGGTATATCAGAGGGTTACAGTGAGGAGTGTGGGGTATATCAGTGTGTTACAGTGAGGGATGTGAGGTATATCAGTGTTACAGTGAGGGGTGTGGGATATATCAGTGTTACAGTGAGGAGTGTGGGGTATATCAGAGTGTTACAGTGAGGAGTGTGGGGTATATCAGAGTGTTACAGTGAGGGATTTGAGGTATATCAGTGTTACAGTGAGGAGTGTGTGGTATTTCAGAGTGTTACAGTGAGGAGTGTGGGGTATATCAGAGTGTTACAGTGAGGGGTATGGGGTATATCAGAGTGTTACAGTAAGGGGTGTGGATTAAATCAGAGTGTTACAGTGAGGGGTGTGGGGTATATCAGTGTTACAGTGAGCAGTGTGTGGTTTATCAGAGTGTTACAGTGAGGGGTGTGGGATATATCAGTGTTACAGTGAGGAGTGTGGGGTATATCAGAGTGTTACAGTGAGGGGTGTGGGGTATATCAGAGTGTTACAGTGAGGAGTGTGGGGTATATCAGAGTGTTACAGTGAGGGGTGTGGGGTATATCAGAGTGTTACAGTGAGGGGTAAGGGGTATATCAATGTTACAGTGAGGAGTGTGGGTTATATCAGTGTTACAGTGAGGGGTGTGGGGTATATCAGAGTGTTACAGTGAGTGCTGTGGGGTATATCAGAGTGTTACAGTGAGGGGAGTGGGATATATCAGAGTTACAGTGACGGGTGTGGGGTATATAAGAGTGTTAAAGTGAGGGGTGTGGGGTATATCAGTGTTACGGTGAGGGGTGTGGGGTATATCAGTGTTACAGTGAGGGGTGTGGAGTATATCAGAGTGTTACGGTGAGGGCTGTGGGGTATATCAGACTGTTACGGTGAGGGCTGTGGGGTATATCAGAGTGTTACGGTGAGGGCTGTGGGGTATATCAGAGTGTTACAGTGAGGGGTGTGGGGTATATCAGAGTGTTACAGTGAGGGATGTGGGGTATATCAGAGTGTTACAGTGAGGGGTTTGGGGTATATCAGAGTGTTACGGTGAGGGGTGTGGGGTATATCAGTGTTACAGTGAGGGGTGTGGGGTATATCAGAGAGTTACAGTGAGGGGTGTGGTCTATATCAGAGTGTTACAGTGAGGGGTGTGGGGTATATCAGAGTGTTACAGTGAGGGGTGTGTGGTAAATCAGTGTTACAGTGAGGGGTGTGGGATATATCAGAGTGTTACAGTGAGGGGTGTGGGATATAACAGAGTGTTACAGTGAGGGGTGTGGGGTATATCACAGAGTTACAGTGAGGGGTGTGGGGTATATCAGTGTTACGGTGAGGGGTGTGGGGTATATCAGAGTGTTACGGTGAGGGGTGTGGGGTATATCAGAGTGTTACGGTGAGGGGTTTGGGGTATATCAGAGTGTTACAATGAGGGGTGTGGGGTATATCAGAGTGTTACAATGAGGGGTGTGGGGCATATCGGAGTGTTACAATGAGGGGTGTGGGGTGTATCAGAGTGTTACAGTGAGTGGTGTGGGGTATATCAGAGTGTTACAGTGAGTGGTGTGGGGCATATCAGAGTGTTTCAGTGAGGGGTGTGGGATACATCAGAGTGTTACGGTGAGGGGTGTGGGTTGTATCAGAGTGATAAAGTGAGTGGTGTGGGGTATATCAGAGTGTTACAGTAAGGGGTGTGGGGCATATCAGAGTGTTACAGTGAGGTGTGTGGGGTATATCAGTGTTACAGTGAGGGGTGTGGGATATATTAGAGTGTTACAGTGAGGGGAGTGGGGTATATCAGTGTTACAGTGAGGGGTGTGGGGTATACCAGAGTGTTACAGTGAGGGGTGTGGGGTATATCAGAGTGTTACAGTGAGGGGTGTGGGATATATCAGAGTGTTACAGTGAGTGGTGTGGGGTATATCCGAGTGTTACAGTGAGGGGTGTGGGATATATCAGAGTGTTACAGTGAGGGGTGTGGGGTATATCAGAGTGTTACAGTAAGGGGTGTGGATTAAATCAGAGTGTTACAGTGAGGGGTGTGGGGTATATCAGAGTGTTACAGTGAGGGGTGTGGGGTATATCAGAGTGTTACAGTGAGGGGTGTGGGGTATATCAGTGTTACAGTGAGGGGTGTGGGATATATTAGAGTGTTACAGTGAGGGGAGTGGGGTATATCGCCGAGTTACAGTGAGGGGTGTGGGGTATATCAGAGTGTTACAGTGAGGGGTGTGGGATATATCAGTGTTACGGTGAGGGGTGTGGGGTATATCAGAGTGTTACGGTGAGGGGTGTGGGGTATATCAGAGTGTTACGGTGAGGGGTGTGGGGTATATCAGAGTGTTACAGTGAGGGGTGTGGGGTATATCAGAGTGTTACAATTAGGGGTGTGGGGTATATCAGAGTGTTACAGTGAGGGGTGTGGGGTATATCAGTGTTACTGTGAGGGGTGTGGGGTATATCAGTGTTTCGGTGAGGGGTGTGGGGTATATCAGTGTTACAGTGCGGGGTGTGGAGTATATCAGAGTGTTACAGTGAGGGGTGTGGGGTATATCAGTGTTACTGTGAGGGGTGTGGGGTATATCAGAGTGTTACGGTGAGGGGTGTGGGGTATATCAGAGTGTTACAATGAGGGGTGTGGGGTATATCAGAGTGTTACAGTGAGGGGTGTGGGCTATATCAGTGTTACTGTGAGGGGTGTGGGGCATATCAGTGTTTCGGTGAGGGGTGTGGGGTGTGGAGTATATCAGATTGTTACGGTGAGGGCTGTGGGGTATATCAAAGTGTTACGGTGAGGGGTGTGGGGTATATCAGAGTGTTACAGTGAGTGGTCTGGGGTATATCAGAGTGTTACAGTGAGGGGTCTGGGGTATATCAGTGTTACAGTGAGGGGTGTGGGATATATTAGAGTGTTACAGTGAGGGGTGTGGGATATTTCAGAGTGTTACTGTGAGTGATGTGGGGTATATCAGAGTGTTACAGTGAGGGGTGTGGGGTATATCAGAGTGTTACAGCGAGGGGCGTGGGATATATCAGAGTGTTACAGCGAGGGGCGTGGGATATATCAGAGTGTTACAGCGAGGGGTGGGGATATATCAGAGTGTTACAGTGAGGGGTGTGGGGTATATCAGTGTGTTACAGTGAGGGATGTGAGGTATATCAGTGTTACAGTGAGGAGTGTGGGGTATTTCAGAGTGTTACAGTGAGGAGTGTGGGGTATATCAGAGTGTTACAGTGAGGGGTGTGGGGTATATCAGAGTGTTACAGTGAGGGGTGTGGGGTATATCAGAGTGTTAAAGTGAGGGGTGTGGGATATATCAGTGTTACAGTGAGGAGTGTGGGGTATATCAGAGTGTTACAGTGAGGGGTGTGGGGTATATCAGAGTGTTACAGTGAGGAGTGTGGGGTATATCAGAGTCTTACAGTGAGGGGTGTGGGGTATATCAGAGTGTTACAGTGAGGGGTGTGGGGTATATCAGTGTTACAGTGAGGGGTGTGGGTTATATCAGTGTTACAGTGAGGGGTGTGGGGTATATCAGAGTGTTACAGTGAGTGGTGTGGGGTATATCAGAGTGTTACAGTGAGGGGTGTGGGATATATCAGAGTTACAGTGAGGGGTGTGGGCTATATAAGAGTGTTATAGTGAGGGGTGTGGGGTATATCAGTGTTACGGTGAGGGGTGTGGGGTATATCAGTGTTACAGTGAGGGGTGTGGAGTATATCAGAGTGTTACGGTGAGGGCTGTGGGGTATATCAGAGTGTTACGGTGAGGGGTGTGGGGTATATCAGAGTGTTACAGTGAGGGGTCTGGTGTATATCAGAGTGTTACTGTGAGGGATGTGGGGTATAACAGAGTGTTACAGTGAGGGGTGTGGGCTATATCAGAGTGTTACAGCGAGGGGTGTGGGATATATCAGAGTGTTACAGCGAGGGGTGGGGATATATCAGAGTGTTACAGTGAGGGGTGTGGGGTATATCAGTGTGTTACAGTGAAGGGTGTGGGGAATATCAGTGTTACAGTGAGGGGTGTGGATTATATCAGAGTGTTACAGTGAGGGGTCTGGGGTATATCAGAGTGTTAGTGTGAGGGATGTGGGGTATAACAGAGTGTTACAGCGAGGGGTGTGGGATATATCAGAGTGTTACAGCGAGGGGTGGGGATATATCAGAGTGTTACAGTGAGGGGTGTGGGGTATATCAGTGTTTTACAGTGAAGGGTGTGGGGTATATCACTGTTACAGTGAGGGGTGTGGGATATAGCAGTGTTACTGTGAGAGGTGTGGGGTATATCAGAGTTTTACAGTGAGGGGTGTGGGGTATATCAGAGTGTTACATTGAGGGGTGTGGGGTATATCAGCGTGTTACAGTGAGGGGTGTGGGGTATATTAGAGTGTTACAGTGAGGGGTGTGGGGTATATCAGTGTTACAGTGAGGGGTTTGGTGTATATCAGAGTGTTACAGTGAGGGGTGTGGGGTATATCAGAGTGTTACAGTGAGGGGTGTGGGATATATCAGTGTTACGGTGAGGGGTGTGGGGTATATCAGAGTGTTACGGTGAGGGGTGTGGGGTATATCAGAGTGTTACGGTGAGGGGTGTGGGGTGTATCAGAGTGTTACGGTGAGGGGTGTGGGGTATATCAGAGTGTTACAATGAGGGGTGTGGGGTATATCAGAGTGTTTCAATGAGGGGTGTGGGGTATATCAGAGTGTTACAGTGAGGGGTGTGGGGTATATCAGTGTTACGGTGAGGGGTGTGGCGTATATCAGTGTTTCGGTGAGGGGTGTGGGGTATATCAGTGGTACAGTGAGGGGTGTGGAGTATATCAGAGTGTTACGGTGAGGGCTGTGGGGTATATCAGAGTGTTACGGTGAGGGGTGTGGGGTATATCAGAGTGTTACAGCGAGGGGTGTGGGATATATCAGAGTGTTACAGCGACGGGTGGGGATATATCAGAATGTTACAGTGAGGGGTGAGAGGTATATCAGAGTGTTACAGTGAGGGGTGTGGGGTAAATCAGAGTGTTACAGTGAGGGGTGTGGGATATATTAGAGTGTTACAGTGAGGGGTGTGGGATATAACTGTGTGTTACAGTGAGGGGAGTGGGGTATATCGCCGAGTTACAGCGAGGGGTGTGGGGTATATCAGAGTGTTACAGTGAGGGGTGTGGGATATATCAGTGTTACGGTGAGGGGTGTGGGGTATATCATAGTGTTACGGTGAGGGGTGTGGGGTATATCAGAGTGTTACGGTGAGGGGTGTGGGGTGTATCAGAGTGTTAAGGTGAGGGGTGTGGGGTATATCAGAGTGTTACAATGAGGGGTGTGGGGTATATCAGAGTGTTACAATGAGGGGTGTGGGGTATATCAGAGTGTTACAGTGAAGTGTGTGGGGTATATCAGTGTTACGGTGAGGGGTGTGGCGTATATCAGTGTTTCGGTGAGGGGTGTGGGGTATATCAGTGTTACAGTGAGGGTTGTGGAGTATATCAGAGTGTTACGGTGAGGGCTGTGGGGTATATCAAAGTGTTACGGTGAGGGGTGTGGGGTATATCACAGTGTTACAGTGAGTGGTCTGGGGTATATCAGAGTGTTACAGTGAGGGGTCTGGGATATATCAGAGTGTTACAGTAATGGGTGTGGGATATTTCAGAGTGTTACTGTGAGGGATGTGGGGTATATCAGAGTGTTACAGTGAGGTGTGTGGGGTATATCAGAGTGTTACAGCGAGGGGCGTGGGATATATCAGAGTGTTACAGCGAGGGGTGGGGATATATCAGCGTGTTACAGTGAGGGATGTGGGGTATATCAGTGTGTTACAGTGAGGGATGTGAGGTATATCAGTGTTACAGTGAGGGGTGTGGGATATATCAGTGTTACAGTGAGGAGTGTGGGGTATATCAGAGTGTTACAGTGAGGAGTGTGGGGTATATCAGACTGTTACAATGAGGGATGTGAGGTATATCAGTGTTACAGTGAGGTGTGTGGGATATATCAGTGTTACAGTGAGGAGTGTGGCGTATATCAGAGTGTTACAGTGAGGAGTGTGGGGTATATCAGAGTGTTACAGTGAGGGGTGTGGGGTATATCAGAGTGTTACAGTGAGGGGTGTGGGGTATATCAGTGTTACAGTGAGGGGTGTGGGTTATATCAGTGTGTTACAGTGAGGGGTGTGGGCTATATCAGTGTTACAGTGAGGAGTGTGGGGTATATCAGAGTGTTACAGTGAGGGGTGTGGGATATATCAGTGTTACAGTGAGTAGTGTGGGGTATATCAGAGTGTTACAGTGAGGGGTGTGGGGTATATCAGAGTGTTACAGTGAGGAGTGTGGGGTATATCAGAGTGTTACAGTGAGGGGTGTGGGGTATATCAGAGTGTTACAGTGAGGGGTGTGGGGTATATCAGTGTTACAGTGAGGGGTGTGGGTTATATCAGTGTTACAGTGAGGGGTTTGGGGTATATCAGTGTGTTACAGTGAGTGGTGTGGGGTATATCAGATTGTTACAGTGAGGGGTGTGGGATATATCAGAGAGTTACAGTGAGGGGTGTGGGGTATATAAGAGTGTTACAGTTAGGGGTGTGGGGTATATCGGTGGTACGGTGTGGGGTATATCAGTGTTACAGTGAGGGGTGTGGAGTATATCAGAGTGTTACGGTGAGGGCTGTGGGGTATATCAGAGTGTTACGGTGAGGGGTGTGGGGTATATCAGAGTGTTACAGTGAGGGGTCTGGGGTATATCAGAGTGTTACAGTGAGGGGTCTGGGGTATATCAGAGTGTTACTGTGAGGGATGTGGGGTATAAAAGAGTGTTACAGTCAGGGGTGTGGGGTATATCAGAGTGTTTCAGCGAGGGATGTGGGATATATCAGAGTGTTACAGCGAGGGGTGGGGATATATCAGAATGTTACAATGAGGGGTGTGGGTTATATCAGTGTGTAACAGTGAAGGGTGTGGGGTATATCACTGTTACAGTGAGGGGTGTGGGTTATATCAGTGTTACAGTGAGTGGTGTGGGATATATCAGAGTGTTACAGTGAGGGGTGTGGGGTATATCAGAGTGTTACAGTGAGGGGTGTGATGTATAACATAGTGTTACAGTGAGCTGTGTGGGGTATATCAGAGTGTTACAGTCAGGGGTGTGGGATATATCAGAGTGTTACAGTGAGTGGTGTGGTATATATCAGAGTGTTACAGTGGGGGGTGTGGGGTATATCAGATTGTTACAGGGAGGGGTGTGGGGTATATCAGAGTGTTACCGTGAGGGGTGTGGGGTATATCAGAGTGTTACAGTGAGGGATGTGGGGTATATCAGAGTGTTATAGTGAGGGGTGTGGGGTATATCAGAGTGTTACAGAGAGGGGTGTGGGGTATATCAGTGTTACAGTGAGGGGTGTGGGGCATATCAGAGAGTTGCAGTGAGGGGTGTGGTGTATATCAGAGTGTTACAGTGAGGGGTGTGGGATATATCAGGGTGTTACAGTGAGGGGTATGGGGTATATCGGAGTGTTACAGTGAGGGGTGTGGGATATATCAGAGAGTTACAGTGAGGGGTGTGCGGTATATCAGAGTGTTACAGTGAGGGGTGTGGGGTATATCAGAGTGTTACAGTGAGGGGTATGCGGTATATCAGTGTTACATTGAGGGGTTTGGGGTATATCAGAGTGTTACAGTCAGGGGTGTGGGGTATTTCAGAGTGTTACAGTGAGGGTTGTGGGGTATATCAGAGTGTTACAGTGAAGGGTGTAGGGTATATCAGTGTTACAGTGAGGGGTGTGGGGTATATCAGAGTGTTACAATGAGGGGTGTGGGGTATATCAGTGTTACAGTGAGGGGTGTGGGGTATATCAGTGTGTTACAGTCGGGGGTGTGGGGTATATCAGAGTGTTACAGTGAGGTGTGTGGGGTATATCAGTGTTACAGTGAGGGGTGTGGTTTATATCAGTGTTACAGTGAGGGGTGTGGGATATATCAGTGTTACTGTGAGGGGTGTGGGGTATATCAGAGTTTTACAGTGAAGAGTGTGGGGTATATCAGAGTGTTGCAGTGAGGAGTGTGGGGTATATCAGTGTTACAGTGAGGGGTGTGGGGTATATCAGAGTGTTACAGTGAGGGGTGTGGGATCTATCAGTGTTACAGTGAGGGGTGTGGGTTATATCAGTGTTACAGTGAGTGGTGTGGGTTACATCAGTGTTACAGTGAGTGTTGTGGGATATATCAGAGTTTTACAGTGAGTGGTGTGGGGTATATTACAGTTACAGTAGGGGGTGTGGTGTATATCAGAGTCTTACAGAGAGGGGTGTGGGGTATATCAGAGTGTTACAGTGAGGGGTGTGTGGTATACCAGAGTGTTATGGTGAGGGTTGTGGGGTATATCAGTGTTACAGTGAGGGGTGTGGGGTATATCAGAGAGTTACAGTGAGGGGTGTGGGGTATATCAGAGTGTCACAGTGAGGGGTGTGGGGTATATCAGAGTGTTACAGTGAGTGGTGTGGGGTATATCAGAGTGTTACAGTGAGGGGTGTGGGGTATATCAGAGTGTTACAGTGAGGGGTGTGGCGTATATCAGAGTGTTACAGTGAGGGGTGTGGGATATATCAGAGTGTTACAGTGAGTGGTGTGGGGTATATCAGAGTGTTACAGTGAGGGGTGTGGGGTATATCAGTGTTACAGTGAGGGGTGTGGGGTATATCAGAGTGTTACAGTGAGGGGTGTGGGGTATATCAGTGTTACAGTGAGGGGTTTGGTGTATATCGGAGTGTTACAGTGAGGGGTGTGGGGTATATCAGAGTGTTACAGTGAGAGGTGTGGGGTATATCAGAGTGTTACTGTGAGGGATGTGGTGTATAACAGAGTGTTACAGTGAGGGGTGTGGGGTATATCAGAGTGTTACAGCGAGGGGTGTGGGATATATCAGAGTGTTACAGCGAGGGGTGGGGATATATCAGAATGTTACAGTGAGGGGTGTGGGGTATATCAGTGTGTTACAGTGAAGGGTGTGGGGTATATCACTGTTACAGTGAGGGGTGTGGGATATTTCAGTGTTACTGTGAGAGGTGTGGGGTATATCAGAGTTTTACAGTGAGGGGTGTGGGGTATATCAGAGTGTTACAGTGAGGAGTGTGGGGTATATCAGAGTGTTACAGTGAGGGGTGTGAGGTATATCAGAGTGTTACAGTGAGGGGTGTGGGGTAAATCAGAGTGTTACAGTGAGGGGTGTGGTTTATATCAGTGTTACAGTGAGGGGTGTGGGTTATATCAGTGTTACAGTGAGTGGTGTGGGATATATCAGAGTGTTGCAGTGAGGGGTGTGAGGTATAACATAGTGTTACAGTGAGCTGTGTGGGGTATATCAGAGTGTTACAGTGAGGGGTGTGGGATATATCAGAGTGTTACAGTGAGTGGTGTGGTATATATCAGAGTGTTACAGTGGGGGGTGTGGGGTATATCAGATTGTTACAGGGAGGGGTGTGGGGTATATCAGAGTGTTACAGTGAGGGGTGTGGGGTATATCAGAGTGTTACAGTGAGGGATGTGGGGTATATCAGAGTGTTATAGTGAGGGGTGTGGGGTATATCAGAGTGTTACAGAGAGGGGTGTGGGGTATATCAGTGTTACAGTGAGGGTTGTGTGGTATATCAGAGAGTTGCAGTGAGGGGTGTGGGGTATATCAGTGTGTTACAGTG
Organism: Cetorhinus maximus; assembly: GCF_964194155.1. Taxonomy (NCBI): domain Eukaryota; kingdom Metazoa; phylum Chordata; class Chondrichthyes; order Lamniformes; family Cetorhinidae; genus Cetorhinus; species Cetorhinus maximus. Next base: position 114,767 of record NW_027596335.1, read on the forward strand.
AGGGGTGTGGGGTATATCAGAGTGTTACAGTGAGGGGTGTGGGATATATCAGGGTGTTACAGTGAGGGGTGTGGGGTTTTTCGGAGTGTTACAGTGAGGGGTGTGGGATATATCAGAGAGTTACAGTGAGGGGTGTGGGGTATATCAGAGTGTTACAGTGAGGGGTGTGGGGTATATCAGAGTGTTACAGTGAGATGTATGGGGTATATCAGTGTTACAGTGAGGGATTTGGGGTATATCAGAGTGTTACAGTGAGGGGTGTGGGGTATTTCAGAGTGTTACAGTGAGGGTTGTGGGGTATATCAGAGTGTTACAGTGAGGGGTGTGGGGTATATCAGTGTTACAGTGAGGGGTGTGGGGTATATCAGAGTGTTACAGTGTGGGGTATATCAGTGTTACAGTGAGGGGTGTGGGGTATATCAGTGTGTTACACTCGGGGGTGTGGGGTATATCAGAGTGTTACAGTGAGGTGTGTGGGGTATATCAGCGTTACAGTGAGGGGTGTGGTTTATATCAGTGTTACAGTGAGGGGTGTGGGATATATCAGTGTTACAGTGAGGGGTGTGGGGTATATCAGAGTTTTACAGTGAAGAGTGTGGGGTATATCAGAGTGTTGCAGTGAGGAGTGTGGGGTATATCAGTGTTACAGTGAGGGGTGTGGGGTATTTCAGAGTGTTACAGTGAGGGGTGTGGGATATATCAGTGTTACAGTGAGGGGTGTGGGTTATATCAGTGTTACAGTGAGTGGTGTGGGTTACATCAGTGTTACAGTGAGTGGTCTGGGATATATCAGAGTTTTACAGTGAGGGGTGTGGGGTATATTATAGTTACAGTAAGGGGTGTGGGGTATATCAGAGTGTTACAGAGAGGGGTGTGGGGTATATCAGAGTGTTACAGCGAGGGGTGTGTGGTATAACAGAGTGTTATGGTGAGGGGTGTGGGGTATATCAGTGTTACAGTGAGGGGTGTGGGGTATATCAGAGAGTTACAGTGAGGGGTGTGGGTTATATCAGTGTGTAACAGTGAAGGGTGTGGGGTATATCACTGTTACAGTGAGGGGTGTGGGTTATATCAGTGTTACAGTGAGTGGTGTGGGATATATCAGAGTGTTACAGTGAGGGGTGTGGGGTATATCAGAGTGTTACAGTGAGGGGTGTGATGTATAACATAGTGTTACAGTGAGCTGTGTGGGGTATATCAGAGTGTTACAGTCAGGGGTGTGGGATATATCAGAGTGTAACAGTGAGTGGTGTGGTATATGTCAGAGTGTTACAGTGGGGGGTGTGGGGTATATCAGATTGTTACAGGGAGGGGTGTGGGGTATATCAGAGTGTTACCGTGCGGTGTGTGGGGTATATCAGAGTGTTACAGTGAGGGATGTGGGGTATATCAGAGTGTTATAGTGAGGGGTGTGGGGTATATCAGAGTGTTACAGAGAGGGGTGTGGGGTATATCAGTGTTACAGTGAGGGGTGTGGGGCATATCAGAGAGTTGCAGTGAGAGGTGTGGTGTATATCAGAGTGTTACAGTGAGGGGTGTGGGATATATCAGGGTGTTACAGTGAGGGGTATGGGGTATATCGGAGTGTTACAGTGAGGGGTGTGGGATATATCAGAGAGTTACAGTGAGGGGTGTGGGGTATATCAGAGTGTTACAGTGAGGGGTGTGGGGTATATCAGAGTGTTACAGTGAGGGGTATGGGGTATATCAGTGTTACATTGAGGGGTTTGGGGTATATCAGAGTGTTACAGTCAGGGGTGTGGGGTATTTCAGAGTGTTACAGTGAGGGTTGTGGGGTATATCAGATTGTTACAGTGAAGGGTGTAGGGTATATCAGTGTTACAGTGAGGGGTGTGGGGTATATCAGAGTGTTACAGTGAGGGGTGTGGGGTATATCAGTGTTACAGTGAGGGGTGTGGGGTATATCAGTGTGTTACAGTCGGGGGTGTGGGGTATATCAGAGTGTTACAGTGAGGTGTGTGGGGTATATCAGTGTTACAGTGAGGGGTGTGGTTTATATCAGTGTTACAGTGAGGGGTGTGGGATATATCAGTGTTACCGTGAGGGGTGTGGGATATATCAGTGTTACCGTGAGGGGTGTGGGGTATATCAGAGTTTTACAGTGAAGAGTGTGGGGTATATCAGAGTGTTGCAGTGAGGAGTGTGGGGTATATCAGTGTTACAGTGAGGGGTGTGGGGTATATCAGAGTGTTACAGTGAGGGGTGTGGGATCTATCAGTGTTACAGTGAGGGGTGTGGGTTATATCAGTGTTACAGTGAGTGGTGTGGGTTACATCAGTGTTACAGTGAGTGTTGTGGGATATATCAGAGTTTTACAGTGAGGGGTGTGGGGTATATTATAGTTACAGTATGGGGTGTGGTGTATATCAGAGTGTTACAGAGAGGGGTGTGGGGTATATCAGAGTGTTACAGTGAGGGGTGTGTGGTATACCAGAGTGTTATGGTGAGGGGTGTGGGGTATATCAGTGTTACAGTGAGGGGTGTGGGGTATATCAGAGAGTTACAGTGAGGGGTGTGGGGTATATCAGAGTGTCACAGTGAGGGGTGTGGGGTATATCAGAGTGTTACAGTGAGTGGTGTGGGGTATATCAGAGTGTTACAGTGAGGTGTGTGGGGTATATCAGAGTGTTACAGTGAGGGGTGTGGCGTATATCAGAGTGTTACAGTGAGGGGTGTGGGATATATCAGAGTGTTACAGTGAGGGGTGTGGGATATATCAGAGTGTTACAGTGAGTGGTGTGGGGTATATCAGAGTGTTACAGTGAGGGGTGTGGGATATATCAGAGAATTACAGTGAGGGGTGTGGGGTATATCAGTGTTACAGTGAGGGGTGTGGGGTATATCAGAGTGTTACAGTGAGGGGTGTGGGGTATATCAGTGTTACAGTGAGGGGTTTGGTGTATATCAGAGTGTTACAGTGAGGGGTGTGGGGTATATCAGAGTGTTACAGTGAGGGGTGTGGGGTATATCAGAGTGTTACTGTGAGGGATGTGGGGTATAACAGAGTGTTACAGTGAGGGGTGTGGGGTATATCAGAGTGTTACAGCGAGGGGTGTGGGATATATCAGAGTGTTACAGCGAGGGGTGGGGATATATCAGAATGTTACAGTGAGGGGTGTGGGGTATATCAGTGTGTTACAGTGAAGGGTGTGGGTTATATCAGAGTGTTACAATGAGGGGTGTGGGATATATCAGAGAGTTTCAGTGATTGGTGTGGGGTATATCAGGGTGTTACAATGAGGGGTGTGGGGTATATCAGTGTTACAGTGAGGGGTTTGGGGTATATCAGAGTGTTACAGTGAGGGGTGTGGGGTATATCAGAGTGTTACAGTAGGGGTGTGGGGTATAACAGAGTGTTACAGTGAGGGGTGTGGGGTATATCAGTGTTACAGTGAGAGGTGCGGGATATATCAGAGTGTTACAGTGAGGGGTGTGGGGTATATCAGTGTTACAATGAGGGGTGTCGGGTATATCAGAGTGTTACAATGAGGTGTGTGGGGTATTTCAGAGTGTTACAGTGAGGGGTGTGGGGTATATCAGTGTTACGGTGAGGTGTGTGGGGTATATCAGAGTTACAGTGAGGGGTGTGGAGTATATCAGAGTGTTACGGTGAGGGCTGTGGGTTATATCAGAGTGTTACGGTGAGGGGTGTGGGGTATATCAGAGTGTTACAGTGAGGGCTGTGGGTTATATCAGAGTGTTACTGTGAGGGATCTGGGGTATATCAGAGTGTTACAGTGAGGGGTGTGGGGTATATCAGAGTGTTACAGCGAGGGGTGTGGGATATATCAGTGTGTTACAGCGAGGGGTGTGGGGTATATCAGTGTGTTACAGCGAGGGGTGTGGGGTATATCAGAGTGTTACGGTGAGGGGTGTGGGGTATATCAGAGTTTTACAGTGAGGGGTGTGGGATATATCAGAGAGTTACAGTGAGGGGTGTCGGGCATATCAGAGTGTTACAGTGAGAGGTGTGGGGTATATCAGAGTGTTACAATGAGGGGTGTGGGATATATCAGAGAGTTTCAGTGATTGGTGTGGGGTATATCAGGGTGTTACAATGAGGGGTGTGGGGTATATCAGTGTTACAGTGAGGGGTGCGGGATATATCAGAGTGTTACAGTGAGGGGTGTGGGGTATATCAGTGCTACAATGAGGGGTGTCGGGTATATCAGAGTGTTACAATGAGGTGTGTGGGGTATTTCAGAGTGTTACAGTGAGGGGTGTGGGGTATATCAATGTTACGGGGAGGGGTGTGGGGTATATCAGAGTTACAGTGAGGGGTGTGGAGTATATCAGAGTGTTACGGTGAGGGCTGTGGGTTATATCAGAGTGTTACGGTGAGGGGTGTGGGGTATATCAGAGTGTTACAGTGAGGGGTCTGGGGTATATCAGAGTGTTACAGTGAGGGGTCTGGGGTATATCAGAGTGTTACAGTGAGGGGTGTGGGGTATATCAGAGTGTTACAGTGAGGGGTGAGGGATATATCAGAGTGTTACTGTGAGGGATGTGGGGTATATCAGAGTGTTACAGTGAGGGGTGTGGGGTATATCAGAGTGTTACAGCGAGGGGTGTGGGATATATCAGTGTGTTACAGCGAGGGGTGGGGATATATCAGAGTGTTACAGTGAGGGATGTGGGGTATATCAGTGTGTTACAGTGAGGGGTGTGAGGTATATCAGTGTTACAGTGAGGGGTGTGGGATATATCAGTGTTACAGTGAGTGGTGTGGGGTATATCAGAGTGTTACAGTGAGGGATGTGGGGTATATCAGAGTGTTACAGTGAGGAGTGTGGGGTATATCAGAGTGTTACAGTGAGGGATGTGGGGTATATCAGAGTGTTACAGTGAGGGGTGTGGGGTATATCAGTGTTACAGTGAGGGGTGTGGGATATATTAGAGTGTTACAGTGAGGGGTGTGGGATATAACAGTGTGTTACAGTGAGGGGTGGGGGTATATCACCGAGTTACAGTGAGGGGTGTGGGGTATATCAGAGTGTTACAGTGAGGGGTGTGGGGTATATCAGAGTGTTTCAGTGAGGGGTGTGGGGTATATCAGAGTGTTACAGTGAGGGGTGTGGGGTATATCAGTGTTACAGTGAGGGGTGTGGGATATATTAGAGTGTTACAGTGAGGGGTGTGGGATATAACTGTGTGTTACAGTGAGGGGAGTGGGGTATATCGCCGAGTTACAGCGAGGGGTGTGGGGTATATCAGAGTGTTACAGTGAGGGGTGTGGGATATATCAGTGTTACGGTGAGGGGTGTGGGGTATATCATAGTGTTACGGTGAGGGGTGTGGGGTATATCAGAGTGTTACGGTGAGGGGTGTGGGGTGTATCAGAGTGTTAAGGTGAGGGGTGTGGGGTATATCAGAGTGTTACAATGAGGGGTGTGGGGTATATCAGAGTGTTACAATGAGGGGTGTGGGGTATATCAGAGTGTTACAGTGAGGGGTGTGGGGTATATCAGTGTTACGGTGAGGGGTGTGGCGTATATCAGTGTTTCGGTGAGGGGTGTGGGGTATATCAGTGTTACAGTGAGGGGTGTGGGATATATCAGAGTGTTACAGTGAGGGGTGTGGGATATATCAGAGTGTTACAGTGAGTGGTGTGGGGTATATCAGAGTGTTACAGTGAGGGGTGTGGGATATATCAGAGAATTACAGTGAGGGGTGTGGGGTATATCAGTGTTACAGTGAGGGGTGTGGGGTATATCAGTGTTACAGTGAGGGGTGTGGGGTATATCAGTGTTACAGTGAGGGGTGTGGGGTATATCAGAGTGTTACAGTGAGGTGTGTGGGGTATATCAGCGTTAAAGTGAGGGGTGTGGTTTATATCAGTGTTACAGTGAGGGGTGTGGGATATATCAGTCTTACAGTGAGGGGTGTGGGGTATATCAGAGTTTTACAGTGAAGAGTGTGGGGTATATCAGAGTGTTGCAGTGAGGAGTGTGGGGTATATCAGTGTTACAGTGAGGGGTGTGGGGCATTTCAGAGTGTTACAGTGAGGGGTGTGGGATATATCAGTGTTACAGTGAGGGGTGTGGGTTATATCAGTGTTAAAGTGAGTGGTGTGGGTTACATCAGTGTTACAGTGAGTGGTGTGGGATATATCAGAGTTTTACAGTGAGGGGTGTGGGGTATATTATAGTTACAGTAAGGGGTGTGGGGTATATCAGAGTGTTACAGAGAGGGGTGTGGGGTATATCAGAGTGTTACAGTGAGGGGTGTGTGGTATAACAGCGTGTTATGGTGAGGGGTGTGGGGTATATCAGTGTTACAGTGAGGGGTATGGGGTATATCAGAGAGTTACAGTGAGGGGTGTGGGGTATATCAGAGTGTCACAGTGAGGGGTGTGGGGTATATCAGAGTGTTACAGTGAGTGGTGTGGGGTATATCAGAGTGTTACAGTGAGGGGTGTGGGGTATATCAGAGTGTTACAGTGAGGGGTGTGGGGTATATCAGAGTGTTACAGTGAGGGGTGTGGGATATATCAGAGTGTTACAGTGAGGGGTGTGGGATATATCAGCGTGTTACAGTGAGTGGTGTGGGGTATATCAGAGTGTTACAGTGAGGGGTGTGGGTTAAATCAGATAATTACAGTGAGGGGTGTGGGGTATATCAGTGTTACAGTGAGGGGTGTGGGGTATATCAGAGTGTTACAGTGAGGGGTGTGGGGTATATCAGTGTTACAGTGAGGGGTTTGGTGTATATCAGAGTGTTACAGTGAGGGGTGTGGGGTATATCAGAGTGTTACAGTGAGGGGTGTGGGGTATATCAGAGTGTTACAGTGAGGGGTGTGGGGTATATCAGTGTTACAGTGAGGGGTGTGGGATATATCAGAGTGTTACAGTGAGGGGTGTGGGATATAACAGTGTGTTACAGTGAGTGGTGTGGGGTATAACACCGAGTTACAGTGAGGGGTGTGGGGTATATCAGAGTGTTACAGTGAGGGGTGTGGGATATATCAATGTTACGGTGAGGGGTGTGGGGTATATCAGTGTGTTACGGTGAGGGGCGTGGGGTATATCAGAGTGTTACGGTGAGGGGTGTGGGGTATATCAGAGTGTTACGGTGAGGTGTGTGGGGTATATCAGAGTTTTACAGTGAGGGGTGTGGGATATATCAGAGAGTTACAGTGAGGGGTGTGGGGTATATCAGAGTGTGACAATGAGGGGTGTGGGGTATATCAGAGTGTTACAATGAGGGGTGTGGGATATATCAGAGAGTTTCAGTGATTGGTGTGGGGTATATCAGGGTGTTACAATGAGGGGTGTGGGGTATATCAGTGTTACAGTGAGGGGTTTGATGTATATCAGAGTGTTACAGTGAGGGGTGTGGGGTATATCAGAGTGTTACAGTAGGGGTGTGGGGTATAACAGAGTGTTACAGTGAGGGGTGTGGGGTATATCAGTGTTACAGTGAGAGGTGCGGGATATATCAGAGTGTTACAGTGAGGGGTGTGGGGTATATCAGTGTTACAATGAGGGGTGTCGGGTATATCAGAGTGTTACAATGAGGTGTGTGGGGTGTTTCAGAGTGTTACAGTGAGGGGTGTGGGGTATATCAGTGTTACGGTGAGGGGTGTGGTGTATATCAGAGTTACAGTGAGGGGTGTGGAGTATATCAGAGTGTTACGGTGAGGGGTGTGGGGTATATCAGAGTGTTACAGTGAGGGGTCTGGGGTATATCAGAGTGTTACAGTGAGGGGTCTGGGCTATATCAGAGTGTTACAGTGAGGGGTGAGGGATATATCAGAGTGTTACTGTGAGGGATGTGGGGTATATCAGAGTGTTACAGTGAGGGGTGGGGGGTATATCAGAGTGTTACAGCGAGGGGTGTGGGATATATCAGTGTGTTACAGCGAGGGGTGTGGGCTATATCAGTGTGTTACAGCGAGGGGTGTGATCTATATCAGTGTTACAGTGAGGGGTGTGGGATATATCAGTGTTACAGTGAGTGGTGTGGGGTATATCAGAGTGTTACAGTGAGGGGTGTGGGATATATCAGTGTTACAGTGAGGGGTGTGGGTTATATCAGTGTTACTGTGAGTGGTGTGGGTTACATCAGTGTTACAGTGAGTGGTGTGGGATATATCAGAGTTTTACAGTGAGGGGTGTGGGGTATATTATAGTTACACTGAGGGGTGTGGGGTATATCAGAGTGTTACAGAGAGGCGTGTGGGGTATATCAGAGTGTTACAGTGAGGGGTGTGTGGTATAACAGAGTGTTATGGTGAGGGGTGTGGGGTATATCAGTGTGTTACAGTGAAGGGTGTGGGGTATATCACTGATACAGTGAGGGGTGTGGGATATATCAGTGTTACTGTGAGAGGTGTGGGGTATATCAGAGTTTTACAGTGAGGGGTGTGGGGTATATCAGAGTGTTACAGTGAGGAGTGTGGGGTATATCAGAGTGTTACAGTGAGGGGTGTGAGGTATATCAGAGTGTTACAGTGAGGGGTGTGGGATAAATCAGAGTGTTACAGTGAGGGGTGTGGGGTATATCAGTGTTACAGTGAGGGGTGTGGGTTATATCAGTGTTACAGTGAGTGGTGTGGGATATATCAGAGTGTTACAGTGAGGGGTGTGGGGTATATCAGAGTGTTACAGTGAGGGGTGTGAGGTATAACATAGTGTTACAGTGAGCTGTGTGGGGTATATCAGAGTGTTACAGTGAGGGGTGTGGGATATATCAGAGTGTTACAGTGAGTGGTGTGGTATATATCAGAGTGTTACAGTGGGGGGTGTGGGGTATATCAGATTGTTACAGGGAGGGGTGTGGGGTATATCAGAGTGTTACAGTGAGGGGTGTGGGGTATATCAGAGTGTTACGGTGAGGTGTGTGGGGTATATCAGAGTTTTACAGTGAGGGGTGTGGGATATATCAGAGAGTTACAGTGAGGGGTGTGGGGTATATCAGAGTGTGACAATGAGGGGTGTGGGGTATATCAGAGTGTTACAATGAGGGGTGTGGGATATATCAGAGAGTTTCAGTGATTGGTGTGGGGTATATCAGGGTGTTACAATGAGGGGTGTGGGGTATATCAGTGTTACAGTGAGGGGTTTGATGTATATCAGAGTGTTACAGTGAGGGGTGTGGGGTATATCAGAGTGTTACAGTAGGGGTGTGGGGTATAACAGAGTGTTACAGTGAGGGGTGTGGGGTATATCAGTGTTACAGTGAGAGGTGCGGGATATATCAGAGTGTTACAGTGAGGGGTGTGGGGTATATCAGTGTTACAATGAGGGGTGTCGGGTATATCAGAGTGTTACAATGAGGTGTGTGGGGTGTTTCAGAGTGTTACAGTGAGGGGTGTGGGGTATATCAGTGTTACGGTGAGGGGTGTGGTGTATATCAGAGTTACAGTGAGGGGTGTGGAGTATATCAGAGTGTTACGGTGAGGGGTGTGGGGTATATCAGAGTGTTACAGTGAGGGGTCTGGGGTATATCAGAGTGTTACAGTGAGGGGTCTGGGCTATATCAGAGTGTTACAGTGAGGGGTGAGGGATATATCAGAGTGTTACTGTGAGGGATGTGGGGTATATCAGAGTGTTACAGTGAGGGGTGGGGGGTATATCAGAGTGTTACAGCGAGGGGTGTGGGATATATCAGTGTGTTACAGCGAGGGGTGTGGGCTATATCAGTGTGTTACAGCGAGGGGTGTGAGCTATATCAGTGTTACAGTGAGGGGTGTGGGATATATCAGTGTTACAGTGAGTGGTGTGGGGTATATCAGAGTGTTACAGTGAGGGGTGTGGGATATATCAGTGTTACAGTGAGGGGTGTGGGTTATATCAGTGTTACTGTGAGTGGTGTGGGTTACATCAGTGTTACAGTGAGTGGTGTGGGATATATCAGAGTTTTACAGTGAGGGGTGTGGGGTATATTATAGTTACACTGAGGGGTGTGGGGTATATCAGAGTGTTACAGAGAGGCGTGTGGGGTATATCAGAGTGTTACAGTGAGGGGTGTGTGGTATAACAGAGTGTTATGGTGAGGGGTGTGGGGTATATCAGTGTGTTACAGTGAAGGGTGTGGGGTATATCACTGATACAGTGAGGGGTGTGGGATATATCAGTGTTACTGTGAGAGGTGTGGGGTATATCAGAGTTTTACAGTGAGGGGTGTGGGGTATATCAGAGTGTTACAGTGAGGAGTGTGGGGTATATCAGAGTGTTACAGTGAGGGGTGTGAGGTATATCAGAGTGTTACAGTGAGGGGTGTGGGATAAATCAGAGTGTTACAGTGAGGGGTGTGGGGTATATCAGTGTTACAGTGAGGGGTGTGGGTTATATCAGTGTTACAGTGAGTGGTGTGGGATATATCAGAGTGTTACAGTGAGGGGTGTGGGGTATATCAGAGTGTTACAGTGAGGGGTGTGAGGTATAACATAGTGTTACAGTGAGCTGTGTGGGGTATATCAGAGTGTTACAGTGAGGGGTGTGGGATATATCAGAGTGTTACAGTGAGTGGTGTGGTATATATCAGAGTGTTACAGTGGGGGGTGTGGGGTATATCAGATTGTTACAGGGAGGGGTGTGGGGTATATCAGAGTGTTACAGTGAGGGGTGTGGGGTATATCAGAGTGTTACAGTGTGGGATGTGGGGTATATCAGAGTGTTATAGTGAGGGGTGTGGGTTATATCAGAGTGTTACAGAGAGGGGTGAGGGGTATATCAGTGTTACAGTGAGGGGTGTGGGGTATATCAGAGAGTTGCAGTGAGGGGTGTGGGGTATATCAGTGTGTTACAGTGAGGGGTGTGGGGTATATCAGAGTGTTACAGTGAGGGGTGTGGGATATATCAGGGTGTTACAGTGAGGGGTGTGGGGTTTTTCGGAGTGTTACAGTGAGGGGTGTGGGATATATCAGAGAGTTACAGTGAGGGGTGTGGGGTATATCAGAGTGTTACAGTGAGGGGTGTGGGGTATATCAGAGTGTTACAGTGAGGGGTATGGGGTATATCAGTGTTACAGTGAGGGATTTGGGGTATATCAGAGTGTTACAGTGAGGGGTGTGGGGTATTTCAGAGTGTTACAGTGAGGGTTCTGGGGTATATCAGAGTGTTACAGTGAGGCGTGTGGGGTATATCAGTGTTACAGTGAGGGGTGTGGGGTATATCAGAGTGTTACAGTGAGGGGTGTGGGGTATATCAGTGTTACAGTGAGGGGTGTGGGGTATATCAGTGTGTTACAGTCGGGGGTGTGGGGTATATCAGAGTGTTACAGTGAGGTGTGTGGGGTATATCAGCGTTAAAGTGAGGGGTGTGGTTTATATCAGTGTTACAGTGAGGGGTGTGGGATATATCAGTCTTACAGTGAGGGGTGTGGGGTATATCAGAGTTTTACAGTGAAGAGTGTGGGGTATATCAGAGTGTTGCAGTGAGGAGTGTGGGGTATATCAGTGTTACAGTGAGGGGTGTGGGGCATTTCAGAGTGTTACAGTGAGGGGTGTGGGATATATCAGTGTTACAGTGAGGGGTGTGGGTTATATCAGTGTTAAAGTGAGTGGTGTGGGTTACATCAGTGTTACAGTGAGTGGTGTGGGATATATCAGAGTTTTACAGTGAGGGGTGTGGGGTATATTATAGTTACAGTAAGGGGTGTGGGGTATATCAGAGTGTTACAGAGAGGGGTGTGGGGTATATCAGAGTGTTACAGTGAGGGGTGTGTGGTATAACAGCGTGTTATGGTGAGGGGTGTGGGGTATATCAGTGTTACAGTGAGGGGTATGGGGTATATCAGAGAGTTACAGTGAGGGGTGTGGGGTATATCAGAGTGTCACAGTGAGGGGTGTGGGGTATATCAGAGTGTTACAGTGAGTGGTGTGGGGTATATCAGAGTGTTACAGTGAGGGGTGTGGGGTATATCAGAGTGTTACAGTGAGGGGTGTGGGGTATATCAGAGTGTTACAGTGACGGGTGTGGGATATATCAGAGTGTTACAGTGAGGGGTGTGGGATATATCAGCGTGTTACAGTGAGTGGTGTGGGGTATATCAGAGTGTTACAGTGAGGGGTGTGGGTTAAATCAGATAATTACAGTGAGGGGTGTGGGGTATATCAGTGTTACAGTGAGGGGTGTGGGGTATATCAGATTGTTACAGTGAGGGGTGTGGGGTATATCAGTGTTACAGTGAGGGGTTTGGTGTATATCAGAGTGTTACAGTGAGGGGTGTGGGGTATATCAGAGTGTTACAGTGAGGGGTGTGGGGTATATCAGAGTGTTACAGTGAGGGGTGTGGGGTATATCAGTGTTACAGTGAGGGGTCTGGGATATATCAGAGTGTTACAGTGAGGGGTGTGGGATATAACAGTGTGTTACAGTGAGTGGTGTGGGGTATAACACCGAGTTACAGTGAGGGGTGTGGGGTATATCAGAGTGTTACAGTGAGGGGTGTGGGATATATCAATGTTACGGTGAGTGGTGTGGGGTATATCAGTGTGTTACGGTGAGGGGCGTGGGGTATATCAGAGTGTTACGGTGAGGGGTGTGGGGTATATCAGAGTGTTACTGTGAGGTGTGTGGGGTATATCAGAGTTTTACAGTGAGGGGTGTGGGATATATCAGAGAGTTACAGTGAGGGGTGTGGGGTATATCAGAGTGTGACAAAGAGGGGTGTGGGGTATATCAGAGTGTTACAATGAGGGGTGTGGGATATATCAGAGAGTTTCAGTGATTGGTGTGGGGTATATCAGGGTGTTACAATGAGGGGTGTGGGGTATATCAGTGTTACAGTGAGGGGTTTGATGTATATCAGAGTGTTACAGTGAGGGGTGTGGGGTATATCAGAGTGTTACAGTAGGGGTGTGGGGTATAACAGAGTGTTACAGTGAGGGGTGTGGGGTATATCAGTGTTACAGTGAGAGGTGCGGGATATATCAGAGTGTTACAGTGAGGGGTGTGGGGTATATCAGTGTTACAATGAGGGGTGTCGGGTATATCAGAGTGTTACAATGAGGTGTGTGGGGTATTTCAGAGTGTTACAGTGAGGGGTGTGGGGTATATCAGTGTTACGGTGAGGGGTGTGGGGTATATCAGAGTTACAGTGAGGGGTGTGGAGTATATCAGAGTGTTACGGTGAGGGGTGTGGGGTATATCAGAGTGTTACAGTGAGGGGTCTGGGGTATATCAGAGTGTTACAGTGAGGGGTCTGGGCTATATCAGAGTGTTACAGTGAGGGGTGAGGGATATATCAGAGTGTTACTGTGAGGGATGTGGGGTATATCAGAGTGTTACAGTGAGGGGTGTGGGGTATATCAGAGTGTTACAGCGAGGGGTGTGGGATATATCAGTGTGTTACAGCGAGGGGTGTGGGGTATATCAGTGTGTTACAGCGAAGGGTGTGACGTATATCAGTGTTACAGTGAGGGGTGTGGGATATATCAGTGTTACAGTGAGTGGTGTGGGGTATATCAGAGTGTTACAGTGAGGGGTGTGGGATATATCAGTGTTACAGTGAGGGGTGTGGGTTATATCAGTGTTACTGTGAGTGGTGTGGGTTACATCAGTGTTACAGTGAGTGGTGTGGGATATATCAGAGTTTTACAGTGAGGGGTGTGGGGTATATTATAGTTACACTGAGGGGTGTGGGGTATATCAGAGTGTTACAGAGAGGGGTGTGGGGTATATCAGAGTGTTACAGTGAGGGGTGTGTGGTATAACAGAGTGTTATGGTGAGGGGTGTGGGGTATATCAGTGTTACAGTGAGGGGTGTGGGGTATATCAGAGAGTTACAGTGAGGGGTGTGGGGTATATCAGAGTGTCACAGTGAGGGGTGTGTGGTATATCAGTGTTACAGTGAGTGGTGTGGGGTATATCAGAGTGTTACAGTGAGGGGTGTGGGGTATATCAGTGTTACAGTGAGGGGTTTGGTGTATATCAGAGTGTTACAGTGAGGGGTGTGGGATATATCAGAGTGTTACAGTGAGTGGTGTGGGGTATATCAGAGTGTTACAGTGAGGGGTGTGGGATATATCAGAGTGTTACAGTGAGGGATGTGGGGTATATCAGTGTGTTACAGCGAGTGGTGTCAGGTATATCAGTGTTACAGTGAGGGGTGTGGGATATATCAGTGTTACAGTGATTGGTGTGGGGTATATCAGAGTGTTACAGTGAGGGATGTGGGGTATATCAGAGTGTTACAGTGAGGAGTGTGGGGTATATCAGAGTGTTACAGTGAGGGGTGTGGGGTATATCAGAGTGTTACAGTGAGGGGTGTGGGGTATATCAGTGTTACAGTGAGGGGTGTGGGATATATCAGTGTTACAGTGAGTGGTGTGGGATATATCAGAGTGTTACAGTGAGGGATGTGGGGTATATCAGAGTGTTACTGTGAGGGGTGTGAGGTATAACATAGTGTTACAGTGAGGGGTGTGGGGTATATCAGAGTGTTACAGTGAGGGGTGTGAGATATATCAGAGTGTTATAGTAAGGGGTGTGGGGTATATCAGTGTGTTACAGTGAGGGGTGTGGGTTATATCAGTGTTACAGTGAGGCGTGTGGGTTATATCAGTGTTACAGTGATGGGTGTGGGATATATCAGTGTTACAGTGAGAGGTGTGGGGTATATCAGAGTGTTACAGTGAGTGGTGTGTGGTATATCAGTGTTAGTGAGGGGTGTGGGGTATATCAGAGTGTTACAGTGAGGGGTGTGGGGTATATCAGAGTGTTACAGTGAGGAGTGTGGGGTATATCAGAGTGTTACAGTGAGGGCTGTGGGGTATATCAGAGTGTTACAGTGAGGGGTGTGGGGTATATCAGTGTTCCAGTGAGGGGTGTGGGTTATATCAGTGTTACAGTGAGTGGTGTGGGGTATATCAGAGTGTTACAGTGAGGGGTGTGGGATATATCAGTGTTACAGTGAGGGGTGTGGGTTATATCAGTGTTACTGTGAGTGGTGTGGGTTACATCAGTGTTACAGTGAGTGGTGTGGGATATATCAGAGTTTTACAGTGAGGGGTGTGGGGTATATTATAGTTACACTGAGGGGTGTGGGGTATATCAGAGTGTTACAGAGAGGCGTGTGGGGTATATCAGAGTGTTACAGTGAGGGGTGTGTGGTATAACAGAGTGTTATGGTGAGGGGTGTGAGGTATAACATAGTGTTACAGTGAGGGGTGTGGGGTATATCAGAGTGTTACAGTGAGGGGTGTGAGATATATCAGAGTGTTATAGTAAGGGGTGTGGGGTATATCAGTGTGTTACAGTGAGGGGTGTGGGTTATATCAGTGTTACAGTGAGGCGTGTGGGTTATATCAGTGTTACAGTGATGGGTGTGGGATATATCAGTGTTACAGTGAGAGGTGTGGGGTATATCAGAGTGTTACAGTGAGTGGTGTGTGGTATATCAGTGTTAGTGAGGGGTGTGGGGTATATCAGAGTGTTACAGTGAGGGGTGTGGGGTATATCAGAGTGTTACAGTGAGGAGTGTGGGGTATATCAGAGTGTTACAGTGAGGGCTGTGGGGTATATCAGAGTGTTACAGTGAGGGGTGTGGGGTATATCAGTGTTCCAGTGAGGGGTGTGGGTTATATCAGTGTTACAGTGAGGGGTGTGGGGTATATCAGAGTGTTACAGTGAGGGGGGTGGGATATATCAGTGTTACAGTGAGGAGTGTGGGGTATATCAGAGTGTTACAGTGAGGGGTGTGGGGTATATCAGAGTGTTACAGTGAGGAGTGTGGGCTATATCAGAGTGTTACAGTGAGGGGTGTGGTGTATATCAGAGTGTTACAGTGAGGGGTGTGGGGTATATCAGTGTTACAGTGTTGGGTGTGGGTTATATCAGTGTTACAGTGAGGGGTGTGGGGTATATCAGAGTGTTACAGTGAGTGGTGTGGGGTATATCAGAGTGTTACAATGAGGGGTGTGGGATATATCAGAGAGTTACAGTGAGGGGTGTGGGGTATATTAGAGTGTTACAGTGAGGGGTGTGGGGTATATCAGTGGTACGGTGAGGGGTGTGGGGTATATCAGTGTTACAGTGAGGGGTGTGGAGTATATCAGAGTGTTACGGTGAGGGCTGTGGGGTATATCAGAGTGTTACAGTGAGGGGTCTGGGGTATATCAGAGTGTTACAGCGAGGGGTGTGGGATATATAAGAGTGTTACAGGGAGGGGTGGGGATATATCAGAGTGTTACAGTGAGGGGTGTGGGGTATCTCAGTGTGTTACAGTGAAGGGTGTGGGGTATATCACTGTTACAGTGAGGGGTGTGGGATATATCAGTGTTACAGTGAGAGGTGTGGGGTATATCAGAGTTTTACAGTGAGGGGTGTGGGGTATATCAGAGTGATACAGTGAGGAGTGTGGGGTATATCAGAGTGTTACAGTGAGGGGTGGGGTATATCAGAGTGTTACAGTGAGGGGTGTGGGGTATATCAGTGTTACAGTGAGGGGTGTGGGTTATATCAGTGTTACAGTAAGTGGTGTGGGATATATCAGAGTGTTACAGTGAGGGGTGTGGGGTATATCAGAGTGTTACAGTGAGGGGTGTGAGGTATAACATAGTGTTACAGTGAGCTGTGTGGGGTATATCAGAGTGTTACAGTGAGGGGTGTGGGGTATATCAGATTGTTACAGTGAGGGGTGTGGGGTATATCAGAGTGTTACAGTGAGGGGTGTGGGGTATATCAGAGTGTTACAGTGAGGGGTGTGGGGTATATCAGAGTGTTACAGTGAGGGATGTGGGGTATATCTGAGTGTTACAGTGAGGGGTGTGGGGTATATCAGAGTTACAGTGAGGGGTGTGGGGTATATCAGAGTGTTACAGTGAGGGGTGTGGGGTATATCAGTGTTACAGTGAGGGGTGTGGGTTATATCAGAGAGTTGCAGTGAGGGGTGTGGGGTATATCAGTGTGTTACTGTGAGCGGTGTGGGGTATATCAGAGTGTTACAGTGAGGGGTGTGGGATATATCAGGGTGTTTCAGTGAGGGGTGTGGTATATCGGAGTGTTACAGTGAGGGGTGTGGGATATATCAGAGAGTTACAGTGAGGGGTGTGGGGTATATCAGAGTGTTACAGTGAGGGGTGTGGGGTATATCAGAGTGTTACAGTGAGGGGTATGGGTTATATCAGTGTTACAGTGAGGGGTATGGGGTATATCAGTGTTACAGTGAGGGGTTTGGGGTATATCAGAGTGTTACAGTGAGGGGTGTGGGGTATATCAGAGTGTTACAGTGAGGGGTGTGGGGTATATCAGTGTTACAGTGAGGGGTGTGGGGTATATCAGAGTGTTACAGTGAGGGGTGTGGGGTTTATCAGTGTTACAGTGAGGGGTGTGGGGTATATCAGTGTGTTACAGTCGGGGGTGTGGGGTATATCAGAGTGTTACAGTGAGTTGTGTGGGGTATATCAGTGTTACAGTGAGTGGTGTGGGATATATCAGTGTTACAGTGAGGGGTGTGGGGTATATCAGAGTTTTCCTGTGAAGAGTGTGGGGTATATCAGAGTGTTACAGTGAGGAGTGTGGGGTATATCAGAGTGTTACAGTGAGGGGTGTGGGGTATATCAGAGTGTTACAGTGAGGGGTGTGGGGCATATCAGAGTGTTACGGTGAGGGGTGTGGGGTATATCAGTGTTACAGTGAGCGGTGTGGGATATATCAGAGAGTTACAGTGAGTGGTGTGGTGTATATCAGAGTGTTACATTGAGGGGTGTGGGGTATATCAGTGTTACATTGAGGGGTTTGGGGTATATCAGAGTGTTACAGTGAGGGCTGTGGGGTATATCAGAGTGTTACAGTGAGGGGTGTGGGTTATATCAGTGTTACAGTGAGGGTTGTGGGATATATCAGAGTGTTACAGTGAGGGGTGTGGGGTATTTCAGAGTGTTACAGTGATGGGTGTGGGATATATCGGTGTTACGGAGAGGGGTGTGGGGTATATCAGAGTGTTACGGTGAGGGGTGTGGGGTATATCAGAGTGTTACCGTGAGGGGTGTGGGGTATATCAGAGTGTTACAATGAGGGGTGTGGGGTATATCAGAGTGTTACAAAGAGGGGTGCGGGGTATATCAGAGTGTTACGGTGAGCGGTGTGGGGTATATCAGTGTTACGGTGAGGGGTGTGGGGTATATCAGTGTTACAGTGAGGTGTGTGGGGTATATCAGAGTGTTACAGCGTTGGGTGTGGGATATATCAGAGTTTTACAGAGATGGGTGGGGATATATCAGTGTTACAGTGAGGGTTGTGGGGTATATCAGTGTGTTACAGTGAAGGGTGTGGGGTATATCAGTGTTACAGTGAGAGGTGTGAGGTATATCAGAGTTTTACAGTGAGGGTGTGGGGTATATCAGAGTGTTACAGTGAGGAGTGTGGGGCATATCAGAGTGTTACAGTGAGTGGTGTAGGGTATATCAGAGTGTTACAGTGAGGGGTGTGGGGTATATCAGTGTTACAGTGAGTGGTGTGGGTTATATCAGTGTTACGGTGAATCGTGTGGGATATATCCTAGTGTTACAGTGAGGGGTGTGAGGTATAACATAGTGTTACAGTGAGCTGTGTGGGGTATATCAGAGTGTTACAGTGAGGGGTGTGGGATATATCAGAGTGTTACAGTGAGTGGTGTGGTATATATCAGAGTGTTACAGTGAGGGGTGTGGGGTATATCAGATTGTTACAGTGAGGGGTGTGGGGTATATTAGAGTGTTACAGTGAGGGGTGTGGGGTATATCAGAGTGTTACAGTGAGGGATGTGGGGTATATCTGAGTGTTACAGTGAGGGTTGTGGGGTATATCAGAGTTACAGTGAGGGGTGTGGGGTATATCAGAGTGTTACAGAGAGGGGTGTGGGGTATATCAGTGTTACAGTGAGGGGTGTGGGGTATATCAGAGAGTTGCACTGATGGGTGTGGGGTATATCAGTGTGTTACAGTGAGGGGTGTGGGGTATATCAGAGTGTTACAGTGAGGGGTGTGGGATATATCAGGGTGTTACAGTGAGGGGTGTGGGGTATATCGGAGTGTTACAGTGAAGGGTGTGGCATATATCAGAGAGTTACAGTGAGGGGTGTGGGGTATATCAGAGTGTTACAGTGAGGGGTGTGGGGTATATCAGAGTGTTACAGTGAGGGGTATGGGGTATATCAGTGTTACAGTGAGGGGTTTGGGGTATATCAGAGTGTTACAGTGAGGGGTGTGGGGTATATCAGTGTTACAGTGAGGGGTGTGGGGTATATCAGAGTGTTACAGTGAGGGGTGTGTGGTATATCAGTGTTACAGTGAGGGGTGTCGGGTATATCAGTGTGTTACAGTGAGGTGTGTGGGGTATATCAGTGTTACAGTGAGGGGTGTGGTTTATATTAGTGTTACAGTGAGGGGTGTGGGATATATCAGTGTTACAGTGAGGGGTGTGGGGTATATCAGAGTTTTACAGTGAAGAGTGTGGGGTATATCAGAGTGTTACAGTGAGGAGTGTGGGGTATATCAGAGTGTTACGGTGAGGGGTGTGGGGTATATCAGAGTGTTACAGTGAGGGGTGTGGGATATATCAGTGTTACAGTGAGGGGTGTGGGTTATATCAGTGTTACAGTCAGTGGTGTGGGTTACATCAGTGTTACAGTGAGTGGTGTGGGATATATCAGAGTTTTACAGTGAGGGGTGTGGGGTATATCAGAGTGTTACAGAGAGGGGTGTGGGGTATATCAGAGTGTTACAGTGAGGGCTGTGGGGTATATCAGAGTGTTACAGAGAGGGGTGTGGGGTATATCAGAGTGTTACAGTGAGGGGTGTGTGGTATAACAGAGTGTTATGGTGAGGGGTGTGGGGTATATCAGTGTTACAGTGAGGGGTGTGGTGTATATCAGAGAGTTCCAGTGAGGGGTTTTGGGTATATCAGAGTGTCACAGTGAGGGGTGTGGGGTATATCAGAGTGTTACAGTGAGGGGTGTGGGATATATCAGAGTGTTACAGTGAGTGGTGTGGGGTATATCAGAGTGTTACAGTGAGGGGTGTGGGATATATCAGAGAATTACAGTGAGGGGTGTGGGGTATATCAGTGTTACAGTGAGGGGTGTGGGGTATATCAGAGTGTTACAGTGAGGGGTGTGGGTTATATCTGAGTGTTACAGTGAGGGGTGTGGGGTATATCAGTGTTACAGTGAGGGGTGTGGGATATATCAGAGTGTTACAGTGAGGGGTGTGGGATATAACAGTGTGTTACAGTGAGGGGTGTGGGGTATAACACCGAGTTACAGTGAGGGGTGTGGGGTATATCAGAGTGTTACAGTGAGGGGTGTGGGATATATCAATGTTACGGTGAGGGGTTTGGGCTATATCAGAGTGTTACGGTGAGGGGTGTAGGGTATATCAGAGTGTTACGGTGAGGGGTGTGGAGTATATCAGAGTGTTACGGTGAGGGCTGTGGGGTATATCAGAGTGTTACGGTGAGGGGTGTGGTGTATATCAGAGTGTTACAGTGAGGGGTCTGGGGTATATCAGAGTGTTACAGTGAGGGGTCTGGGGTATATCCGAGTGTTAAAGTGAGGGGTGTAGGATATATCAGAGTGTTACTGTGAGGGATGTGGGGTATAACAAGAGTGTTACAGTGAGGGGTGTGGGGTTTATCAGAGTGTTACAGCGAGGGGTGTGGGATACATCAGAGTGTTACAGCGAGGGGTGGGGATATATCAGAATGTTACAGTGAGGGGTGTGGGGTATATCAGTGTGTTACAGTGAAGGGTGTGGGGTATATCACTGTTACAGTGAGGGGTGTGGGATATATCAGTGTTACAGTGAGGAATGTGGGGTATATCAGAGTGTTACAGTGAGGGGTGTGGGGTATATCAGAGTGTTACAGTGAGGGGTGTGGGGTATATCAGTGTTACAGTGAGGGGTGTGGGTTATATCAGTGTTACAGTGAGTGGTGTGGGATATATCCGAGTGTTACAGTGAGGGGTTTGGGGTATATCAGAGTGTTACAGTGAGGGGTGTGAGGTACAACATAGTGTTACTGTGAGCTGTGTGGGGTATATCAGAGTGTTACAGTGAGGGGTGTGGGGTATATCAGAGTGTTACAGTGAGGGGTGTGGGGTATATCAGTGTTACAGTGAGGGGTGTGGGTTATATCAGAGTTTTACAGTGAGGGGTGTGGGATATAACAGTGTGTTACAGTGAGGGGTGTGGGGTATAACACCGAGTTACAGTGAGGGGTGTGGGGTATATCAGAGTGTTACAGTGAGGGGTGTGGGGTATATCAGAGTGTTACAGTGAGGGGTGTGGGATATATCAGTGAGTTACAGTGAGGGGTGTGGGGTATATAAGAGTGTTACAGTGAGGGGTGTGGGGTATATCAGAGTGTTACATTGAGGGGTGTGGGGTATAACACCGAGTTACAGTGAGGGGTGTGGGGTATATCAGAGTGTTACAGTGAGGGGTGTGGGGTATATCAGAGTGTTACAGTGAGGGGTGTGGGCTATATCAGAGAGTTACAGTGAGGGGTGTGGTGTATATAAGAGTGTTACAGTGAGGGGTGTGGGGTATATCAGAGTGTTACAGTGAGGGTTGTGGTGTATATCAGTGTTACAGTGAGGGGTGTGGGGTATATCAGAGTGTTACAGTGAGGGCTGTGGGGTATATCAGAGGGTTACAGTGAGGCGTGTGGGATATATCAGAGTGTTATGGTGAGGGGTGTGGTGTATATCAGAGTGTTATGGTGAGGGGTGTGGGGTATATCAGAGTGTTACGGTGAGGGGTGCGGGGTATATCAGAGTGTTACAATTAGCGGTGTGGGGTATATCAGAGTGTTACAATGAGGGGTGTGGGATATATCAGAGTGTTACAGTGAGGGGTGTGTGGTATATCAGAGTGTTACAGTGAGGGGTGTGGGATATATCAGAGTGTCACAGTGAGGGGTGTGGGGTATATCAGAGTTACAGTGAGGGGTGTGGGGTATATCAGAGTGTTACAGAGATGGGTGTGGGGTATATCAGAGTGTTACAGAGAGGGGTGTGAGGTATATCAGAGTGTTACAGTGAGGGGTGTGGGGTATATCAGAGTGTTACGGTGAGGGGTGTGGGGTATATCAGTGTTACAGTGAGCGGTGTGGGATATATCAGAGAGTTACACTGAGTGGTGTGGTATATATCAGAGTGTTGCAATGAGGCGTGTTGGGTATATCAGTGTTACAGTGAGGGGTTTGGGGTTTATCAGAGTGTTACGGTGAGGGCTGTGGGGTATATCAGAGTGTTACGGTGAGGGGTGTGGTGTATATCAGAGTGTTACAGTGAGGGGTCTGGGGTATATCAGAGTGTTACAGTGAGGGGTCTGGGGTATATCCGAGTGTTAAAGTGAGGGGTGTAGGATATATCAGAGTGTTACAGTGAGGGTTGTGGGGTATATCACAGAGTTACAGTGAGGGGTGTGGGGTATATCAGAGTGTTACAGTGATGGGTGTGGGATATATCAGTGTTACGATGAGGGGTGTGGGGTATATCAGTGTGTTACGGTGAGGGGTGTGGGGTATATCAGAGTGTTACGGTGAGGGGTGTGGAGTATATCAGAGTGTTACGGTGAGGGGTGTGGGGTATATCAGTGTTACGGTGAGGGGTGTGGGCTATATCAGTGTTACAGTGGGGGGTGTGGAGTATATCAGAGTGTTACGGTGAGGGCTGTGGGGTATATCAGAGTGTTACGGTGAGGTGTGTGGGGTATATCAGAGTGTTACAGTGAGGGGTCTGGGGTATATCAGAGTGTTACAGTGAGGGGTCTGGGGTATATCCGATTGTTACAGTGAGGGGTGTAGGATATATCAGAGTGTTACTGTGAGGGATGTGGGGTATAACAGAGTGTTACAGTGAGGGGTGTGGGGTATATCAGAGTGTTACAACGAGGGGTGTGGGATATATCAGAGTGTTACAGCGAGGGGTGGGGATATATCAGAGTGTTACAGTGAGGGGTGTGGGGTATATCAGTGTGTTACAGTGAAGTGTGTGGGGTATATCACTGTTACAGTGAGGGGTGTGGGATATATCAGTGTTACAGTGAGAGGTGCGGGGTATATCAGAGTTTTACAGTGAGGGGTGTGGGGTATATCAGAGTGTTACAGTGAGGAGTGTGGGGTATATCAGAGTGTTACAGTGAGGGCTGTGGGATATATCAGAGTGTTACAGTGAGTGGTGTGGTATATATCACAGTGTTACAGTGAGGGGTGTGGGGTATATCAGATTGTTAAAGTGAGTAGTGTGGGGTATATCAAAGTGTTACAGTGAGGGGTGTGGGGTATATCAGAGTGTTACAGTGAGGGATGTGGGTTATATCAGAGTGTTACAGTGAGGGGTGTGGGGTATATCAGAGTTACAGTGAGGAGTGTGGGGTATATCAGAGTGTTACAGAGAGGGCTGTGAGGTATATCAGTGTTACAGTGAGGGGTGTGGGGTATATCAGAGAGTTGCAGTGAGGGGTGTGAGGTATATCAGTGTGTTACAGTGAGGGGTGTGGGGAATATCAGAGTGTTACAGTGAGGGGTGTGGGATATATCAGGGTGTTACAGTGAGGGGTGTGGGGTATATCAGAGTGTTACAGTGAGGGGTGTGGGGTATATCAGAGTGTTACAGTGAGGGGTATGGGGTATATCAGTGTTACAGTGAGGGGTTTGGGGTATATCAGAGTGTTACAGTGAGGGGTGTGGGGTATTTCAGAGTGTTACAGTGAGGGGTGTGGGGTATATCAGTGTTACAGTGAGGGGTGTGGGGTATATCAGAGTGTTACAGTGAGGGGTGTGGGGTATATCAGTGTTACAGTGAGGGGTGTGGGGTATATCAGTGTGTTACAGTCAGGGGTGTGGGGTATATCAGAGTGTTACAGTGAGGTGTGTGGGGTATATCAGTGTTACAGTGAGGGGTGTGGTTTATATCAGTGTTACAGTGAGGGGTGTGGGATATATCAGTGTTACAGTGAGGGGTGTGGGGTATATCAGAGTTTTACAGTGAAGAGTGTGGGGTATATCAGAGTGTTACAGTAAGGAGTGTGGGGTATATCAGAGTGTTACAGTGAGGGGTGTGGGGTATATCAGAGTGTTACAGTGAGGGTTGTGGGATATATCAGTGTTACAGTAAGTGGTGTGGGTTACATCAGTGTTACAGTGAGTGGTGTGGGATATATCAGAGTTTTACAGTGAGGGGTGTGGGGTATATTATAGTTACAGTGAGGGGTGTGGGGTATATCAGAGTGTTACAGAGAGGGGTGTGGGGTATATCAGAGTGTTACAGTGAGGGTTGTGTGGTATAACAGAGTGTTATGGTGAGGGGTGTGGGGTATATCAGTGTTACAGTGAGGGGTGTGGGGTATATCAGAGAGTTACAGTGAGGGGTGTGGGGTATATCAGAGTGTCACAGTGAGGGGTGTGGGATATATCAGAGTGTTACAGTGAGTGGTGTGGGGTATATCAGAGTGTTACAGTGAGGGGTGTGGGATATATCAGAGAATTACAGTGAGGTGTGTGGGGTATATCAGTGTTACAGTGAGGGGTTTGGTGTATATCAGAGTGTTACAGTGAGGGGTGTGGGGTATATCAGAGTGTTACAGTGAGGGGTGTGGGGTATATCAGAGTATTAGTGAGGGGTGTGGGGTATATCAGTGTTACAGTGAGGGGTGTAGGATATATCAGAGTGTTACAGTGAGGGGTGTGGGATATATCAATGTTACGGTGAGGGGTGTTGGGTATATCAGAGTGTCACGGTGAGGGATGTGGGGTATATCAGAGTGTTACAGCGAGGGGTGTGGGATATATCAGATTGTTACAGCGAGGGGTGGGGATATATCAGAGTGTTACAGTGAGGGGTGTGGGGTATATCAGTGTGTTACAATGAGGGGTGTGAGGTATATCAGTGTTACTGTGAGGGGTGTGGGATATATCAGTGTTACAGTGAGAGGTGTGGGGTATATCAGGGTGTTACAGTGAGGGATGTGGGGTATATCAGAGTGTTACAGTGAGGGGTGTGGGGTATATCAGAGTGTTACAGTGAGGGGTGTGGGGTATATCTGTGTTACAGTGAGGGGTGTGGTTTATATCAGTGTTACAGTGAGGGGTGTGGGATATATCAGTGTTACAGTGAGGGGTGTGGGGTATATCAGAGTTTTACAGTGAAGAGTGTGGGGTATATCAGAGTGTTACAGTGAGGAGTGTGGGGTATATCAGAGTGTTACGGTGAGGGGTGTGGGGTATATCAGAGTGTTACAGTGAGGGGTGTGGGGTATATCAGAGTGTTACAGTGAGGGGTGTGGGATATATCAGTGTTACAGTGAGGGGTGTGGGTTATATCAGTGTTACAGTCAGTGGTGTGGGTTACATCAGTGTTACAGTGAGTGGTGTGGGATATATCAGAGTTTTACAGTGAGGGGTGTGGGGTATATCAGAGTGTTACAGAGAGGGGTGTGGGGTATATCAGAGTGTTACAGTGAGGGCTGTGGGGTATATCAGAGTGTTACAGAGAGGGGTGTGGGGTATATCAGAGTGTTACAGTGAGGGGTGTGTGGTATAACAGAGTGTTATGGTGAGGGGTGTGGGGTATATCAGTGTTACAGTGAGGGGTGTGGTGTATATCAGAGAGTTCCAGTGAGGGGTTTTGGGTATATCAGAGTGTCACAGTGAGGGGTGTGGGGTATATCAGAGTGTTACAGTGAGGGGTGTGGGATATATCAGTGTGTTACAGTGAGTGGTGTGGGGTATATCAGAGTGTTACAGTGAGGGGTGTGGGATATATCAGAGAATTACAGTGAGGGGTGTGGGGTATATCAGTGTTACAGTGAGGGGTGTGGGGTATATCAGAGTGTTACAGTGAGGGGTGTGGGTTATATCTGAGTGTTACAGTGAGGGGTGTGGGGTATATCAGTGTTACAGTGAGGGGTGTGGGATATATCAGAGTGTTACAGTGAGGGGTGTGGGATATAACAGTGTGTTACAGTGAGGGGTGTGGGGTATAACACCGAGTTACAGTGAGGGGTGTGGGGTATATCAGAGTGTTACAGTGAGGGGTGTGGGGTATATCAGTGTGTTACAATGAGGGGTGTGAGGTATATCAGTGTTACTGTGAGGGGTGTGGGATATATCAGTGTTACAGTGAGAGGTGTGGGGTATATCAGGGTGTTACAGTGAGGGATGTGGGGTATATCAGAGTGTTACAGTGAGGGGTGTGGGATATATCAATGTTACGGTGAGGGGTGTTGGGTATATCAGAGTGTTACGGTGAGGGATGTGGGGTATATCAGAGTGTTACAGCGAGGGGTGTGGGATATATCAGATTGTTACAGCGAGGGGTGGGGATATATCAGAGTGTTACAGTGAGGGGTGTGGGGTATATCAGTGTGTTACAATGAGGGGTGTGAGGTATATCAGTGTTACTGTGAGGGGTGTGGGATATATCAGTGTTACAGTGAGAGGTGTGGGGTATATCAGGGTGTTACAGTGAGGGATGTGGGGTATATCAGAGTGTTACAGTGAGGGGTGTGGGGTATATCAGAGTGTTATAGTGAGGGGTGTGGGGTATATCAGTGTTACAGTGAGGGGTGTGGTTTATATCAGTGTTACAGTGAGGGGTGTGGGATATATCAGTGTTACAGTGAGGGGTGTGGGGTATATCAGAGTTTTACAGTGAAGAGTGTGGGGTATATCAGAGTGTTACAGTGAGGAGTGTGGGGTATATCAGAGTGTTACGGTGAGGGGTGTGGGGTATATCAGAGTGTTACAGTGAGGGGTGTGGGATATATCAGTGTTACAGTGAGGGGTGTGGGTTATATCAGTGTTACAGTCAGTGGTGTGGGTTACATCAGTGTTACAGTGAGTGGTGTGGGATATATCAGAGTTTTACAGTGAGGGGTGTGGGGTATATCAGAGTGTTACAGAGAGGGGTGTGGGGTATATCAGAGTGTTACAGTGAGGGCTGTGGGGTATATCAGAGTGATACAGAGAGGGGTGTGGGGTATATCAGAGTGTTACAGTGAGGGGTGTGTGGTATAACAGAGTGTTATGGTGAGGGGTGTGGGGTATATCAGTGTTACAGTGAGGGGTGTGGTGTATATCAGAGAGTTCCAGTGAGGGTTTTTGGGTATATCAGAGTGTCACAGTGAGGGGTGTGGGGTATATCAGAGTGTTACAGTGAGGGGTGTGGGATATATCAGAGTGTTACAGTGAGTGGTGTGGGGTATATCAGAGTGTTACAGTGAGGGGTGTGGGATATATCAGAGAATTACAGTGAGGGGTGTTGTGTATATCAGTGTTACAGTGAGGGGTGTGGGGTATATCAGAGTGTTACAGTGAGGGGTGTGGGTTATATCTGAGTGTTACAGTGAGGGGTGTGGGGTATATCAGTGTTACAGTGAGGGATGTGGGATATATCAGAGTGTTACAGTGAGGGGTGTGGGATATAACAGTGTGTTACAGTGAGGGGTGTGGGGTATAACACCGAGTTACAGTGAGGGGTGTGGGGTATATCAGAGTGTTACAGTGAGGGGTGTGGGGTATATCAGAGTGTTACAGTGAGGGGTGTGGGATATATCAATGTTACGGTGAGGGGTTTGGGGTATATCAGAGTGTTACGGTGAGGGGTGTAGGGTATATCAGAGTGTTACGGTGAGGGGTGTGGAGTATATCAGAGTGTTACGGTGAGGGCTGTGGGGTATATCAGAGTGTTACGGTGAGGGGTGTGGGGTATATCAGAGTGTTACAGTGAGGGGTCTGGGGTATATCAGAGTGTTACAGTGAGGGGTCTGGGGTATATCCGAGTGTTAAAGTGAGGGGTGTAGGATATATCAGAGTGTTACTGTGAGGGATGTGGGGTATAACAAGAGTGTTACAGTGAGGGGTGTGGGGTTTATCAGAGTGTTACAGCGAGGGGTGTGGGATACATCAGAGTGTTACAGCGAGGGGTGGGGATATATCAGAATGTTACAGTGAGGGGTGTGGGGTATATCAGTGTGTTACATTGAAGGGTGTGGGGTATATCACTGTTACAGTGAGGGGTGTGGGATATATCAGTGTTACAGTGAGGAGTGTGGGGTATATCAAAGTGTTACAGTGAGGGGTGTGGGGTATATCAGAGTGTTACAGTGAGGGGTGTGGGGTATATCAGTGTTACAGTGAGAGGTGTGGGTTATATCAGTGTTACAGTGAGTGGTGTGGGATATATCCGAGTGTTACAGTGAGGGGTTTGGGGTATATCAGAGTGTTACAGTGAGGGGTGTGAGGTACAACATAGTGTTACTGTGAGCTGTGTGGGGTATATCAGAATGTTACAGTGAGGGGTGTGGGGTATATCAGAGTGTTACAGTGAGGGGTGTGGGGTATATCAGAGTGTTACAGTGAGGGGTGTGGGGTATATCAGTGTTACAGTGAGGGGTGTGGGTTATATCAGAGTTTTACAGTGAGGGGTGTGGGATATAACAGTGTGTTACAGTGAGGGGTGTGGGGTATAACACCGAGTTACAGTGAGGGGTGTGGGGTATATCAGAGTGTTACAGTGAGGGGTGTGGGGTATATCAGAGTGTTACAGTGAGGGGTGTGGGATATATCAGAGAGTTACAGTGAGGGGTGTGGGGTATATAAGAGTGTTACAGTGAGGGGTGTGGGGTATATCAGAGTGTTACATTGAGGGGTGTGGGGTATAACACCGAGTTACAGTGAGGGGTGTGGGCTATATCAGTGTTACAGTGGGGGGTGTGGAGTATATCAGAGTGTTACGGTGAGGGCTGTGGGGTATATCAGAGTGTTACGGTGAGGGGTGTGGGGTATATCAGAGTGTTACAGTGAGGGGTCTGGGGTATATCAGAGTGTTACAGTGAGGGGTCTGGGGTATATCCGATTGTTACAGTGAGGGGTGTAGGATATATCAGAGTGTTACTGTGAGGGATGTGGGGTATAACAGAGTGTTACAGTGAGGGGTGTGGGGTATATCAGAGTGTTACAACGAGGGGTGTGGGATATATCAGAGTGTTACAGTGAGGGGTGTGGGGTATATCAGTGTGTTACAGTGAAGGGTGTGGGGTATATCACTGTTACAGTGAGGGGTGTGGGATATATCAGTGTTACAGTGAGAGGTGCGGGGTATATCAGAGTGTTACAGTGAGGGGTGTGGGATATATCAGAGTGTTAGAGTGAGGGGTGTGGGGTATATCAGTGTTACAGTGAGGGGTGTGGGTTATATCAGTGTTTCAGTGAGTGGTGTGGGATATATCACAGTGTTACAGTGAGGGGTTTGGGGTATATCACAGTGTTACAGTGAGGGGTGTGAGGTATAACATAGTGTTACAGTGAGCTGTGTTGGGTATATCAGAGTGTTACAGTGTGGGCTGTGGGATATGTCAGAGTGTTACAGTGAGTGGTGTGGTATATATCACAGTGTTACAGTGAGGGGTGTGGGGTATATCAGATTGTTAAAGTGAGTAGTGTGGGGTATATCAAAGTGTTACAGTGAGGGGTGTGGGGTATATCAGAGTGTTACAGTGAGGGATGTGGGGTATATCAGAGTGTTACAGTGAGGGGTGTGGGGTATATCAGAGTTACAGTGAGGAGTGTGGGGTATATCAGAGTGTTACAGAGAGGGCTGTGGGGAATATCAGAGTTTTGCAGTGAGGGGTGTGAGGTATATCAGTGTGTTACAGTGAGGGGTGTGGGGAATATCAGAGTGTTACAGTGAGGGGTGTGGGATATATCAGGGTGTTACAGTGAGGGGTGTGGGGTATATCAGAGTGTTACAGTGAGGGGTGTGGGGTATATCAGAGTGTTACAGTGAGGGGTATGGGGTATATCAGTGTTACAGTGAGGGGTTTGGGGTATTTCAGAGTGTTACAGTGAGGGGTGTGGGGTATCTCAGTGTTACAGTGAGGGGTGTGGGGTATATCAGTGTGTTACAGTCAGGGGTGTGGGGTATATCAGAGTGTTACAGTGAGGTGTGTGGGGTATATCAGTGTTACAGTGAGGGGTGTGGTTTATATCAGTGTTACAGTGAGGGGTGTGGGATATATCAGTGTTACAGTGAGGGGTGTGGGGTATATCAGAGTTTTACAGTGAAGAGTGTGGGGTATATCAGAGTGTTACAGTAAGGAGTGTGGGGTATATCAGAGTGTTACAGTGAGGGGTGTGGGGTATATCAGAGTGTTACAGTGAGGGTTGTGGGATATATCAGTGTTACAGTGAGTGGTGTGGGTTACATCAGTGTTACAGTGAGTGGTGTGGGATATATCAGAGTTTTACAGTGAGGGGTGTGGGGTATATTATAGTTACAGTGAGGGGTGTGGGGTATATCAGAGTGTTACAGAGAGGGGTGTGGGGTATATCAGAGTGTTACAGTGAGGGTTGTGTGGTATAACAGAGTGTTATGGTGAGGGGTGTGGGGTATATCAGTGTTACAGTGAGGGGTGTGGGGTATATCAGAGAGTTACAGTGAGGGGTGTGGGGTATATCAGAGTGTCACAGTGAGGGGTGTGGGATATATTAGAGTGTTACAGTGAGTGGTGTGGGGTATATCAGAGTGTTACAGTGAGGGGTGTGGGATATATCAGAGAATTACAGTGAGGTGTGTGGGGTATATCAGTGTTACAGTGAGGGGTTTGGTGTATATCAGAGTGTTACAGTGAGGGGTGTGGGGTATATCAGAGTGTTACAGTGAGGGGTGTGGGGTATATCAGAGTATTACAGTGAGGGGTGTGGGGTATATCAGTGTTACAGTGAGGGGTGTGGGATATATCAGAGTTTTACAGTGAGGGGTGTGGGATATATCAATGTTACGGTGAGGGGTGTTGGGTATATCAGAGTGTTACGGTGAGGGATGTGGGGTATATCAGAGTGTTACAGCGAGTGGTGTGGGATATATCAGATTGTTACAGCGAGGGGTGGGGATATATCAGAGTGTTACAGTGAGGGATGTGGGGTATATCAGTGTGTTACAATGAGGGGTGTGAGGTATATCAGTGTTACTGTGAGGGGTGTGGGATATATCAGTGTTACAGTGAGAGGTGTGGGGTATATCAGGGTGTTACAGTGAGGGATGTGGGGTATATCAGAGTGTTACAGTGAGGGGTGTGGGGTATATCTGAGTGTTACAGTGAGGGGTGTGGGGTATATCAGTGTTACATTGAGGGGTGTGGTTTATATCAGTGTTACAGTGAGTGGTGTGGGATATATCAGAGTGTTACTGTGAGGGGTGTGAGGTATAACATAGTGTTACAGTGAGGGGTGTGGGGTATATCAGAGTGTTACAGTGAGGGGTGTGGGATATATCAGAGTGTTACAGTAAGGGGTGTGGGGTATATCAGTGTGTTACAGTGAGGGGTGTGGGTTATATCAGTGTTACAGTGAGCCGTGTGGGGTATATCAGTGTTACAGTGATGGGTGTGGGATATATCAGTGTTACAGTGAGAGGTGTGGGGTATATCAGAGTGTTACAGTGAGGGGTGTGGGGTATATCAGAGTGTTACAGTGAGGGGTGTGGGGTATATCAGAGTGTTACAGTGAGGGGTGTGGGGTATATCAGAGTTTTACTGTCAGGGGTGTGGGGTATATCAGAGTGTTATAGAGAGGGGTGTGGGGTATATCAGAGTGATACAGTGTGGGGTGTGGGGTATATCAGAGTGTTACAGTGAGGGGTGTGGGATATATCAGAGAGTTACAGTGAGGGGTGTGGGGTATATCAGAGTGTTACAGTGAGGGGTGTGGGGTATATCAGAATGTTACAGTGAGGGGTGTGGGATATATCAGAGTGTTACAGCGAGGGGTGTGGGGTATATCAGTGTTACAGTGAGGGGTGTGGGGTATATCAGAGTGTTACAGTGAGGGTTGTGGTGTATATCAGAGTGTTAGAGTGAGGGGTGTGCGGTATATCAGAGTGTTACAGTGAGGGGTGTGGGGTATATCAGAATGTTACAGTGAGGGGTGTGGGGTATATCAGAGTGTTACAGTGTGGGGTATATCAGAGTGTTACAGTGAGGGGTGTGGGGTATATCACTGTTACAGTGCGGGGTTTGGGGTATATCAGAGTTACAGTGCGGGGTGTGGGATATATCTGAGTGTTATAGTGAGGGGTGTGGGGTATATCAGTGTGTTACAGTGAGGGGTGCTGGGTATATCAGTGTTACAGTGAGGGGTGTGGGGTATATCAGATTGTTACAGTGAGGGGTGTGGGGTATATCAGAGTGTTACAGTGAGGGGTCTGGGGTATATCAGAGTGTTACAGTGAGGGGTGTGGGGTATATCAGAATGTTACAGTGAGGGGTGTGGGGTTTATCAGAGTGTTACAGTGTGGGGTATATCAGAGTGTTACAGTGAGGGGTGTGGGGTATATCACTGTTACAGTGCGGGGTTTGGGGTATATCAGAGTTACAGTGCGGGGTGTGGGATATATCTGAGTGTTATAGTGAGGGGTGTGGGGTATATCAGTGTGTTACAGTGAGGGGTGCTGGGTATATCAGAGTGTTACAGTGAGGGGTGTGGGGTATATCAGATTGTTACAGTGAGGGGTGTGGGGTATATCAGAGTGTTACAGTGAGGGGTCTGGGGTATATCAGAGTGTTACAGTGAGGGGTGTGGTGTATATCAGAATGTTACAGTGAGGGGTGTGGGGTTTATCAGAGTGTTACAGTGTGGGGTATATCAGAGTGTTACAGTGAGGGGTGTGGTGTATATCACTGTTACAGTGCGGGGTTTGGGGTATATCAGAGTTACAGTGCGGGGTGTGGGATATATCTGAGTGTTATAGTGAGGGGTGTGGGGTATATCAGTGTGTTACAGTGAGGTGTTTGGGGTATATCAGAGTGTTACGGTGAGGGGTGTGGGGTATATCAGTGTTACAGTGAGGTGTGTGGGGTATATCAGAGTGTTAAAGTGAGGGTTGTGGGGTATATCAGAGTGTTACAGTAAGGGGTGTGGGGTATATCAGAGTGTTACAGTGAGGGGTGTGGGTTATATCAGAGTGTGACAGTGAGGGGTGTGGGATATATCAGTGTTACAGTGAGGGGTATGGGATATATCAGAGTGTTACAGTGAGGGGTGTGGGATACATCAGATTGTTACGGTGAGGGTTGGGGGATATATCAGTGTTACAGTGAGGGGTATGGGATATATCATTGTTACAGTGAGGGGTGTGGAATATATCAGTGTTACAGTGAGGGATTTGGGGAATATCAGAGTGTTACAGTGAGTGGTGTGGGGTATATCAGTGTGTTACAGTGAGGGGTGTGGGGTATATCAGTATTACAGTGAGGGGTATATCAGAGTGTTACAGTGAGGGGTGTGGGATATATCATTGTTACAGTGAGGGGTGTGGGATATATCATTGTTACAGTGAGGGGTGTGGGGTATATCAGTGTTACAGTGAGGGGTATATCAGTGTGTTACAGTGAAGGGTGTGGGATATGTCAGTGTTACAGTGAGGGATTTGGGGTATATCAGAGTGTTACAGTGAGGGGTCTGGGGTATATCAGAGTGTTACAGTGAGGGGTGTGGGGTATATCAGAGTGTTTCAGTGAGGGGTGTGGGGTATATCAGAGTGTTACAGTGAGGGGTGTAGGGTATATCAGAGTGTTACAGTGAGGGGTGTGGGGTATATCAGAGTGTTACAGTGAGGGGTGTGGGGTATATCAGACTGTTACAGTGAGGGGTGTGGGGTATATCAGAGTGTTACAGTGAGGGGTGTGGGGTATATCAGACTGTTACAGTGAGGGGTGTGGGGTATATCAGGCTGTTACAGTGAGGGGTGTGGGGTATATCAGTGATACAGTGATGGGTGTGGGGTATATCAGAGTGTTACAGCGAGGGGTGTGGGGTATATCAGTGTTACAGTGAGGTGTGTGGGGTATATCAGAGTGTTACAGTGAGGGTTGTGGGGTATATCAGAGTGTTACAGTAAGGGGTGTGGGGTATATCAGTGATACAGTGATGGGTGTGGGGTATATCAGAGTGTTACAGTGAGGGGTGTGGGTTATATCAGAGTGTGACAGTGAGGGGTGTGGGATATATCAGTGTTACAGTGAGGGGTATGGGATATATCAGAGTGTTACAGTGAGGGGTGTGGGATATATCAGATTGTTACGGTGAGGGTTGGGGGATATATCAGTGTTACAGTGAGGGGTATGGGATATATCATTGTTACAGTGAGGGGTGTGGAATATATCAGTGTTACAGTGAGGGATTTGGGGAATATCAGAGTGTTACAGTGAGTGGTGTGGGGTATATCAGTGTGTTACAGTGAGGGGTGTGGGGTATATCAGTATTACAGTGAGGGGTGTGGGGTATATCAGAGTGTTACAGTGAGGGGTGTGGGATATATCATTGTTACAGTGAGGGGTGTGGGGTATATCAGTGTTACAGTGAGGGGTATATCAGTGTGTTACAGTGAAGGGTGCGGGATATGTCAGTGTTACAGTGAGCGATTTGGGGTATATCAGAGTGTTACAGTGAGGGGTGTGGGGTATATCAGAGTGTTACAGTGAGGGGTGTGGGATATATCATTGTTACAGTGAGGGGTGTGGGGTATATCAGTGTTACAGTGAGGGGTATATCAGTGTGTTACAGTGAAGGGTGCGGGATATGTCAGTGTTACAGTGAGGGTTCTGGGGTATATCAGAGTGTTACAGTGAGGGGTGTGGGGTATATCAGAGTGTTACAGTGAGGGGTGTGGGGTATATCAGAGTGTTACAGTGAGGGGTGTAGGGTATATCAGAGTGTTACAGTGAGGGGTGTGGGGTATATCAGAGTGTTACAGTGAGGGGTGTGGGGTATATCAGACTGTTACAGTGAGGGGTGTGGGGTATATCAGAGTGTTACAGTGAGGGGTGTGGGGTATATCAGACTGTTACAGTGAGGGTTGTGGGGTATATCAGACTGTTACAGTGAGGGGTGTGGGTTATATCAGAGTGTTACAGTGAGGGGTGTGGGGTATATCAGAGTGTTACAGTGAGGGGTGTGGCGTATATCAGAGTGTTACAGTGAGGGGTGTGGGGTATATCTGACTGTTACAGTGAGGGGTGTGGGGTATATCAGAGTGTTACAGTGAGGGGTGTGGGATATATCAGACTCTTACAGTGAGGGGTGTGGGGTATATCTGATTGTTACAGTGAGGGGTGTGGGGTATATCAGAGTGTTACAGTGAGGGGTGTGGGGTATATCAGAGTGTTGCAGTGAGGGGTGTGGGGTATATCAGAGTGTTACAGTGAGGGGTGTGGGATATATCAGTGTTACAGTGAGGGGTGTGGGGTATATCAGAGTGTTACAGTGAGGGTTGTGGTGTATATCAGAGTGTTAGAGTGAGGGGTGTGCGGTATATCAGAGTGTTACAGTGAGGGGTGTGGGGTATATCAGAATGTTACAGTGAGGGGTGTGGGGTATATCAGAGTGTTACAGTGTGGGGTATATCAGAGTGTTACAGTGAGGGGTGTGGGGTATATCACTGTTACAGTGCGGGGTTTGGGGTATATCAGAGTTACAGTGCGGGGTGTGGGATATATCTGAGTGTTATAGTGAGGGGTGTGGGGTATATCAGTGTGTTACAGTGAGGGGTGCTGGGTATATCAGTGTTACAGTGAGGGGTGTGGGGTATATCAGATTGTTACAGTGAGGGGTGTGGGGTATATCAGAGTGTTACAGTGAGGGGTCTGGGGTATATCAGAGTGTTACAGTGAGGGGTGTGGGGTATATCAGAATGCTACAGTGAGGGGTGTGGGGTTTATCAGAGTGTTACAGTGTGGGGTATATCAGAGTGTTACAGTGAGGGGTGTGGGGTATATCACTGTTACAGTGCGGGGTTTGGGGTATATCAGAGTTACAGTGCGGGGTGTGGGATATATCTGAGTGTTATAGTGAGGGGTGTGGGGTATATCAGTGTGTTACAGTGAGGGGTGCTTGGTATATCAGAGTGTTACAGTGAGGGGTGTGGGGTATATCAGATTGTTACAGTGAGGGGTGTGGAGTATATCAGAGTGTTACAGTGAGGGGTCTGGGGTATATCAGAGTGTTACAGTGAGGGGTGTGGTGTATATCAGAATGTTACAGTGAGGGGTGTGAGGTTTATCAGAGTGTTACAGTGTGGGCTATATCAGAGTGTTACAGTGAGGGGTGTGGTGTATATCACTGTTACAGTGCGGGGTTTGGGGTATATCAGAGTTACAGTGCGGGGTGTGGGATATATCTGAGTGTTATAGTGAGGGGTGTGGGGTATATCAGTGTGTTACAGTGAGGTGTTTGGGGTATATCAGAGTGTTACGGTGAGGGGTGTGGGGTATATCAGTGTTACAGTGAGGTGTGTGGGGTATATCAGAGTGTTAAAGTGAGGGTTGTGGGGTATATCAGAGTGTTACAGTAAGGGGTGTGGGGTATATCAGAGTGTTACAGTGAGGGTTGTGGGGCATATCAGAGTGTTGCAGTGAGGGTTGTGGGGTATATCAGAGTGTTACAGTAAGGGGTGTGGGGTATATCAGTGATACAGTGATGGGTGTGGGGTATATCAGAGTGTTACAGCGAGGGGTGTGGGGTATATCAGTGTTACAGTGAGGTGTGTGGGGTATATCAGAGTGTTACAGTGAGGGTTGTGGGGTATATCAGAGTGTTACAGTAAGGGGTGTGGGGTATATCAGTGATACAGTGATGGGTGTGGGGTATATCAGAGTGTTACAGTGAGGGGTGTGGGTTATATCAGAGTGTGACAGTGAGGGGTGTGGGATATATCAGTGTTACAGTGAGGGGTATGGGATATATCAGAGTGTTACAGTGAGGGGTGTGGGATATATCAGATTGTTACGGTGAGGGTTGGGGGATATATCAGTGTTACAGTGAGGGGTATGGGATATATCATTGTTACAGTGAGGGGTGTGGAATATATCAGTGTTACAGTGAGGGATTTGGGGAATATCAGAGTGTTACAGTGAGTGGTGTGGGGTATATCAGTGTGTTACAGTGAGGGGTGTGGGGTATATCAGTATTACAGTGAGGGGTATATCAGAGTGTTACAGTGAGGGGTGTGGGATATATCATTGTTACAGTGAGGGGTGTGGGATATATCATTGTTACAGTGAGGGGTGTGGGGTATATCAGTGTTACAGTGAGGGGTATATCAGTGTGTTACAGTGAAGGGTGTGGGATATGTCAGTGTTACAGTGAGGGATTTGGGGTATATCAGAGTGTTACAGTGAGGGGTCTGGGGTATATCAGAGTGTTACAGTGAGGGGTGTGGGGTATATCAGAGTGTTTCAGTGAGGGGTGTGGGGTATATCAGAGTGTTACAGTGAGGGGTGTAGGGTATATCAGAGTGTTACAGTGAGGGGTGTGGGGTATATCAGAGTGTTACAGTGAGGGGTGTGGGGTATATCAGACTGTTACAGTGAGGGGTGTGGGGTATATCAGGCTGTTACAGTGAGGGGTGTGGGTTATATCAGAGTGTTACAGTGAGGGGTGTGGGGTATATCAGAGTGTTACAGTGAGGGGTGTGGCGTATATCAGAGTGTTACAGTGAGGGGTGTGGCGTATATCAGAGTGTTACAGTGAGGGGTGTGGGGTATATCTGACTGTTACAGTGAGGGGTGTGGGGTATATCAGAGTGTTACAGTGAGGGGTGTGGGATATATCAGACTCTTACAGTGAGGGGTGTGGGGTATATCTGATTGTTACAGTGAGGGGTGTGGGGTATATCAGAGTGTTACAGTGAGGGGTGTGGGGTATATCAGAGTGTTGCAGTGAGGGGTGTGGGGTATATCAGAGTGTTACAGTGAGGGGTGTGGGATATATCAGAGTGTTACAGCGAGGGGTGTGGGGTATATCAGTGTTACAGTGAGGGGTGTGGGGTATATCAGAGTGTTACAGTGACGGTTGTGGTGTATATCAGAGTGTTAGAGTGAGGGGTGTGCGGTATATCAGTGTTACAGTGATGGGTGTGGGGTATATCAGAGTGTTACAGTGAGGGGTGTGGGTTATATCAGAGTGTTACAGTGAGGGGTGTGGGGTGTATCAGAGTGTTACAGTGAGGGGTGTGGGGTGTATCATAGTGTGACAGTGAGGGGTGTGGGGTATATCAGAGTGTTACAGTGAGGGGTGTGGGATGTATCAGAGTGTTACAGTGAGGGGTATGGGATATATCAGAGTGTTACAGTGAGGGTTGTGGGGTATATCAGATTGTTACGGTGAGGGTTGGGGGATATATCAGTGTTACAGTGAGGGGTATGGGATATAGCAGAGTGTTACAGTGAGGGGTGTGGTGTATATCAGTGTTACATTGAGGGGTGTGGGGTATATCAGTGTTACAGTGAGGGGTGTGGGGTATATCAGAGTGTTACAGTGAGGGGTGTGGGATATATCAGTGTTACAGTGAGGGGTGTGGGGTATATCAGCGTGTTACAGTGAGGGGTGTGGGGTATATCAGAGTATTACAGTGAGGGTTGTGGGGTATATCAAAATGTTACAGTGAGGG
The DNA here is from genome assembly GCF_964194155.1 of Cetorhinus maximus. Lineage (NCBI taxonomy): Eukaryota > Metazoa > Chordata > Chondrichthyes > Lamniformes > Cetorhinidae > Cetorhinus > Cetorhinus maximus. Next base: position 153,164 of record NW_027596335.1, read on the forward strand.
GAGTGGGCAATATCAGTGTGTTACAGTGAGGGGTGTGGAACATATCAGAGTGTTACAGTGAGGGTTGTGGGGTATATCAGAGTGTTACAGTGAGGGGTGTGGGGTATATCAGAGTGTTACAGTGAGGGGTGTGGGGTATATCAGAATGTTACAGTGAGGGGTGTGGGGTATATCAGAGTGTTACAGTGTGGGGTATATCAGAGTGTTACAGTGAGGGGTGTGGGGTATATCACTGTTACAGTGCGGGGTTTGGGGTATATCAGAGTTACAGTGCGGGGTGTGGGATATATCTGAGTGTTATAGTGAGGGGTGTGGGGTATATCAGTGTGTTACAGTGAGGGGTGCTGGGTATATCAGAGTGTTACAGTGAGGGGTGTGGGGTATATCAGATTGTTACAGTGAGGGGTGTGGTGTATATCAGAGTGTTACAGTGAGGGGTGTGGGGTATATCAGATTGTTACAGTGAGGGGTCTGGGGTATATCAGAGTGTTACAGTGAGGGGTCTGGGGTATATCCGAGTGTTAAAGTGAGGGGTGTAGGATATATCAGAGTGTTACTGTGAGGGATGTGGGGTATAACAAGAGTGTTACAGTGAGGGGTGTGGGGTTTATCAGAGTGTTACAGCGAGGGGTGTGGGATACATCAGAGTGTTACAGCGAGGGGTGGGGATATATCAGAATGTTACAGTGAGGGGTGTGGGGTATATCAGTGTGTTACATTGAAGGGTGTGGGGTATATCACTGTTACAGTGAGGGGTGTGGGATATATCAGTGTTACAGTGAGGAGTGTGGGGTATATCAAAGTGTTACAGTGAGGGGTGTGGGGTATATCAGAGTGTTACAGTGAGGGGTGTGGGGTATATCAGTGTTACAGTGAGAGGTGTGGGTTATATCAGTGTTACAGTGAGTGGTGTGGGATATATCCGAGTGTTACAGTGAGGGGTTTGGGGTATATCAGAGTGTTACAGTGAGGGGTGTGAGGTACAACATAGTGTTACTGTGAGCTGTGTGGGGTATATCAGAATGTTACAGTGAGGGGTGTGGGGTATATCAGAGTGTTACAGTGAGGGGTGTGGGGTATATCAGAGTGTTACAGTGAGGGGTGTGGGGTATATCAGTGTTACAGTGAGGGGTGTGGGTTATATCAGAGTTTTACAGTGAGGGGTGTGGGATATAACAGTGTGTTACAGTGAGGGGTGTGGGGTATAACACCGAGTTACAGTGAGGGGTGTGGGGTATATCAGAGTGTTACAGTGAGGGGTGTGGGGTATATCAGAGTGTTACAGTGAGGGGTGTGGGATATATCAGAGAGTTACAGTGAGGGGTGTGGGGTATATAAGAGTGTTACAGTGAGGGGTGTGGGGTATATCAGAGTGTTACATTGAGGGGTGTGGGGTATAACACCGAGTTACAGTGAGGGGTGTGGGCTATATCAGTGTTACAGTGGGGGGTGTGGAGTATATCAGAGTGTTACGGTGAGGGCTGTGGGGTATATCAGAGTGTTACGGTGAGGGGTGTGGGGTATATCAGAGTGTTACAGTGAGGGGTCTGGGGTATATCAGAGTGTTACAGTGAGGGGTCTGGGGTATATCCGATTGTTACAGTGAGGGGTGTAGGATATATCAGAGTGTTACTGTGAGGGATGTGGGGTATAACAGAGTGTTACAGTGAGGGGTGTGGGGTATATCAGAGTGTTACAACGAGGGGTGTGGGATATATCAGAGTGTTACAGTGAGGGGTGTGGGGTATATCAGTGTGTTACAGTGAAGGGTGTGGGGTATATCACTGTTACAGTGAGGGGTGTGGGATATATCAGTGTTACAGTGAGAGGTGCGGGGTATATCAGAGTGTTACAGTGAGGGGTGTGGGATATATCAGAGTGTTAGAGTGAGGGGTGTGGGGTATATCAGTGTTACAGTGAGGGGTGTGGGTTATATCAGTGTTTCAGTGAGTGGTGTGGGATATATCACAGTGTTACAGTGAGGGGTTTGGGGTATATCACAGTGTTACAGTGAGGGGTGTGAGGTATAACATAGTGTTACAGTGAGCTGTGTTGGGTATATCAGAGTGTTACAGTGTGGGCTGTGGGATATGTCAGAGTGTTACAGTGAGTGGTGTGGTATATATCACAGTGTTACAGTGAGGGGTGTGGGGTATATCAGATTGTTAAAGTGAGTAGTGTGGGGTATATCAAAGTGTTACAGTGAGGGGTGTGGGGTATATCAGAGTGTTACAGTGAGGGATGTGGGGTATATCAGAGTGTTACAGTGAGGGGTGTGGGGTATATCAGAGTTACAGTGAGGAGTGTGGGGTATATCAGAGTGTTACAGAGAGGGCTGTGGGGAATATCAGAGTTTTGCAGTGAGGGGTGTGAGGTATATCAGTGTGTTACAGTGAGGGGTGTGGGGAATATCAGAGTGTTACAGTGAGGGGTGTGGGATATATCAGGGTGTTACAGTGAGGGGTGTGGGGTATATCAGAGTGTTACAGTGAGGGGTGTGGGGTATATCAGAGTGTTACAGTGAGGGGTATGGGGTATATCAGTGTTACAGTGAGGGGTTTGGGGTATTTCAGAGTGTTACAGTGAGGGGTGTGGGGTATCTCAGTGTTACAGTGAGGGGTGTGGGGTATATCAGTGTGTTACAGTCAGGGGTGTGGGGTATATCAGAGTGTTACAGTGAGGTGTGTGGGGTATATCAGTGTTACAGTGAGGGGTGTGGTTTATATCAGTGTTACAGTGAGGGGTGTGGGATATATCAGTGTTACAGTGAGGGGTGTGGGGTATATCAGAGTTTTACAGTGAAGAGTGTGGGGTATATCAGAGTGTTACAGTAAGGAGTGTGGGGTATATCAGAGTGTTACAGTGAGGGGTGTGGGGTATATCAGAGTGTTACAGTGAGGGTTGTGGGATATATCAGTGTTACAGTGAGTGGTGTGGGTTACATCAGTGTTACAGTGAGTGGTGTGGGATATATCAGAGTTTTACAGTGAGGGGTGTGGGGTATATTATAGTTACAGTGAGGGGTGTGGGGTATATCAGAGTGTTACAGAGAGGGGTGTGGGGTATATCAGAGTGTTACAGTGAGGGTTGTGTGGTATAACAGAGTGTTATGGTGAGGGGTGTGGGGTATATCAGTGTTACAGTGAGGGGTGTGGGGTATATCAGAGAGTTACAGTGAGGGGTGTGGGGTATATCAGAGTGTCACAGTGAGGGGTGTGGGATATATTAGAGTGTTACAGTGAGTGGTGTGGGGTATATCAGAGTGTTACAGTGAGGGGTGTGGGATATATCAGAGAATTACAGTGAGGTGTGTGGGGTATATCAGTGTTACAGTGAGGGGTTTGGTGTATATCAGAGTGTTACAGTGAGGGGTGTGGGGTATATCAGAGTGTTACAGTGAGGGGTGTGGGGTATATCAGAGTATTACAGTGAGGGGTGTGGGGTATATCAGTGTTACAGTGAGGGGTGTGGGATATATCAGAGTTTTACAGTGAGGGGTGTGGGATATATCAATGTTACGGTGAGGGGTGTTGGGTATATCAGAGTGTTACGGTGAGGGATGTGGGGTATATCAGAGTGTTACAGCGAGTGGTGTGGGATATATCAGATTGTTACAGCGAGGGGTGGGGATATATCAGAGTGTTACAGTGAGGGATGTGGGGTATATCAGTGTGTTACAATGAGGGGTGTGAGGTATATCAGTGTTACTGTGAGGGGTGTGGGATATATCAGTGTTACAGTGAGAGGTGTGGGGTATATCAGGGTGTTACAGTGAGGGATGTGGGGTATATCAGAGTGTTACAGTGAGGGGTGTGGGGTATATCTGAGTGTTACAGTGAGGGGTGTGGGGTATATCAGTGTTACATTGAGGGGTGTGGTTTATATCAGTGTTACAGTGAGTGGTGTGGGATATATCAGAGTGTTACTGTGAGGGGTGTGAGGTATAACATAGTGTTACAGTGAGGGGTGTGGGGTATATCAGAGTGTTACAGTGAGGGGTGTGGGATATATCAGAGTGTTACAGTAAGGGGTGTGGGGTATATCAGTGTGTTACAGTGAGGGGTGTGGGTTATATCAGTGTTACAGTGAGCCGTGTGGGGTATATCAGTGTTACAGTGATGGGTGTGGGATATATCAGTGTTACAGTGAGAGGTGTGGGGTATATCAGAGTGTTACAGTGAGGGGTGTGGGGTATATCAGAGTGTTACAGTGAGGGGTGTGGGGTATATCAGAGTGTTACAGTGAGGGGTGTGGGGTATATCAGAGTTTTACTGTCAGGGGTGTGGGGTATATCAGAGTGTTATAGAGAGGGGTGTGGGGTATATCAGAGTGATACAGTGTGGGGTGTGGGGTATATCAGAGTGTTACAGTGAGGGGTGTGGGATATATCAGAGAGTTACAGTGAGGGGTGTGGGGTATATCAGAGTGTTACAGTGAGGGGTGTGGGGTATATCAGAATGTTACAGTGAGGGGTGTGGGATATATCAGAGTGTTACAGCGAGGGGTGTGGGGTATATCAGTGTTACAGTGAGGGGTGTGGGGTATATCAGAGTGTTACAGTGAGGGTTGTGGTGTATATCAGAGTGTTAGAGTGAGGGGTGTGCGGTATATCAGAGTGTTACAGTGAGGGGTGTGGGGTATATCAGAATGTTACAGTGAGGGGTGTGGGGTATATCAGAGTGTTACAGTGTGGGGTATATCAGAGTGTTACAGTGAGGGGTGTGGGGTATATCACTGTTACAGTGCGGGGTTTGGGGTATATCAGAGTTACAGTGCGGGGTGTGGGATATATCTGAGTGTTATAGTGAGGGGTGTGGGGTATATCAGTGTGTTACAGTGAGGGGTGCTGGGTATATCAGTGTTACAGTGAGGGGTGTGGGGTATATCAGATTGTTACAGTGAGGGGTGTGGGGTATATCAGAGTGTTACAGTGAGGGGTCTGGGGTATATCAGAGTGTTACAGTGAGGGGTGTGGGGTATATCAGAATGTTACAGTGAGGGGTGTGGGGTTTATCAGAGTGTTACAGTGTGGGGTATATCAGAGTGTTACAGTGAGGGGTGTGGGGTATATCACTGTTACAGTGCGGGGTTTGGGGTATATCAGAGTTACAGTGCGGGGTGTGGGATATATCTGAGTGTTATAGTGAGGGGTGTGGGGTATATCAGTGTGTTACAGTGAGGGGTGCTGGGTATATCAGAGTGTTACAGTGAGGGGTGTGGGGTATATCAGATTGTTACAGTGAGGGGTGTGGGGTATATCAGAGTGTTACAGTGAGGGGTCTGGGGTATATCAGAGTGTTACAGTGAGGGGTGTGGTGTATATCAGAATGTTACAGTGAGGGGTGTGGGGTTTATCAGAGTGTTACAGTGTGGGGTATATCAGAGTGTTACAGTGAGGGGTGTGGTGTATATCACTGTTACAGTGCGGGGTTTGGGGTATATCAGAGTTACAGTGCGGGGTGTGGGATATATCTGAGTGTTATAGTGAGGGGTGTGGGGTATATCAGTGTGTTACAGTGAGGTGTTTGGGGTATATCAGAGTGTTACGGTGAGGGGTGTGGGGTATATCAGTGTTACAGTGAGGTGTGTGGGGTATATCAGAGTGTTAAAGTGAGGGTTGTGGGGTATATCAGAGTGTTACAGTAAGGGGTGTGGGGTATATCAGAGTGTTACAGTGAGGGGTGTGGGTTATATCAGAGTGTGACAGTGAGGGGTGTGGGATATATCAGTGTTACAGTGAGGGGTATGGGATATATCAGAGTGTTACAGTGAGGGGTGTGGGATACATCAGATTGTTACGGTGAGGGTTGGGGGATATATCAGTGTTACAGTGAGGGGTATGGGATATATCATTGTTACAGTGAGGGGTGTGGAATATATCAGTGTTACAGTGAGGGATTTGGGGAATATCAGAGTGTTACAGTGAGTGGTGTGGGGTATATCAGTGTGTTACAGTGAGGGGTGTGGGGTATATCAGTATTACAGTGAGGGGTATATCAGAGTGTTACAGTGAGGGGTGTGGGATATATCATTGTTACAGTGAGGGGTGTGGGATATATCATTGTTACAGTGAGGGGTGTGGGGTATATCAGTGTTACAGTGAGGGGTATATCAGTGTGTTACAGTGAAGGGTGTGGGATATGTCAGTGTTACAGTGAGGGATTTGGGGTATATCAGAGTGTTACAGTGAGGGGTCTGGGGTATATCAGAGTGTTACAGTGAGGGGTGTGGGGTATATCAGAGTGTTTCAGTGAGGGGTGTGGGGTATATCAGAGTGTTACAGTGAGGGGTGTAGGGTATATCAGAGTGTTACAGTGAGGGGTGTGGGGTATATCAGAGTGTTACAGTGAGGGGTGTGGGGTATATCAGACTGTTACAGTGAGGGGTGTGGGGTATATCAGAGTGTTACAGTGAGGGGTGTGGGGTATATCAGACTGTTACAGTGAGGGGTGTGGGGTATATCAGGCTGTTACAGTGAGGGGTGTGGGGTATATCAGTGATACAGTGATGGGTGTGGGGTATATCAGAGTGTTACAGCGAGGGGTGTGGGGTATATCAGTGTTACAGTGAGGTGTGTGGGGTATATCAGAGTGTTACAGTGAGGGTTGTGGGGTATATCAGAGTGTTACAGTAAGGGGTGTGGGGTATATCAGTGATACAGTGATGGGTGTGGGGTATATCAGAGTGTTACAGTGAGGGGTGTGGGTTATATCAGAGTGTGACAGTGAGGGGTGTGGGATATATCAGTGTTACAGTGAGGGGTATGGGATATATCAGAGTGTTACAGTGAGGGGTGTGGGATATATCAGATTGTTACGGTGAGGGTTGGGGGATATATCAGTGTTACAGTGAGGGGTATGGGATATATCATTGTTACAGTGAGGGGTGTGGAATATATCAGTGTTACAGTGAGGGATTTGGGGAATATCAGAGTGTTACAGTGAGTGGTGTGGGGTATATCAGTGTGTTACAGTGAGGGGTGTGGGGTATATCAGTATTACAGTGAGGGGTGTGGGGTATATCAGAGTGTTACAGTGAGGGGTGTGGGATATATCATTGTTACAGTGAGGGGTGTGGGATATATCATTGTTACAGTGAGGGGTGTGGGGTATATCAGTGTTACAGTGAGGGGTATATCAGTGTGTTACAGTGAAGGGTGCGGGATATGTCAGTGTTACAGTGAGCGATTTGGGGTATATCAGAGTGTTACAGTGAGGGGTGTGGGGTATATCAGAGTGTTACAGTGAGGGGTGTGGGATATATCATTGTTACAGTGAGGGGTGTGGGGTATATCAGTGTTACAGTGAGGGGTATATCAGTGTGTTACAGTGAAGGGTGCGGGATATGTCAGTGTTACAGTGAGGGTTCTGGGGTATATCAGAGTGTTACAGTGAGGGGTGTGGGGTATATCAGAGTGTTACAGTGAGGGGTGTGGGGTATATCAGAGTGTTACAGTGAGGGGTGTAGGGTATATCAGAGTGTTACAGTGAGGGGTGTGGGGTATATCAGAGTGTTACAGTGAGGGGTGTGGGGTATATCAGACTGTTACAGTGAGGGGTGTGGGGTATATCAGAGTGTTACAGTGAGGGGTGTGGGGTATATCAGACTGTTACAGTGAGGGTTGTGGGGTATATCAGACTGTTACAGTGAGGGGTGTGGGTTATATCAGAGTGTTACAGTGAGGGGTGTGGGGTATATCAGAGTGTTACAGTGAGGGGTGTGGCGTATATCAGAGTGTTACAGTGAGGGGTGTGGGGTATATCTGACTGTTACAGTGAGGGGTGTGGGGTATATCAGAGTGTTACAGTGAGGGGTGTGGGATATATCAGACTCTTACAGTGAGGGGTGTGGGGTATATCTGATTGTTACAGTGAGGGGTGTGGGGTATATCAGAGTGTTACAGTGAGGGGTGTGGGGTATATCAGAGTGTTGCAGTGAGGGGTGTGGGGTATATCAGAGTGTTACAGTGAGGGGTGTGGGATATATCAGTGTTACAGTGAGGGGTGTGGGGTATATCAGAGTGTTACAGTGAGGGTTGTGGTGTATATCAGAGTGTTAGAGTGAGGGGTGTGCGGTATATCAGAGTGTTACAGTGAGGGGTGTGGGGTATATCAGAATGTTACAGTGAGGGGTGTGGGGTATATCAGAGTGTTACAGTGTGGGGTATATCAGAGTGTTACAGTGAGGGGTGTGGGGTATATCACTGTTACAGTGCGGGGTTTGGGGTATATCAGAGTTACAGTGCGGGGTGTGGGATATATCTGAGTGTTATAGTGAGGGGTGTGGGGTATATCAGTGTGTTACAGTGAGGGGTGCTGGGTATATCAGTGTTACAGTGAGGGGTGTGGGGTATATCAGATTGTTACAGTGAGGGGTGTGGGGTATATCAGAGTGTTACAGTGAGGGGTCTGGGGTATATCAGAGTGTTACAGTGAGGGGTGTGGGGTATATCAGAATGCTACAGTGAGGGGTGTGGGGTTTATCAGAGTGTTACAGTGTGGGGTATATCAGAGTGTTACAGTGAGGGGTGTGGGGTATATCACTGTTACAGTGCGGGGTTTGGGGTATATCAGAGTTACAGTGCGGGGTGTGGGATATATCTGAGTGTTATAGTGAGGGGTGTGGGGTATATCAGTGTGTTACAGTGAGGGGTGCTGGGTATATCAGAGTGTTACAGTGAGGGGTGTGGGGTATATCAGATTGTTACAGTGAGGGGTGTGGAGTATATCAGAGTGTTACAGTGAGGGGTCTGGGGTATATCAGAGTGTTACAGTGAGGGGTGTGGTGTATATCAGAATGTTACAGTGAGGGGTGTGAGGTTTATCAGAGTGTTACAGTGTGGGCTATATCAGAGTGTTACAGTGAGGGGTGTGGTGTATATCACTGTTACAGTGCGGGGTTTGGGGTATATCAGAGTTACAGTGCGGGGTGTGGGATATATCTGAGTGTTATAGTGAGGGGTGTGGGGTATATCAGTGTGTTACAGTGAGGTGTTTGGGGTATATCAGAGTGTTACGGTGAGGGGTGTGGGGTATATCAGTGTTACAGTGAGGTGTGTGGGGTATATCAGAGTGTTAAAGTGAGGGTTGTGGGGTATATCAGAGTGTTACAGTAAGGGGTGTGGGGTATATCAGAGTGTTACAGTGAGGGTTGTGGGGCATATCAGAGTGTTGCAGTGAGGGTTGTGGGGTATATCAGAGTGTTACAGTAAGGGGTGTGGGGTATATCAGTGATACAGTGATGGGTGTGGGGTATATCAGAGTGTTACAGCGAGGGGTGTGGGGTATATCAGTGTTACAGTGAGGTGTGTGGGGTATATCAGAGTGTTACAGTGAGGGTTGTGGGGTATATCAGAGTGTTACAGTAAGGGGTGTGGGGTATATCAGTGATACAGTGATGGGTGTGGGGTATATCAGAGTGTTACAGTGAGGGGTGTGGGTTATATCAGAGTGTGACAGTGAGGGGTGTGGGATATATCAGTGTTACAGTGAGGGGTATGGGATATATCAGAGTGTTACAGTGAGGGGTGTGGGATATATCAGATTGTTACGGTGAGGGTTGGGGGATATATCAGTGTTACAGTGAGGGGTATGGGATATATCATTGTTACAGTGAGGGGTGTGGAATATATCAGTGTTACAGTGAGGGATTTGGGGAATATCAGAGTGTTACAGTGAGTGGTGTGGGGTATATCAGTGTGTTACAGTGAGGGGTGTGGGGTATATCAGTATTACAGTGAGGGGTATATCAGAGTGTTACAGTGAGGGGTGTGGGATATATCATTGTTACAGTGAGGGGTGTGGGATATATCATTGTTACAGTGAGGGGTGTGGGGTATATCAGTGTTACAGTGAGGGGTATATCAGTGTGTTACAGTGAAGGGTGTGGGATATGTCAGTGTTACAGTGAGGGATTTGGGGTATATCAGAGTGTTACAGTGAGGGGTCTGGGGTATATCAGAGTGTTACAGTGAGGGGTGTGGGGTATATCAGAGTGTTTCAGTGAGGGGTGTGGGGTATATCAGAGTGTTACAGTGAGGGGTGTAGGGTATATCAGAGTGTTACAGTGAGGGGTGTGGGGTATATCAGAGTGTTACAGTGAGGGGTGTGGGGTATATCAGACTGTTACAGTGAGGGGTGTGGGGTATATCAGGCTGTTACAGTGAGGGGTGTGGGTTATATCAGAGTGTTACAGTGAGGGGTGTGGGGTATATCAGAGTGTTACAGTGAGGGGTGTGGCGTATATCAGAGTGTTACAGTGAGGGGTGTGGCGTATATCAGAGTGTTACAGTGAGGGGTGTGGGGTATATCTGACTGTTACAGTGAGGGGTGTGGGGTATATCAGAGTGTTACAGTGAGGGGTGTGGGATATATCAGACTCTTACAGTGAGGGGTGTGGGGTATATCTGATTGTTACAGTGAGGGGTGTGGGGTATATCAGAGTGTTACAGTGAGGGGTGTGGGGTATATCAGAGTGTTGCAGTGAGGGGTGTGGGGTATATCAGAGTGTTACAGTGAGGGGTGTGGGATATATCAGAGTGTTACAGCGAGGGGTGTGGGGTATATCAGTGTTACAGTGAGGGGTGTGGGGTATATCAGAGTGTTACAGTGACGGTTGTGGTGTATATCAGAGTGTTAGAGTGAGGGGTGTGCGGTATATCAGTGTTACAGTGATGGGTGTGGGGTATATCAGAGTGTTACAGTGAGGGGTGTGGGTTATATCAGAGTGTTACAGTGAGGGGTGTGGGGTGTATCAGAGTGTTACAGTGAGGGGTGTGGGGTGTATCATAGTGTGACAGTGAGGGGTGTGGGGTATATCAGAGTGTTACAGTGAGGGGTGTGGGATGTATCAGAGTGTTACAGTGAGGGGTATGGGATATATCAGAGTGTTACAGTGAGGGTTGTGGGGTATATCAGATTGTTACGGTGAGGGTTGGGGGATATATCAGTGTTACAGTGAGGGGTATGGGATATAGCAGAGTGTTACAGTGAGGGGTGTGGTGTATATCAGTGTTACATTGAGGGGTGTGGGGTATATCAGTGTTACAGTGAGGGGTGTGGGGTATATCAGAGTGTTACAGTGAGGGGTGTGGGATATATCAGTGTTACAGTGAGGGGTGTGGGGTATATCAGCGTGTTACAGTGAGGGGTGTGGGGTATATCAGAGTATTACAGTGAGGGTTGTGGGGTATATCAAAATGTTACAGTGAGGGGAGTGGGCAATATCAGTGTGTTACAGTGAGGGGTGTGGAACATATCAGAGTGTTACAGTGAGGGTTGTGGGGTATATCAGAGTGTTACAGTGAGGGGTGTGGGGTATATCAGAGTGTTACAGTGAGGGGTGTGGGGTATATCAGAATGTTACAGTGAGGGGTGTGGGGTATATCAGAGTGTTACAGTGTGGGGTATATCAGAGTGTTACAGTGAGGGGTGTGGGGTATATCACTGTTACAGTGCGGGGTTTGGGGTATATCAGAGTTACAGTGCGGGGTCTGGGATATATCTGAGTGTTATAGTGAGGGGTGTGGGGTATATCAGTGTGTTACAGTGAGGGGTGCTGGGTATATCAGAGTGTTACAGTGAGGGGTGTGGGGTATATCAGATTGTTACAGTGAGGGGTGTGGTGTATATCAGAGTGTTACAGTGAGGGGTCTGGGGTATATCAGAGTGTTACAGTGAGGGGTGTGGGGTATATCAGAATGTTACAGTGAGGGGTGTGGGGTTTATCAGAGTGTTACAGTGTGGGGTATATCAGAGTGTTACAGTGAGGGGTGTGGGGTATATCACTGTTACAGTGCGGTGTTTGAGGTATATCAGAGTTACAGTGCGGGGTGTGGGATATATCTGAGTGTTATAGTGAGGGGTGTGGGGTATATCAGTGTGTTACAGTGAGGGGTGCTGGGTATATCAGAGTGTTACAGTGAGGGGTGTGGGGTATATCAGATTGTTACAGTGAGGGGTGTGGGGTATATCAGAGTGTTACAGTGAGGGGTCTGGGGTATATCAGAGTGTTACAGTGAGGGGTGTGGGGTATATCAGAATGTTACAGTGAGGGGTGTGGGGTTTATCAGAGTGTTACAGTGTGGGGTATATCAGAGTGTTACAGTGAGGGGTGTGGTGTATATCACTGTTACAGTGCGGGGTTTGGGGTATATCAGAGTTACAGTGCGGGGTGTGGGATATATCTGAGTGTTATAGTGAGGGGTGTGGGATATATCAGTGTGTTACAGTGAGGTGTTTGGGGTATATCAGAGTGTTACGGTGAGGGGTGTGGGGTATATCAGTGTTACAGTGAGGTGTGTGGGGTATATCAGAGTGTTAAAGTGAGGGTTGTGGGGTATATCAGAGTGTTACAGTAAGGGGTGTGGGGTATATCAGAGTGTTACAGTGAGGGTTGTGGGGTATATCAGAGTGTTACAGTAAGGGGTGTGGGGTATATCAGTGATACAGTGATGGGTATGGGGTATATCAGAGTGTTACAGCGAGGGGTGTGGGGTATATCAGTGTTACAGCGAGGGGTATGGGGTATATCAGTGTTACAGTGAGGTGTGTGGGGTATATCAGAGTGTTACAGTGAGGGTTGTGGGGTATATCAGAGTGTTACAGTAAGGGGTGTGGGGTATATCAGTGATACAGTGATGGGTGTGGGGTATATCAGAGTGTTACAGTGAGGGGTGTGGGTTATATCAGAGTGTGACAGTGAGGGGTGTGGGATATATCAGTATTACAGTGAGGGGTGTGGGTTATATCAGAGTGTTACAGTGAGGGGTGTGGGATATATCAGATTGTTACGGTGAGGGGTGTGGGATATATCATTGTTACAGTGAGGGGTGTGGGGTATATCAGTGTTACAGTGAGGGGTATATCAGTGTGTTACAGTGAAGGGTGTGGGATATGTCAGTGTTACAGTGAGGTATTTGGGGTATATCAGAGTGTTACAGTGAGGGGTCTGGGGTATATCAGAGTGTTACAGTGAGGGGTGTGGGGTATATCAGAGTGTTACAGTGAGGGGTGTAGGGTATATCAGAGTGTTACAGTGAGGGGTGTGGGGTATATCAGAGTGTTACAGTGAGGGGTGTGGGGTATATCAGACTGTTACAGTGAGGGGTGTGGGGTATATCAGAGTGTTACAGTGAGGGGTGTGGGGTATATCAGACTGTTACAGTGAGGGGTGTGGGGTATATCAGACTGTTACAGTGAGGGGTGTGGTTTATATCAGAGTGTTACAGTGAGGGGTGTGGGGTATATCAGAGTGTTACAGTGAGGGGTGTGGCGTATATCAGAGTGTTACAGTGAGGGGTGTGGGGTATATCTGACTGTTACAGTGAGGGGTGTGGGGTATATCAGAGTGTTACAGTGAGGGGTGTGGGATATATCAGACTCTTACAGTGAGGGGTGTGGGGTATATCTGATTGTTACAGTGAGGGGTGTGGGGTATATCAGAGTGTTACAGTGAGGGGTGTGGGGTATATCAGAGTGTTGCAGTGAGGGGTGTGGGGTATATCAGAGTGTTACAGTGAGGGTTGTGGGATATATCAGAGTGTTACAGCGAGGGGTGTGGGGTATATCAGTGTTACAGTGAGGGGTGTGGGGTATATCAGAGTGTTACAGTGAGGGTTGTGGTGTATATCAGAGTGTTAGAGTGAGGGGTGTGCGGTATATCAGAGTGTTACAGTGAGGGGTGTGGGGTATATCAGAATGTTACAGTGAGGGGTGTGGGGTATATCAGAGTGTTACAGTGTGGGGTATATCAGAGTGTTACAGTGAGGGGTGTGGGGTATATCACTGTTACAGTGCGGTGTTTGGGGTATATCAGAGTTACAGTGCGGGGTGTGGGATATATCTGAGTGTTATAGTGAGGGGTGTGGGGTATATCAGTGTGTTACAGTGAGGGGTGCTGGGTATATCAGTGTTACAGTGAGGGGTGTGGGGTATATCAGATTGTTACAGTGAGGGGTGTGGGGTATATCAGAGTGTTACAGTGAGGGGTCTGGGGTATATCAGAGTGTTACAGTGAGGGGTGTGGGGTATATCAGAATGTTACAGTGAGGGGTGTGGGGTTTATCAGAGTGTTACAGTGTGGGGTATATCAGAGTGTTACAGTGAGGGGTGTGGGGTATATCTCTGTTACAGTGCGGGGTTTGGGGTATATCAGAGTTACAGTGCGGGGTGTGGGATATATCTGAGTGTTATAGTGAGGGGTGTGGGGTATATCAGTGTGTTACAGTGAGGGGTGCTGGGTATATCAGAGTGTTACAGTGAGGGGTGTGGGGTATATCAGATTGTTACAGTGAGGGGTGTGGGGTATATCAGAGTGTTACAGTGAGGGGTCTGGGGTATATCAGAGTGTTACAGTGAGGGGTGTGGTGTATATCAGAATGTTACAGTGAGGGGTGTGGGGTTTATCAGAGTGTTACAGTGTGGGGTATATCAGAGTGTTACAGTGAGGGGTGTGGTGTATATCACTGTTACAGTGCGGGGTTTGGGGTATATCAGAGTTACAGTGCGGGGTGTGGGATATATCTGAGTGTTATAGTGAGGGGTGTGGGGTATATCAGTGTGTTACAGTGAGGTGTTTGGGGTATATCAGAGTGTTACGGTGAGGGGTGTGGGGTATATCAGTGTTACAGTGAGGTGTGTGGGGTATATCAGAGTGTTACAGTGAGGGTTGTGGGGTATATCAGAGTGTTACAGTAAGGGGTGTGGGGTATATCAGTGATACAGTGATGGGTGTGGGGTATATCAGAGTGTTACAGTGAGGGTTGTGGGGTATATCAGAGTGTTACAGTAAGGGGTGTGGGGTATATCAGAGTGTTACAGTGAGGGTTGTGGGGTATATCAGAGTGTTACAGTAAGGGGTGTGGGGTATATCAGTGATACAGTGATGGGTGTGGGGGATATCAGAGTGTTACAGCGAGGGGTGTGGGGTATATCAGTGTTACAGTGAGGTGTGTGGGGTATATCAGAGTGTTACAGTGAGGGTTGTGGGGTATATCAGAGTGTTACAGTAAGGGGTGTGGGGTATATCAGTGATACAGTGATGGGTGTGGGGTATATCAGAGTGTTACAGTGAGGGGTGTGGGTTATATCAGAGTGTGACAGTGAGGGGTGTGGGATATATCAGTGTTACAGTGAGGGGTATGGGATATATCAGAGTGTTACAGTGAGGGGTGTGGGATATATCAGATTGTTACGGTGAGGGTTGGGGGATATATCAGTGTTACAGTGAGGGGTATGGGATATATCATTGTTACAGTGAGGGGTGTGGAATATATCAGTGTTACAGTGAGGGATTTGGGGAATATCAGAGTGTTACAGTGAGTGGTGTGGGGTATATCAGTGTGTTACAGTGAGGGGTGTGGGGTATATCAGTATTACAGTGAGGGGTATATCAGAGTGTTACAGTGAGGGGTGTGGGATATATCATTGTTACAGTGAGGGGTGTGGGATATATCATTGTTACAGTGAGGGGTGTGGGGTATATCAGTGTTACAGTGAGGGGTATATCAGTGTGTTACAGTGAAGGGTGTGGGATATGTCAGTGTTACAGTGAGGGATTTGGGGTATATCAGAGTGTTACAGTGAGGGGTCTGGGGTATATCAGTGTTACAGTGAGGGGTGTGGGATATATCAGAGTGTTTCAGTGAGGGGTGTGGGGTATATCAGAGTGTTACAGTGAGGGGTGTAGGGTATATCAGAGTGTTACAGTGAGGGGTGTGGGGTATATCAGAGTGTTACAGTGAGGGGTGTGGGGTATATCAGACTGTTACAGTGAGGGGTGTGGGGTATATCAGAGTGTTACAGTGAGGGGTGTGGGGTATATCAGACTGTTACAGTGAGGGGTGTGGGGTATATCAGGCTGTTACAGTGAGGGGTGTGGGTTATATCAGAGTGTTACAGTGAGGGGTGTGGGGTATATCAGAGTGTTACAGTGAGGGGTGTGGCGTATATCAGAGTGTTACAGTGAGGGGTGTGGCGTATATCAGAGTGTTACAGTGAGGGGTGTGGGGTATATCTGACTGTTACAGTGAGGGGTGTGGGGTATATCAGAGTGTTACAGTGAGGGGTGTGGGATATATCAGACTCTTACAGTGAGGGGTGTGGGGTATATCTGATTGTTACAGTGAGGGGTGTGGGGTATATCAGAGTGTTACAGTGAGGGGTGTGGGGTATATCACAGTGTTGCAGTGAGGGGTGTGGGGTATATCAGAGTGTTACAGTGAGGGGTGTGGGATATATCAGAGTGTTACAGCGAGGGGTCTGGGGTATATCAGTGTTACAGTGAGGGGTGTGGGGTATATCAGAGTGTTACAGTGAGGGTTGTGGTGTATATCAGAGTGTTAGAGTGAGGGGTGTGCGGTATATCAGTGTTACAGTGATGGGTGTGGGGTATATCAGAGTGTTACAGTGAGGGGTGTGGGTTATATCAGAGTGTTACAGTGAGGGGTGTGGGGTGTATCAGAGTGTTACAGTGAGGGGTGTGGGGTGCATCAGAGTGTGACAGTGAGGGGTGTGGGGTATATCAGAGTGTTACAGTGAGGGGTGTGGGATGTATCAGAGTGTTACAGTGAGGGGTATGGGATATATCAGAGTGTTACAGTGAGGGTTGTGGGGTATATCAGATTGTTACGGTGAGGGTTGGGGGATATATCAGTGTTACAGTGAGGGGTATGGGATATAGCAGAGTGTTACAGTGAGGGGTGTGGTGTATATCAGTGTTACATTGAGGGGTGTGGGGTATATCAGTGTTACAGTGAGGGGTGTGGGGTATATCAGAGTGTTACAGTGAGGGGTGTGGGATATATCAGTGTTACAGTGAGGGGTGTGGGGTATATCAGCGTGTTACAGTGAGGGGTGTGGGGTATATCAGAGTATTACAGTGAGGGTTGTGGGGTATATCAAAATGTTACAGTGAGGGGAGTGGGCAATATCAGTGTGTTACAGTGAGGGGTGTGGAACATATCAGAGTGTTAAAGTGAGGGTTGTGGGGTATATCAGAGTGTTACAGTGAGGGGTGTGGGGTATATCAGTGTGTTACAGTGAGGGGTGTGGGGTATATCAGAATGTTACAGTGAGGGGTGTGGGGTATATCAGAGTGTTACAGTGTGGGGTATATCAGAGTGTTACAGTGAGGGGTGTGGGGTATATCACTGTTACAGTGCGGGGTTTGGGGTATATCAGAGTTACAGTGCGGGGTGTGGGATATATCTGAGTGTTATAGTGAGGGGTGTGGGGTATATCAGTGTGTTACAGTGAGGGGTGCTGGGTATATCAGAGTGTTACAGTGAGGGGTATATCAGATTGTTACAGTGAGGGGTGTGGGGTATATCAGAGTGTTACAGTGAAGGGTCTGGGGTATATCAGAGTGTTACAGTGAGGGGTGTGGGGTATATCAGAATGTTACAGTGAGGGGTGTGGGGTTTATCAGAGTGTTACAGTGTGGGGTATATCAGAGTGTTACAGTGAGGGGTGTGGGGTATATCACTGTTACAGTGCGGGGTTTGGGGTATATCAGAGTTACAGTGCGGGGTGTGGGATATATCTGAGTGTTATAGTGAGGGGTGTGTGGTATATCAGTGTGTTACAGTGAGGGGTGCTGGGTATATCAGAGTGTTACAGTGAGGGGTGTGGGGTATATCAGATTGTTACAGTGAGGGGTGTGGGGTATATCAGAGTGTTACAGTGAGGGGTCTGGGGTATATCAGAGTGTTACAGTGAGGGGTGTGGGGTATATCAGAATGTTACAGTGAGGGGTGTGGGGTTTATCAGAGTGTTACAGTGTGGGGTATATCAGAGTGTTACAGTGAGGGGTGTGGTGTATATCACTGTTACAGTGCGGGGTTTGGGGTATATCAGAGTTACAGTGCGGGGTGTGGGATATATCTGAGTGTTATAGTGAGGGGTGTGGGGTATATCAGTGTGTTACAGTGAGGTGTTTGGGGTATATCAGAGTGTTACGGTGAGGGGTGTGGGGTATATCAGTGTTACAGTGAGGTGTGTGGGGTATATCAGAGTGTTAAAGTGAGGGTTGTGGGGTATATCAGAGTGTTACAGTAAGGGGTGTGGGGTATATCAGAGTGTTACAGTGAGGGTTGTGGGGTATATCAGAGTGTTACAGTAAGGGGTGTGGGGTATATCAGTGATACAGTGATGGGTGTGGGGTATATCAGAGTGTTACAGCGAGGGGTGTGGGGTATATCAGTGTTACAGTGAGGTGTGTGGGGTATATCAGAGTGTTACAGTGAGGGTTGTGGGGTATATCAGAGTGTTACAGTAAGGGGTGTGGGGTATATCAGTGATACAGTGATGGGTGTGGGGTATATCAGAGTGTTACAGTGAGGGGTGTGGGTTATATCAGAGTGTGACAGTGAGGGGTGTGGGATATATCAGTGTTACAGTGAGGGGTATGGGATATATCAGAGTGTTACAGTGAGGGGTGTGGGATATATCAGATTGTTACGGTGAGGGTTGGGGGATATATCAGTGTTACAGTGAGGGGTATGGGATATATCATTGTTACAGTGAGGGGTGTGGAATATATCAGTGTTACAGTGAGGGATTTGGGGAATATCAGAGTGTTACAGTGAGTGGTGTGGGGTATATCAGTGTGTTACAGTGAGGGGTGTGGGGTATATCAGTATTACAGTGAGGGGTGTGGGGTATATCAGAGTGTTACAGTGAGGGGTGTGGGATATATCATTGTTACAGTGAGGGGTGTGGGATATATCATTGTTACAGTGAGGGGTGTGGGGTATATCAGTGTTACAGTGAGGGGTATATCAGTGTGTTACAGTGAAGGGTGTGGGATATGTCAGTGTTACAGTGAGGGATTTGGGGTATATCAGAGTGTTACAGTGAGGGGTCTGGGGTATATCAGAGTGTTACAGTGAGGGGTGTGGGGTATATCAGAGTGTTTCAGTGAGGGGTGTGGGGTATATCAGAGTGTTACAGTGAGGGGTGTAGGGTATATCAGAGTGTTACAGTGAGGGGTGTGGGGTATATCAGACTGTTACAGTGAGGGGTGTGGGGTATATCAGAGTGTTACAGTGAGGGGTGTGGGGTATATCAGACTGTTACAGTGAGGGGTGTGGGGTATATCAGGCTGTTACAGTGAGGGGTGTGGGTTATATCAGAGTGTTACAGTGAGGGGTGTGGGGTATATCAGAGTGTTACAGTGAGGGGTGTGGCGTATATCAGAGTGTTACAGTGAGGGGTGTGGCGTATATCAGAGTGTTACAGTGAGGGGTGTGGGGTATATCTGACTGTTACAGTGAGGGGTGTGGGGTATATCAGAGTGTTACAGTGAGGGGTGTGGGATATATCAGACTCTTACAGTGAGGGGTGTGGGGTATATCTGATTGTTACAGTGAGGGGTGTGGGGTATATCAGAGTGTTACAGTGAGGGGTGTGGGGTATATCAGAGTGTTGCAGTGAGGGGTGTGGGGTATATCAGAGTGTTACAGTGAGGGGTGTGGGATATATCAGAGTGTTACAGCGAGGGGTGTGGGGTATATCAGTGTTACAGTGAGGGGTGTGGGGTATATCAGAGTGTTACAGTGAGGGTTGTGGTGTATATCAGAGTGTTAGAGTGAGGGTTGTGCGGTATATCAGTGTTACAGTGATGGGTGTGGGGTATATCAGAGTGTTACAGTGAGGGGTGTGGGTTATATCAGAGTGTTACAGTGAGGGGTGTGGGGTATATCAGAGTGTTACAGTGAGGGGTGTGGGATGTATCAGAGTGTTACAGTGAGGGGTATGGGATATATCAGAGTGTTACAGTGAGGGTTGTGGGGTATATCAGATTGTTACGGTGAGGGTTGGGGGATATATCACTGTTAAAGTGAGGGGTATGGGATATAGCAGAGTGTTACAGTGAGGGGTGTGGTGTATATCAGTGTTACATTGAGGGGTGTGGGGTATATCAGTGTTACAGTGAGGGGTGTGGGGTATATCAGAGTGTTACAGTGAGGGGTGTGGGATATATCAGTGTTACAGTGAGGGGTGTGGGGTATATCAGCGTGTTACAGTGAGGGGTGTGGGGTATATCAGAGTATTACAGTGAGGGTTGTGGGGTATATCAAAATGTTACAGTGAGGGGAGTGGGCAATATCAGTGTGTTACAGTGAGGGGTGTGGAACATATCAGAGTGTTACAGTGAGGGTTGTGGGGTATATCAGAGTGTTACAGTGAGGGGTGTGGGGTATATCAGAGTGTTACAGTGAGGGGTGTGGGGTATATCAGAATGTTACAGTGAGGGGTGTGGGGTATATCAGAGTGTTACAGTGTGGGGTATATCAGAGTGTTACAGTGAGGGGTGTGGGGTATATCACTGTTACAGTGCGGGGTTTGGGGTATATCAGAGTTACAGTGCGGGGTGTGGGATATATCTGAGTGTTATAGTGAGGGGTGTGGGGTATATCAGTGTGTTACAGTGAGGGGTTTGGTGTATATCAGAGTGTTACGGTGAGGGCTGTGGGGTGTATCAGAGTGTTACAGTGAGTAGTGTGTGGTATATCAGAGTGTTACAGTGAGGGGTGTGCGATATATCAGTGTTACAGTGAGGAGTGTGGTGTATATCAGTGTTACAGTGAGGGGTGTTGGATATATCAGAGTTTTACAGTGAGGGGTGTGTGGTATGTCTGTTACAGTGAGGGCTGTGGGATATATCAATGTTACAGTGAGGGGTGTGGGATGTATCAGAGTGTTACAGTGAGGGGTGTGGGGTATATCAGAGTGTTAGAGTGAGGGGTGTGGGGTATATCAGAGTGTTACAGTGACGGGTGGGGGATATATCAGAGTGTTTAAGTGAGGGGTGCGGGATATATCAGAGTGTTACGGTGAGGGGTGTGGGATATATCAAGTGTTACAGTGA
Source organism: Cetorhinus maximus (assembly GCF_964194155.1). Classification (NCBI taxonomy): domain Eukaryota; kingdom Metazoa; phylum Chordata; class Chondrichthyes; order Lamniformes; family Cetorhinidae; genus Cetorhinus; species Cetorhinus maximus. The sequence continues at coordinate 174,035 of NW_027596335.1, forward strand.
GTGGTGTGGAAATATCAGTATTACAGTGAGTGGTGTGGGGTATATCAGAGTGTTATAGTGAGGGGTGTGGGATATATCAGAGTGTTACAGTGAGGGGTGTGGGGTATATCAGTATTACATTGAGGGGTGTGGGATATATCATTGTTACAGTGAGGGGTATGGAATATATCAGTGTTACAGTGAGTGGTGTGGGGTATATCAGAGTGTTACAGTGAGGGATTTGGGGAATATCAGAGTGTTACAGTGAGTGGTGTGGGGTATATCAGAGTGTTATAGTGAGGGGTGTGGGATATATCAGAGTGTTACAGTGAGGGGTGTGGAGTATATCAGAGTGTTACAGTGAGGTGTGTGGGGTATATCAGAGTGTTACAGTGAGGGTGTGGGGTATATCAGAGTGTTACAGTGAGGGGTGTGGGGTATATCAGAGTGTTACAGTGAGGGGAGTGGGATATATCATTGTTACAGTGAGGGGTGTGGGGTATATCAGAGTGTTACAGTGAGGGGTCTGGGGTATATCAGAGTGTTACAGTGAGGGGTGTGGGGTATATCCGTGTTACAGTGAGGGATGTGGGATGTATCAGAGTGTTACAGTGAGGGGTGTGGGGTATATCAGAGTGTTACAGTGAGGGGTGTGGGGTATATCAGAGTGTTACAGTGAGGGGTGTGGGGTATATCAGTGTTACAGTGAGGGGTGTGGGGTATATCAGAGTGTTACTGTGAGGGGTGTGGGATGTATCAGAGTGTTACAGTGAGGGGTGTGGGGTATATCAGAGTGTTACAGTGAGGGGTGTGGGGTATATCAGAGTGTTACAGTGAGGGGTGTGTGGTATATCAGAGTATTACAGTAAAGGGTGTGGGCTATCTCATAGTGTTACAGTGAGGGGTGTGGGATATATCAGAGTGTTACAGTGAGGGGTGTGGGGTATATCAGTGTTACAGTGAGGGGTGTGGGGTATATCAGAGTGTTACAGTGAGGGTTGTGGGATATATCAGAGTCTTACAGTGAGGGGTGTGGGGTATATCAGTGTTCCAGTGAGGGGTGTGGGGTATATCAGAGTGTTACAGTGAGGGGTGTGGTGTATATCAGAGTGTTACAGTGTAGGGTGTGGGGTATATCAGAGTGTGACAGTGAGGGGGGTGGGGTATATCAGATTGTTACAGTGAGGGGTGGGGGATATATCAGTGTTTCAGTGAGTGGTATGGGATATATCAGAGTGTTACAGTGAGGGGTGTGGGGTATATCAGATTGTTACAGTGAGGGGTGTGGGATATATCAGTGTTACAGTGAGGGGTATGGGATATATCAGTGTTACAGTGAGGGGTGTGGGTTATATCAGTGTTACAGAGAGGGGTGTGGGGTATATCAGAGTGTTACAGTGAGGGGTGTGGTGTATATCAGTGTTACAGAGAGGGGTGTGGGGTATATCAGAGTGTTACAGTGAGGGGTGTGGGATATATCAGTGTTGCAGTGAGGGGTGTGGGGTATATCAGAGTGTTACAGTGAGGGGTATGGGTTATATCAGAGTGTTACAGTGAGGGTTGTGGGGAATATCAAAGTGTTACGGGGAGGGTGTCGAGTATATCAGAGTGTTACAGTGAGGGGTGTGGGGTATATCAGAGTGTTACAGTGAGGGGTGTGGCATTCATCAGATTGTTACAGTGAGGGTTGGGGGATATATCAGTGTTGCAGTGAGAAGTATGGGATATATCAGAGTGTTACAGTGACGGGTGTGGGGTATATCAGAGTGTTACAGTGTGGGGTGTGGGGTGTATCAGAGCGTTACAGTGAGGGGTGTGGGGTATATCAGAGTGTTGCAGTGAGGGGTGTGGGGTATATCAGAGTGTTACAGTGAGGGGTGTGGGGTATATCAGATTGTTACAGTGATGGATGTGGGGTATATCAGTGTTACAGTGAGTAGTGTGGGGTATATCAGAGTGTTACAGTGAGGGGTGTGGGATATATCAGAGTGTTACAGCGAGGGGTGTGGGGTATTTCAGTGTTACAGTGAGGGGTGTGGGGTATATCAGAGTGTTACAGTGAGGGTTGTGGGGTATATCAGAGTGTTACAGTGAGGGGTGTGGGGTATATCAGTGTTACAGTGATGGGTGTGGGGTATATCAGAGTGTTACAGTGAGGTGTGTGGGCTATATCAGAGTGTTATAGTGAGGGGTGTGGGGTGTATCAGAGTGTTACAGTTAGGGGTGTGGGGTGTATCAGAGTGTGACAGTGAGGGGTGTGGGGTATATCAGAATGTTACAGTGAGGGGTGGGGGATACATCAGTGTTACAGTGAGGGGTATGGGATATATCAGAGTGTTACAGTGAGGGGTGTGGGGTATATCAGATTGTTACGGTGAGGGTTGGGGGATATATCAGTGTTACAGTGGGGGGTATGGGTTATAGCAGAGTGTTACAGTGAGGGGTGTGGTGTATATCAGTGTTACAGTGAGGGGTGTGGGGTATATCAGTGTTACAGTGAGGGGTGTGGGGTATATCAGAGTGTTACAGTGAGGGGTGTGGGGTATATCAGTGTTACTGAGAGGGGTGTGGGGTATATCAGAGTGTTACAGTGAGGGGTGTGGGATATATCAGTGTTACAGTGAGGCGTGTGGGGTATATCAGAGTGTTACAGTGAGGGGTGTGGGGTATATCAGAGTGTTACAGTGAGGGGTGTGGGGTATATCAGAGTGTTACAGTGAGAGGTGTGGGGTATATCAGAGTGTTACAGTGAGGGGTGTGGCGTATATCACTGTTACAGGGAGGGATTTGGGGTATATCAGAGTTACAGTGCGGGGTGTGGAATATATCTGAGTGTTATAGTGAGGGGTGTGGGGTATATCAGTGTGTTACAGTCTGGGGTGTGGGATATATCAGAGTGTTACAGTGAGAGGTTTGGGGTATATCAGAGTGTTACTGTGAGGGCTGTGGGGTGTATCAGAGTGTTACAGTGAGGGGTGTGGGGTATATCAGAGTGTTACAGTGAGGGGTGTGGGGTATATCAGAGTTTTACAGTGAGGGGTGTGGGATATATCAATGTTACAGTGAGGGGTGTGGGGTATATCAGAGTGTTACAGTGAGGGGTGTGGGATATAACAGAATGTTACAGTGAGAGGTGTGGGGTATATCAGAGTGTTACAGTGAGGGGTGCCGGGTATATCAGAGTGTTACAGTGAGGGGAGTGGGGTATATCAGAGTGTTACAGTGAGGGTTGTGGGGTATATCAGAGTATTACAGTGAGGGGTGTGGGTTATATCAGAGTGTTACAGTGTGGGGTATACCGGAGTGTTACAGGGAGGGGTGTGGGATATATCAGAGTGTTAATGTGATGGGTGTGGGGTATATCAGAGTGTTACAGTGAGGGGTGTGGGGTATATCAGAGTGTTACAGTGAGGGGTGTGGGGTATATCAGTGTGTTACAGTGAGGGGTGTGGGGTATATCAGAGTGTTACAGTGAGGGGTGTGGGATATATCAGAATGTTACAGTGAGAGGTGTGGGGTATATCAGAGTGTTACAGTGAGGGCTGCCGGGTATTTCAGAGTGTTACAGTGAGGGGTGTGGGGTATATCAGAGTGTTACAGTGAGGGGTGTGGGGTATATCAGAATGTTACAGTGAGGGGTGTGGGTTATATCAGAGTGTTACAGTGTGGGGTATACCGGAGTATTACAGTGAGTGGTGTGGGATATATCAGAGTGTTAAAGTGATGGGTGTGGGGTATATCAGAGTGTTACAGTGAGGGGTGTGGGGTATATCAGAGTGTTACAGTGAGGGGTGTGGGGTATATCAGAGTGTTACAGTGAGGGGTGTGGGATATATCAGAGTGTTAAAGTGAGGTGTGTGGGATATATCAGAGTGTTACAGTGAGGGGTGTGGGATATATCAGAGTGTTATAGTGAGGGGTGTGGGGGATATCAGTGTGTTACAGTGAGGGGTGTGGGATATATCAGAGTGTTACAGTGAGGGGTGTGGGGTATATCAGAGTGTTGCAGTGAGGGGTGTGGGGTATATCAGAGTGTTACAGTGAGGGGTGTGGGGTATATCAGATTGTTACAGTGAGGGATGTGGGGTACATCAGTGTTACAGTGTGGGGTGTGGGGTATATCAGAGTGTTACAGTGAGGGGTGTGGGATATATCAGTGTTACAGCGAGGGGTGTGGGGTATATCAGTGTTACAGTGATGGGTGTGGGGTATATCAGAGTGTTACAGTGAGGGGTGTGGGGTATATCAGTGTTTTACAGTGATGGGTGTGGGGTATATCAGAGTGTTACAGTGAGGGGAGTGGGTTATATCAGAGTGTTACAGTGAGGGGTGTGGTATATCAAAGTGTTACGGGGGGGGGGGTGTCGAGTATATCAGAGTGTTACAGTGAGGGGTGTGGCATTTATCAGATTGTTACAGTGAGGGTTGGTGCATATATCAGTGTTGCAGTGAGGGGTATGGGATATATCAGAGTGTTACAGTGAGGGGTGTGGGGTATATCAGAGTGTTACAGTGAGGGGTGTGGGGTATATCAGTGTGTTACAGTGAGGGGTGTGGGGTATATCAGCGTGTTACAGAGAGGGGTTTGGGGTATATCAGTGTTTCAGTGAGGGATGTGGTGTATATCAGAGTGTTACAGTGAGGGGTGTGGGGTATATCAGACTGTTGCAGTGAGGGGTGTGGGATATATCAGAGTGTTACAGTGAGGGGTGTGGGCTATATCAGAGTGTTACAGTGAGGGGTGTGGGGTATATCAGAGTGTTACAGTGAGGGGTGTGGGGTATATCAGTGTTACAGTGAGGGGTGTGGGCAATATCAGAGTGTTACAGTGAGGGGTGTGGGGTATATCAGTGTGTTACAGTGAGGGGTGTGGGCTATATCAGAGTGTTACAGTGAGGGGTGTGGGGTATATCAGAGTGTTACAGTGAGGGGTGTGGGGTAAATCACTGTTTCAGTGAGGAGTGTGGGGTATTTGAGTGTTACAGTGAGGGGTGTGGCATTTATCAGATTGTTACAGTGTGGGTTGGGGGATATATCAGTGTTGCAGTGAGGGGTATGGGATATATCAGAGTGTTACAGTGAGGGGAGTGGGGTATATCAGAGTGTTACAGTGAGGGGTGTGGGGTATATCAGAGTGTTACAGTAAGGGGTGTGAGTTATATCAGAGTGTTACAGTGTGGGGTATACCTGAGTGTTACAGGGAGGGGTGTTGGATATATCAGAGTGTTAAAGTGATGGGTGTGGGGTATATCAGAGTGTTACAGTGAGGGGTGTGGGGTATATCACAGTGTTACAGTAAGGGGTGTGGGGTATATCAGAGTGTTACAGTGAGGGGTGTGGGATATATCAGAATGTTACAGTGAGAGGTGTGGGGTATATCAGAGTGTTACAGTGAGGGGTGCCGGGTATATCAGAGTGTTACAGTGAGGGGTGTGGGGTATATCAGAGTGTTACAGTGAGGGGTGTGGGGTATATCAGAATGTTACAGTGAGGGGTGGGGGTTATATCAGAGTGTTACAGTGTGGGGTATACCGGAGTATTACAGTGAGGGGTGTGGGATATATCAGACTGTTAAAGTGAGGTGTATGGGATATATCAGAGTGTTACAGTGAGGGGTGTGGGATATATCAGAGTGTTAACGTGAGGTGTGTGGGATATATCAGAGTGTTACAGTGAGGGGTGTGGGATATATCAGTGTGTTACAGTGAGGGGTGTGGGATATATCAGAGTGTTACAGTGAGTGGTGTGGGGTATATCAGAGTGTTACAGTGTGGGGTGTGGGGTGTATCAGAGTGTTACAGTGAGGGGTGTGGGGTATATCAGAGTGTTGCAGTGAGGGGTGTGGGGTATATCAGAGTGTTACAGTGAGGGGTGTGGGGTATATCAGATTGTTACAGTGAGGGATGTGGGGTATATCAGTGTTACAGTGAAGGGTGTGGGGTATATCAGAGTGTTACAGTGAGGGGTGTGGGATATATCAGAGTGTTACAGCGAGGAGTGTGGGGTATTCCAGTGTTACAGTGAGGGGTGTGGGGTATATCAGAGTGTTACAGTGAGCGGTGTGGGGTATATCAGAGTGTTACAGTGTGGGGTGTGGGGTGTATCAGAGTGTTACAGTGAGGGGTGTGGGGTATATCAGAGTGTTGCAGTGAGGGGTGTGGGGTATATCAGATTGTTACAGTGAGGGATGTGGGGTATATCAGTGTTACAGTGAAGGGTGTGGGGTATATCAGAGTGTTACAGTGAGTGGTGTGGGATATATCAGAGTGTTACAGCGAGGAGTGTGGGGTATTCCAGTGTTACAGTGAGGGGTGTGGGGTATATCAGAGTGTTACAATGAGGGTTGTGGGGTATATCAGAGTGCTACAGTGAGGGGTGTGGGGTATATCAGTGTTACAGTGATGGCTGTGGGGTATATCAGAGTGTTACAGTGAGGGGTGTGGGTTATATCAGAGTGTTATAGTGAGGGGTGTGGGGTGTATCAGAGTGTTACAGTTAGGGGTGTGGGGTGTATCAGAGTATGACAGTGAGGGGTGTGGGGTATATCAGAATGTTACAGTGAGGGGTGGGGGATATATCAGTGTTACAGTGAGTTGTATGGGTTATATCAGAGTGTTACAGTGAGGGGTGTGGGGTATATCAGATTGTTACGGTGAGGGTTGGGGGATATATCAGTGTTACAGTGGGGGGTATGGGATATAGCAGAGTGTTACAGTGAGGGGTGTGGTGTATATCAGTGTTACAGTGAGGGGTGTGGGGTATATCAGTGTTACAGTGAGGGGTGTGGGGTATATCAGAGTGTTACAGTGAGGGGTGTGGGGTATATCAGTGTTACTGAGAGGGGTGTGGGGTATATCAGAGTGTTACAGTGAGGGGTGTGGGATATATCAGTGTTACAGTGAGGGGTGTGGGGTATATCAGCGTGTTACAGTGAGGGGTGTGGGGTATATCAGAGTGTTACAGTGAGGGGTGTGGGGTATATCAGAGTGTTACAGTGAGAGGTGTGGGGTATATCAGAGTGTTACAGTGAGGGGTGTGGGGTATATCAAAATGTTACAGTAAGGGGAGTGGGCAATAGCAGAGTGTTACAGTGAGGGGTGTGGAAAATATCAGAATGTTACAGTGAGGGGGTAGGGTATATCAGAGTGTTACAGTGAGGGGGTAGGGTATATCAGAGTGTTACAGTGCGGGGTTTGGGGTATATCAGAGTTACAGTGCGGGGTGTGGGATATATCTGAGTGTTATAGTGAGGGGTGTGGGGTATATCAGTGTGTTACAGTGTTCGGTGTGGGATATATCAGAGTGTTACAGTGAGGGGTGTGGGGTATATCAGAGTGTTACAGTGAGGGGTGTGGGGTATATCAGTGTGTTACAGTGTGGGGTGTGGGATATATCAGAGTGTTACTGTGAGGGCTGTGGGGTGTATCAGAGTGTTACAGTGAGGGGTGTGGGGTATATCGGAGTGTTACAGTGAGGCGTGTGGGGTATATCAGAGTGTTACAGTGAGGGGTGTGCGTTATATCAGTGTTACAGTGAGGAGTGTGGTGTATATCAGAGTGTTACAGTGAGGGGTGTGGGGTATATCAGAGTTTTACAGTGAGGGGTGTGGGATATATCTATGTTACAGTGTGGGGTGTGGGGTATATCAGAGTGTTACAGTGAGGGGTGTGGGATATATCAGAATGTTACAGTGAGAGGTGTGGGGTATATCAGAGTGTTACAGTGAGGGGTGCCGGGTATATCAGAGTGTTACAGTGAGGGGTGTGGGTTATATCAGAGTGTTACAGTGTGGGGTATACCGGAGTGTTACAGGGAGGGGTGTGGGATATATCAGAGTGTTACAGTGAGGGGTGTGGGGTATATCAGAGTGTTACAGTGAGGGGTGTGGGGTATATCAGAGTGTTACAGTGAGGGGTGTGGGGTATATCAGAGTGTTACAGTGAGGGGTGTGGGGTATATCAGAGTGTTACAGTGAGGGGTGTGGGATATATCAGAATGTTACAGTGAGAGGTGTGGGGTATATCAGAGTGTTACAGTGAGGGGTGCCGGGTATATCAGAATGTTACAGTGAGGGGTGTGGGGTATATCAGAGTGTTACAGTGAGGGGTGTGGGGTATATCAGAATGTTACAGTGAGGGGTGTGGGTTATATCAGAGTGTTACAGTGTGGGGTATACCGGAGTGTTACAGTGAGGGGTGTGGGATATATCAGAGTGTTAAAGTGATGGGTGTGGCGTATATCAGAGTGTTACAGTGAGGGGTGTGGGGTATATCAGAGTGTTACAGTGAGGGGTGTGGGTTATATCAGAGTGTTACAGTGAGGGGTGTGCGATATATCAGAGTGTTAAAGTGAGGTGTGTGGGATATATCAGAGTGTTACATTGAGGGTTGTGGGATATATCAGAGTGTTATAGTGAGGGGTGTGGGGTATATCAGTGTGTTACAGTGAGGGGTGTGGGATATATCAGAGTTTTACAGTGAGGGGTGTGGGGTATATCAGAGTGTTGCAGTGAGGGGTGTGGGGTATATCAGAGTGTTACAGTGAGGGGTGTGGGGTATATCAGATTGTTACAGTGAGGGATGTGGGGCACATCAGTGTTACAGTGTGGGGTGTGGGGTATATCAGAGTGTTACAGTGAGGGGTGTGGGATATATCAGAGTGTTACAGCGAAGGGTGTGGGGTATATCAGTGTTACAGTGGGGGGTGTGGGGTATATCAGAGTGTTACAGTGAGGGTTGTGGGGTTTATCAGTGTGTTACAGTGATGGGTGTGGGGTATATCAGAGTGTTACAGTGAGGGGAGTGGGTTATATCAGAGTGTTACAGTGAGGGGTGTGGGGTGTATCAGAGTGTGACAGTGAGGGGTGTGGGATATATCAGAATGTTACAGTGAGAGGTATGGGATATATCAGACTGTTACAGTGAGGGGTGTGGGGTATATCAGATTGTTACGGTGAGGGTTGGGGGATATATCAGTGTTACAGTGAGGGGTATGGGATATTTCAGTGTTACAGTGAGGGATTTGGGGAATATCAGAGTGTTACAGTGAGGGGTGTGGGGTATATCAGTATTACAGTGAGGGGTGTGGGGTATATCAGAGTGTTACAGTGAGGGGTGTTGGGTATATCATTGTTACATTGAGGGGTGTGGGATATATCATTGTTACAGTGAGGGGTGTGGGGTATATCAGAGTGTTACAGTGAGGGGTGTGGGGTATATCAGAGTGTTACAGTGAGCGGTGTGGGGTATATCAGAGTGTTACAGTGAGGGGTGTGGGGTATATCAGAGTGTTGCAGTGAGGGCTGTGGGATGTATCAGAGTGTTACAGTGAGGGGTGTGGGGTATATCAGAGTGTTACAGTAAGGGGTGTGGGATATATCAGAGTGTTACAGTGAGGGGTGTGGTGTATATCAGACTGTTACAGTGAGGGGTGTGGGGTATATCAGAGTGTTACTGTGAGGGGTGTGGGATGTATCAGAGTGTTACAGTGAGGGGTGTGGGGTATATCAGAGTGTTACAGTGAGGGGTGTGGGGTATATCAGAGTGTTACAGTGAGGGGTGTGGGGTATATCAGAGTGTTACAGAAAGGGGTGTGGGCTATATCAGAGTGTTACAGTGAGTGGTGTGGGGTATCTCCCAGTGTTACAGTGAGGGGTGTGGGGTATATCAGAGTGTTACAGTAAGGAGTGTCGGCTATATGAGAGTGTTACAGTGAGGGTTGTGGGGTATATCAGTGTTCCAGTGAGGGGTGTGGGGTATATCAGTGTTCCAGTGAGGGGTGTGGGGTATATCAGAGTGTTACAGTGAGGGGTGTGGTGTATATCAGAGTGTTACAGTGTGGGGTATGGGGTATATCAGAGTGTTACAGTGTGGGGTGTGGGGTATATCAGAGTGTTACAGTGTGGGGTATATCAGAGTGTTACAGTGAGGGGTGTGGGGTAAATCACTGTTACAGTGAGGAGTGTGGGGTGTATCAGAGTGTTACAGTGAGGGGTGTGGCATTTATCAGATTGTTACAGGGAGGGGTGTGGGATATATCAGAGTGTTAAAGTGATGGGTATGGGGTATATCAGTGTTACAGTGAGGGTTCTGGGGTATATCAGAGTGTTATAGTGAGGGGTGTGGAGTATATCAGTGTGTTACAGTGAGGGGTGTGGGGTATATCAGAGTGTTACAGTGAGGGGTGTGGGGTATATCAGAGTGTTACAGTGAGGGATGTGGGGTATATCAGCGTTACAGTGAGGGGTGTGGGGTATATCAGAGTGTTGCAGTGAGGGGTGTGGGATATATCAGAGTGTTACAGCGAAGGGTGTGGGGTATATCAGTGTTACAGTGAGGGGTTTGGGGTATATCAGAGTGTTAAAGTGAGGGTTGTGGGGTATATCAGAGTGTTACAGTGAGGGGTGTGGGGTATATCAGTGTTACAGAGATGGGTGTGGGGTATATCAGAGTGTTACAGTGAGGGGTGTTGGTTATATCAGAGTGTGAGAGTGAGGGGTGTGGGGTATATCAGAATGTTACAGTGAGGGATGGGGGATATATCAGTGTCACAGTGAGGGGTATGGGATATATCAGAGTGTTACAGTGAGGTGTGTGGGGTATATCAGATTGTTACGGTGAGGGTTGGAGGATATATCAGTGTTACAGTGAGGGGTGTGGGGTATATCAGTGTTACAGTGAGGGGTGTGGGGTATATCAGTGTTACAGTGAGGGGTGTGGGGTATATCAGAGTGTTACAGTGAGGGGTGTGGGGTATATCAGTGATACAGTGAGGGGTGTGGGGTATATCAGTGTTACAGTGAGGGATTTGGGGAATATCAGAGTGTTACAGTGAGGGGTGTGGGGTATATCAGTATTACAGTGAGGGGTGTGGGGTATATCAGAGTGTTACAGTGAGGGGTGTTGGGTATATCATTGTTACATTGAGGGGTGTGGGATATATCATTGTTACAGTGAGGGGTGTGGGGTATATCAGAGTGTTACAGTGAGGGGTGTGGGGTATATCAGAGTGTTACAGTGAGCGGTGTGGGGTATATCAGAGTGTTACAATGAGGGGTGTGGGGTATATCAGAGTGTTGCAGTGAGGGGTGTGGGATGTATCAGAGTGTTACAGTGAGGGGTGTGGGGTATATCAGAGTGTTACAGTGAGGGGAGTGGGATATATCATTGTTACAGTGAGGGGTGTGGGGTATATCAGTGTTACAGTGAGGGGTGTGGGGTATATCAGAGTGTTACAGTGAGGGGTGTGGGGTATATCAGTGTTACTGAGAGGGGTGTGGGGTATATCAGAGTGTTACAGTGAGGGGTGTGGGATATATCAGTGTTACAGTGAGGGGTGTGGGGTATATCAGCGTGTTACAGTGAGGGGTGTGGGGTATATCAGAGTGTTACAGTGAGGGGTGTGGGGTATATCAGAGTGTTACAGTGAGAGGTGTGGGGTATATCAGAGTGTTACAGTGAGGGGTGTGGGGTATATCAAAATGTTACAGTAAGGGGAGTGGGCAATAGCAGAGTGTTACAGTGAGGGGTGTGGAAAATATCAGAATGTTACAGTGAGGGGGTAGGGTATATCAGAGTGTTACAGTGAGGGGGTAGGGTATATCAGAGTGTTACAGTGCGGGGTTTGGGGTATATCAGAGTTACAGTGCGGGGTGTGGGATATATCTGAGTGTTATAGTGAGGGGTGTGGGGTATATCAGTGTGTTACAGTGTTCGGTGTGGGATATATCAGAGTGTTACAGTGAGGGGTGTGGGGTATATCAGAGTGTTACAGTGAGGGGTGTGGGGTATATCAGTGTGTTACAGTGTGGGGTGTGGGATATATCAGAGTGTTACTGTGAGGGCTGTGGGGTGTATCAGAGTGTTACAGTGAGGGGTGTGGGGTATATCGGAGTGTTACAGTGAGGCGTGTGGGGTATATCAGAGTGTTACAGTGAGGGGTGTGCGTTATATCAGTGTTACAGTGAGGAGTGTGGTGTATATCAGAGTGTTACAGTGAGGGGTGTGGGGTATATCAGAGTTTTACAGTGAGGGGTGTGGGATATATCTATGTTACAGTGTGGGGTGTGGGGTATATCAGAGTGTTACAGTGAGGGGTGTGGGATATATCAGAATGTTACAGTGAGAGGTGTGGGGTATATCAGAGTGTTACAGTGAGGGGTGCCGGGTATATCAGAGTGTTACAGTGAGGGGTGTGGGTTATATCAGAGTGTTACAGTGTGGGGTATACCGGAGTGTTACAGGGAGGGGTGTGGGATATATCAGAGTGTTACAGTGAGGGGTGTGGGGTATATCAGAGTGTTACAGTGAGGGGTGTGGGGTATATCAGAGTGTTACAGTGAGGGGTGTGGGGTATATCAGAGTGTTACAGTGAGGGGTGTGGGGTATATCAGAGTGTTACAGTGAGGGGTGTGGGATATATCAGAATGTTACAGTGAGAGGTGTGGGGTATATCAGAGTGTTACAGTGAGGGGTGCCGGGTATATCAGAATGTTACAGTGAGGGGTGTGGGGTATATCAGAGTGTTACAGTGAGGGGTGTGGGGTATATCAGAATGTTACAGTGACGGGTGTGGGTTATATCAGAGTGTTACAGTGTGGGGTATACCGGAGTGTTACAGTGAGGGGTGTGGGATATATCAGAGTGTTAAAGTGATGGGTGTGGCGTATATCAGAGTGTTACAGTGAGGGGTGTGGGGTATATCAGAGTGTTACAGTGAGGGGTGTGGGTTATATCAGAGTGTTACAGTGAGGGGTGTGCGATATATCAGAGTGTTAAAGTGAGGTGTGTGGGATATATCAGAGTGTTACAGTGAGGGTTGTGGGATATATCAGAGTGTTATAGTGAGGGGTGTGGGGTATATCAGTGTGTTACAGTGAGGGGTGTGGGATATATCAGAGTTTTACAGTGAGGGGTGTGGGGTATATCAGAGTGTTGCAGTGAGGGGTGTGGGGTATATCAGAGTGTTACAGTGAGGGGTGTGGGGTATATCAGATTGTTACAGTGCGGGATGTGGGGCACATCAGTGTTACAGTGTGGGGTGTGGGGTATATCAGAGTGTTACAGTGAGGGGTGTGGGATATATCAGAGTGTTACAGCGAAGGGTGTGGGGTATATCAGTGTTACAGTGGGGGGTGTGGGGTATATCAGAGTGTTACAGTGAGGGTTGTGGGGTTTATCAGTGTGTTACAGTGATGGGTGTGGGGTATATCAGAGTGTTACAGTGAGGGGAGTGGGTTATATCAGAGTGTTACAGTGAGGGGTGTGGGGTGTATCAGAGTGTGACAGTGAGGGGTGTGGGATATATCAGAATGTTACAGTGAGAGGTATGGGATATATCAGACTGTTACAGTGAGGGGTGTGGGGTATATCAGATTGTTACGGTGAGGGTTGGGGGATATATCAGTGTTACAGTGAGGGGTATGGGATATTTCAGTGTTACAGTGAGGGATTTGGGGAATATCAGAGTGTTACAGTGAGGGGTGTGGGGTATATCAGTATTACAGTGAGGGGTGTGGGGTATATCAGAGTGTTACAGTGAGGGGTGTTGGGTATATCATTGTTACATTGAGGGGTGTGGGATATATCATTGTTACAGTGAGGGGTGTGGGGTATATCAGAGTGTTACAGTGAGGGGTGTGGGGTATATCAGAGTGTTACAGTGAGCGGTGTGGGGTATATCAGAGTGTTACAGTGAGGGGTGTGGGGTATATCAGAGTGTTGCAGTGAGGGCTGTGGGATGTATCAGAGTGTTACAGTGAGGGGTGTGGGGTATATCAGAGTGTTACAGTAAGGGGTGTGGGATATATCAGAGTGTTACAGTGAGGGGTGTGGTGTATATCAGACTGTTACAGTGAGGGGTGTGGGGTATATCAGAGTGTTACTGTGAGGGGTGTGGGATGTATCAGAGTGTTACAGTGAGGGGTGTGGGGTATATCAGAGTGTTACAGTGAGGGGTGTGGGGTATATCAGAGTGTTACAGTGAGGGGTGTGGGGTATATCAGAGTGTTACAGAAAGGGGTGTGGGCTATATCAGAGTGTTACAGTGAGTGGTGTGGGGTATCTCCCAGTGTTACAGTGAGGGGTGTGGGGTATATCAGAGTGTTACAGTAAGGAGTGTCGGCTATATGAGAGTGTTACAGTGAGGGTTGTGGGGTATATCAGTGTTCCAGTGAGGGGTGTGGGGTATATCAGTGTTCCAGTGAGGGGTGTGGGGTATATCAGAGTGTTACAGTGAGGGGTGTGGTGTATATCAGAGTGTTACAGTGTGGGGTATGGGGTATATCAGAGTGTTACAGTGTGGGGTGTGGGGTATATCAGAGTGTTACAGTGTGGGGTATATCAGAGTGTTACAGTGAGGGGTGTGGGGTAAATCACTGTTACAGTGAGGAGTGTGGGGTGTATCAGAGTGTTACAGTGAGGGGTGTGGCATTTATCAGATTGTTACAGGGAGGGGTGTGGGATATATCAGAGTGTTAAAGTGATGGGTATGGGGTATATCAGTGTTACAGTGAGGGTTCTGGGGTATATCAGAGTGTTATAGTGAGGGGTGTGGAGTATATCAGTGTGTTACAGTGAGGGGTGTGGGGTATATCAGAGTGTTACAGTGAGGGGTGTGGGGTATATCAGAGTGTTACAGTGAGGGATGTGGGGTATATCAGCGTTACAGTGAGGGGTGTGGGGTATATCAGAGTGTTGCAGTGAGGGGTGTGGGATATATCAGAGTGTTACAGCGAAGGGTGTGGGGTATATCAGTGTTACAGTGAGGGGTTTGGGGTATATCAGAGTGTTAAAGTGAGGGTTGTGGGGTATATCAGAGTGTTACAGTGAGGGGTGTGGGGTATATCAGTGTTACAGAGATGGGTGTGGGGTATATCAGAGTGTTACAGTGAGGGGTGTTGGTTATATCAGAGTGTGAGAGTGAGGGGTGTGGGGTATATCAGAATGTTACAGTGAGGGATGGGGGATATATCAGTGTCACAGTGAGGGGTATGGGATATATCAGAGTGTTACAGTGAGGTGTGTGGGGTATATCAGATTGTTACGGTGAGGGTTGGAGGATATATCAGTGTTACAGTGAGGGGTGTGGGGTATATCAGTGTTACAGTGAGGGGTGTGGGGTATATCAGTGTTACAGTGAGGGGTGTGGGGTATATCAGAGTGTTACAGTGAGGGGTGTGGGGTATATCAGTGATACAGTGAGGGGTGTGGGGTATATCAGTGTTACAGTGAGGGATTTGGGGAATATCAGAGTGTTACAGTGAGGGGTGTGGGGTATATCAGTATTACAGTGAGGGGTGTGGGGTATATCAGAGTGTTACAGTGAGGGGTGTTGGGTATATCATTGTTACATTGAGGGGTGTGGGATATATCATTGTTACAGTGAGGGGTGTGGGGTATATCAGAGTGTTACAGTGAGGGGTGTGGGGTATATCAGAGTGTTACAGTGAGCGGTGTGGGGTATATCAGAGTGTTACAATGAGGGGTGTGGGGTATATCAGAGTGTTGCAGTGAGGGGTGTGGGATGTATCAGAGTGTTACAGTGAGGGGTGTGGGGTATATCAGAGTGTTACAGTGAGGGGAGTGGGATATATCATTGTTACAGTGAGGGGTGTGGGGTATATCAGAGTGTTACAGTGAGGGGTCTGGGGTATATCAGAGTGTTACAGTGAGGGGTGTGGGGTATATCCGTTTTACAGTGAGGGATGTGGGATGTATCAGAGTGTTACAGTGAGGGGTGTGGGGTATATCAGAGTGTTACAGTGAGGGGTGTGGGGTATATCAGAGTGTTACAGTGAGGGGTGTGGGGTATATCAGTGTTACAGTGAGGGGTGTGGGGTATATCAGAGTGTTACTGTGAGGGGTGTGGGATGTATCAGAGTGTTACAGTGAGGGGTGTGGGGTATATCAGAGTGTTACAGTGAGGGGTGTGGGGTATATCAGAGTGTTACAGTGAGGGGTGTGGGGTATATCAGAGTGTTACAGTAAGGGGTGTGGGCTATATCAGAGTGTTACAGTGAGGGGTGTGGGGTATATCAGAGTGTTACAGTGAGGGGTGTGTGGTATATCAGAGTATTACAGTAAAGGGTGTGGGCTATCTCATAGTGTTACAGTGAGGGGTGTGGGATATATCTGAGTGTTACAGTGAGGGGTGTGGGGTATATCAGTGTTACAGTGAGGGGTGTGGGGTATATCAGAGTGTTACAGTGAGGGTTGTGGGATATATCAGAGTCTTACAGTGAGGGGTGTGGGGTATATCAGTGTTCCAGTGAGGGGTGTGGGGTATATCAGAGTGTTACAGTGAGGGGTGTGGTGTATATCAGAGTGTTACAGTGTAGGGTGTGGGGTATATCAGAGTGTGACAGTGAGGGGGGTGGGGTATATCAGATTGTTACAGTGAGGGGTGGGGGATATATCAGTGTTTCAGTGAGTGGTATGGGATATATCAGAGTGTTACAGTGAGGGGTGTGGGGTATATCAGATTGTTACAGAGAGGGGTGTGGGATATATCAGTGTTACAGTGAGGGGTATGGGATATATCAGTGTTACAGTGAGGGGTGAGGGTTATATCAGTATTACAGAGAGGGGTGTGGGGTATATCAGAGAGTTACAGTGAGGGGTGTGGTGTATATCAGTGTTACAGAGAGGGGTGTGGGGTATATCAGAGTGTTACAGTGAGGGGTGTGGGATATATCAGTGTTGCAGTGAGGGGTGTGGGGTATATCAGAGTGTTGCAGTGAGGGGTGTGGGGTATATCAGAGTGTTACAGTGAGGGGTATGGGTTATATCAGAGTGTTACAGTGAGGGTTGTGGGGAATATCAAAGTGTTACGGGGAGGGTGTCGAGTATATCAGAGTGTTACAGTGAGGGGTGTGGGGTATATCAGAGTGTTACAGTGAGGGGTGTGGCATTCATCAGATTGTTACAGTGAGGGTTGGGGGATATATCAGTGTTGCAGTGAGAAGTATGGGATATATCAGAGTGTTACAGTGACGGGTGTGGGGTATATCAGAGTGTTACAGTGTGGGGTGTGGGGTGTATCAGAGCGTTACAGTGAGGGGTGTGGGGTATATCAGAGTGTTGCAGTGAGGGGTGTGGGGTATATCAGAGTGTTACAGTGAGGGGTGTGGGGTATATCAGATTGTTACAGTGATGGATGTGGGGTATATCAGTGTTACAGTGAGTAGTGTGGGGTATATCAGAGTGTTACAGTGAGGGGTGTGGGATATATCAGAGTGTTACAGCGAGGGGTGTGGGGTATTTCAGTGTTACAGTGAGGGGTGTGGGGTATATCAGAGTGTTACAGTGAGGGTTGTGGGGTATATCAGAGTGTTACAGTGAGGGGTGTGGGGTATATCAGTGTTACAGTGATGGGTGTGCGGTATATCAGAGTGTTACAGTGAGGTGTGTGGGCTATATCAGAGTGTTATAGTGAGGGGTGTGGGGTGTATCAGAGTGTTACAGTTAGGGGTGTGGGGTGTATCAGAGTGTGACAGTGAGGGGTGTGGGGTATATCAGAGTGTTACAGTGAGGGGTGTGGGGTATATCAGAGTGTTACAGTGAGGGGTGGGGGATACATCAGTGTTACAGTGAGGGGTATGGGATATATCAGAGTGTTACAGTGAGGGGTGTGGGGTATATCAGATTGTTACGGTGAGGGTTGGGGGATATATCAGTGTTACAGTGGGGGGTATGGGATATAGCAGAGTGTTACAGTGAGGGGTGTGGTGTATATCAGTGTTACAGTGAGGGGTGTGGGGTATATCAGTGTTACAGTGAGGGGTGTGGGGTATATCAGAGTGTTACAGTGAGGGGTGTGGGGTATATCAGTGTTACTGAGAGGGGTGTGGGGTATATCAGAGTGTTACAGTGAGGGGTGTGGGATATATCAGTGTTACACTGAGGCGTGTGGGGTATATCAGCGTGTTACAGTGAGGGGTGTGGGGTATATCAGAGTGTTACAGTGAGGGGTGTGGGGTATATCAGAGTGTTACAGTGAGAGGTGTGGGGTATATCAGAGTGTTACAGTGAGGGGTGTGGCGTATATCACTGTTACAGGGCGGGATTTGGGGTATATCAGAGTTACAGTGCGGGGTGTGGAATATATCTGAGTGTTATAGTGAGGGGTGTGGGGTATATCAGTGTGTTACAGTCTGGGGTGTGGGATATATCAGAGTGTTACAGTGAGAGGTTTGGGGTATATCAGAGTGTTACTGTGAGGGCTGTGGGGTGTATCAGAGTGTTACAGTGAGGGGTGTGGGGTATATCAGAGTGTTACAGTGAGGGGTGTGGGGTATATCAGAGTTTTACAGTGAGGGGTGTGGGATATATCAATGTTACAGTGAGGGGTGTGGGGTATATTTGAGTGTTACAGTGAGGGGTGTGGGATATAACAGAATGTTACAGTGAGAGGTGTGGGGTATATCAGAGTGTTACAGTGAGGGGTGCCAGGTATATCAGAGTGTTACAGTGAGGGGAGTGGGGTATATCAGAGTGTTACAGTGAGGGGTGTGGGGTATATCAGAGTATTACAGTGAGGGGTGTGGGTTATATCAGAGTGTTACAGTGTGGGGTATACCGGAGTGTTACAGGGAGGGGTGTGGGATATATCAGAGTGTTAAAGTGATGGGTGTGGGGTATATCAGAGTGTTACAGTGAGGGGTGTGGGGTATATCAGAGTGTTACAGTGAGGGGTGTGGGGTATATCAGTGTGTTACAGTGAGGGGTGTGGGGTATATCAGAGTGTTACAGTGAGGGGTGTGGGATATATCAGAATGTTACAGTGAGAGGTGTGGGGTATATCAGAGTGTTACAGTGAGGGCTGCCGGGTATTTCAGAGTGTTACAGTGAGGGGTGTGGGGTATATCAGAGTGTTACAGTGAGGTGTGTGGGGTATATCAGAATGTTACAGTGAGGGGTGTGGGTTATATCAGAGTGTTACAGTGTGGGGTATACCGGAGTATTACAGTGAGTGGTGTGGGATATATCAGAGTGTTAAAGTGATGGGTGTGGGGTATATCAGAGTGTTACAGTGAGGGGTGTGGGGTATATCAGAGTGTTACAGTGAGGGGTGTGGGGTATATCAGAGTGTTACAGTGAGGGGTGTGGGATATATCAGAGTGTTAAAGTGAGGTGTGTGGGATATATCAGAGTGTTACAGTGAGGGGTGTGGGATATATCAGAGTGTTATAGTGAGGGGTGTGGGGTATATCAGTGTGTTACAGTGAGGGGTGTGGGATATATCAGAGTGTTACAGTGAGGGGTGTGGGGTATATCAGAGTGTTGCAATGAGGGGTGTGGGGTATATCAGAGTGTTACAGTGAGGGGTGTGGGGTATATCAGATTGTTACAGTGAGGGATGTGGGGTACATCAGTGTTACAGTGTGGGGTGTGGGGTATATCAGAGTGTTACAGTGAGGGGTGTGGGATATATCAG
This sequence comes from Cetorhinus maximus, assembly GCF_964194155.1. NCBI lineage: Eukaryota > Metazoa > Chordata > Chondrichthyes > Lamniformes > Cetorhinidae > Cetorhinus > Cetorhinus maximus. The sequence goes on from NW_027596335.1 coordinate 193,448, forward strand.
AGTGTTACAGCGAGGGGTGTGGGGTATATCAGTGTTACAGTGATGGGTGTGGGGTATATCAGAGTGTTACAGTGAGGGGTGTGGGGTATATCAGTGTGTTACAGTGATGGGTGTGGGGTATATCAGAGTGTTACAGTGAGGGGAGTGGGTTATATCAGAGTGTTACAGTGAGGGGTGTGGGGTATATCAAAGTGTTACGGGGGGGGGGTGTCGAGTATATCAGAGTGTTACAGTGAGGGGTGTGGCATTTATCAGATTGTTACAGTGAGGGTTGGTGGATATATCAGTGTTGCAGTGAGGGGTATGGGATATATCAGAGTGTTACAGTGAGGGGTGTGGGGTATATCAGAGTGTTACAGTGAGGGGTGTGGGGTATATCAGTGTGTTACAGTGAGGGGTGTGGGGTATATCAGCGTGTTACAGAGAGGGGTTTGGGGTATATCAGTGTTTCAGTGAGGGATGTGGTGTATATCAGAGTGTTACAGTGAGGGGTGTGGGGTATATCAGACTGTTGCAGTGAGGGGTGTGGGATATATCAGAGTGTTACAGTGAGGGGTGTGGGCTATATCAGAGTGTTACAGTGAGGGGTGTGGGGTATATCAGAGTGTTACAGTGAGGGGTGTGGGGTATATCAGTGTTACAGTGAGGGGTGTGGGCAATATCAGAGTGTTACAGTGAGGGGTGTGGGGTATATCTGTGTTACAGTGAGGGGTGTGGGCAATATCAGAGTGTTACAGTGAGGGGTGTGGGGTATATCAGTGTGTTACAGTGAGGGCTGTGGGATATATCAGAGTGTTACAGTGAGGGGTGTGGGATATATCAGAGTGTTATAGTGAGGGGTGTGGGGTAAATCACTGTTTCAGTGAGGAGTGTGGGGTATTTGAGTGTTACAGTGAGGGGTGTGGCATTTATCAGATTGTTACAGTGAGGGTTGGGGGATATATCAGTGTTGCAGTGAGGGGTATGGGATATATCAGAGTGTTACAGTGAGGGGTGTGGGGTATATCAGAGTGTTACAGTGAGGGGTGTGAGTTATATCAGAGTGTTACAGTGTGGGGTATACCTGAGTGTTACAGGGAGGGGTGTTGGATATATCAGAGTGTTAAAGTGATGGGTGTGGGGTATATCAGAGTGTTACAGTGAGGGGTGTGGTGTATATCACAGTGTTACAGTAAGGGGTGTGGGGTATATCAGAGTGTTACAGTGAGGGGTGTGGGGTATATCAGAGTGTTACAGTGAGGGGTGTGGGATATATCAGAATGTTACAGTGAGAGGTGTGGGGTATATCAGAGTGTTACAGTGAGGGGTGCCGGGTATATCAGAGTGTTACAGTGAGGGGTGTGGGGTATATCAGAGTGTTACAGTGAGGGGTGTGGGGTATATCAGAATGTTACAGTGAGGGGTGGGGGTTATATCAGAGTGTTACAGTGTGGGGTATACCGGAGTATTACAGTGAGGGGTGTGGGATATATCAGACTGTTAAAGTGAGGTGTATGGGATATATCAGAGTGTTACAGTGAGGGGTGTGGGATATATCAGAGTGTTAAAGTGAGGTGTGTGGGATATATCAGAGTGTTACAGTGAGGGGTGTGGGATATATCAGTGTGTTACAGTGAGGGGTGTGGGATATATCAGAGTGTTACAGTGAGTGGTGTGGGGTATATCAGAGTGTTACAGTGTGGGGTGTGGGGTGTATCAGAGTGTTACAGTGAGGGGTGTGGGGTATATCAGAGTGTTGCAGTGAGGGGTGTGGGGTATATCAGAGTGTTACAGTGAGGGGTGTGGGGTATATCAGATTGTTACAGTGAGGGATGTGAGGTATATCAGTGTTACAGTGAAGGGTGTGGGGTATATCAGAGTGTTACAGTGAGGGGTGTGGGATATATCAGAGTGTTACAGCGAGGAGTGTGGGGTATTCCAGTGTTACAGTGAGGGGTGTGGGGTATATCAGAGTGTTACAGTGAGTGGTGTGGGGTATATCAGAGTGTTACAGTGTGGGGTGTGGGGTGTATCAGAGTGTTACAGTGAGGGGTGTGGGGTATATCAGAGTGTTGCAGTGAGGGGTGTGGGGTATATCAGAGTGTTACAGCGAGGAGTGTGGGGTATTCCAGTGTTACAGTGAGGGGTGTGGGGTATATCAGAGTGTTACAGTGAGGGTTGTGGGGTATATCAGAGTGCTACAGTGAGGGGTGTGGGGTATATCAGTGTTACAGTGATGGCTGTGGGGTATATCAGAGTGTTACAGTGAGGGGTGTGGGTTCTATCAGAGTGTTATAGTGAGGGGTGTGGGGTGTATCAGAGTGTTACAGTTAGGGGTGTGGGGTGTATCAGAGTATGACAGTGAGGGGTGTGGGGTATATCAGAATGTTACAGTGAGGGGTGGGGGATATATCAGTGTTACAGTGAGTTGTATGGGTTATATCAGAGTGTTACAGTGAGGGGTGTGGGGTATATCAGATTGTTACGGTGAGGGTTGGGGGATATATCAGTGTTACAGTGGGGGGTATGGGATATAGCAGAGTGTTACAGTGAGGGGTGTGGTGTATATCAGTGTTACAGTGAGGGGTGTGGGGTATATCAGTGTTACAGTGAGGGGTGTGGGGTATATCAGAGTGTTACAGTGAGGGGTGTGGGGTATATCAGTGTTACTGAGAGGGGTGTGGGGTATATCAGAGTGTTACAGTGAGGGGTGTGGGATATATCAGTGTTACAGTGAGGGGTGTGGGGTATATCAGCGTGTTACAGTGAGGGGTGTGGGGTATATCAGAGTGTTACAGTGAGGGGTGTGGGGTATATCAGAGTGTTACAGTGAGAGGTGTGGGGTATATCAGAGTGTTACAGTGAGGGGTGTGGGGTATATCAAAATGTTACAGTGAGGGGAGTGGGCAATAGCAGAGTGTTACAGTGAGGGGTGTGGAACATATCAGAATGTTACAGTGAGGGGGTAGGGTATATCAGAGTGTTACAGTGAGGGGGTAGGGTATATCAGAGTGTTACAGTGCGGGGTTTGGGGTATATCAGAGTTACAGTGCGGGGTGTGGGATATATCTGAGTGTTATAGTGAGGGGTGTGGGGTATATCAGTGTGTTACAGTGTTCGGTGTGGGATATATCAGAGTGTTACAGTGAGGGGTGTGGGGTATATCAGAGTGTTACAGTGAGGGGTGTGGGGTATATCAGTGTGTTACAGTGTGGGGTGTGGGATATATCAGAGTGTTACTGTGAGGGCTGTGGGGTGTATCAGAGTGTTACAGTGAGGGGTGTGGGGTATATCGGAGTGTTACAGTGAGGGGTGTGGGGTATATCAGAGTGTTACAGTGAGGGGTGTGCGTTATATCAGTGTTACAGTGAGGAGTGTGGTGTATATCAGAGTGTTACAGTGAGGGGTGTGGGGTATATCAGAGTTTTACAGTGAGGGGTGTGGGATATATCTATGTTACAGTGTGGGGTGTGGGGTATATCAGAGTGTTACAGTGAGGGGTGTGGGATATATCAGAATGTTACAGTGAGAGGTGTGGGGTATATCAGAGTGTTACAGTGAGGGGTGCCGGGTATATCAGAGTGTTACAGTGAGGGGTGTGGGTTATATCAGAGTGTTACAGTGTGGGGTATACCGGAGTGTTACAGGGAGGGGTGTGGGATATATGAGAGTGTTAAAGTGATGGGTGTGGGGTATATCAGAGTGTTACAGTGAGGGGTGTGGGGTATATCAGAGTGTTACAGTGAGGGGTGTGGGGTATATCAGAGTGTTACAGTGAGGGGTGTGGGGTATATCAGAGTGTTACAGTGAGGGGTGTGGGATATATCAGAATGTTACAGTGAGAGGTGTGGGGTATATCAGAGTGTTACAGTGAGGGGTGCCGGGTATATCAGAATGTTACAGTGAGGGGTGTGGGGTATATCAGAGTGTTACAGTGAGGGGTGTGGGGTATATCAGAATGTTACAGTGAGGGGTGTGGGTTATATCAGAGTGTTACAGTGTGGGGTATACCGGAGTGTTACAGTGAGGGGTGTGGGATATATCAGAGTGTTATAGTGAGGGGTGTGGGGTATATCAGTGTGTTACAGTGAGGGGTGTGGGATATATCAGAGTGTTACAGTGAGGGGTGTGGGGTATATCAGAGTGTTGCAGTGAGGGGTGTGGGGTATATCAGAGTGTTACAGTGAGGGGTGTGGGGTATATCAGATTGTTACAGTGAGGGATGTGGGGCACATCAGTGTTACAGTGTGGGGTGTGGGGTATATCAGAGTGTTACAGTGAGGGGTGTGGGATATATCAGAGTGTTACAGCGAAGGGTGTGGGGTATATCAGTGTTACAGTGGGGGGTGTGGGGTATATCAGAGTGTTACAGTGAGGGTTGTGGGGTTTATCAGTGTGTTACAGTGATGGGTGTGGGGTATATCAGAGTGTTACAGTGAGGGGAGTGGGTTATATCAGAGTGTTACAGTGAGGGGTGTGGGATATATCAGAATGTTACAGTGAGAGGTATGGGATATATCAGACTGTTACAGTGAGGGGTGTGGGGTATATCAGATTGTTACGGTGAGGGTTGGGGGATATATCAGTGTTACAGTGAGGGGTATGGGATATTTCAGTGTTACAGTGAGGGATTTGGGGAATATCAGAGTGTTACAGTGAGGGGTGTGGGGTATATCAGTATTACAGTGAGGGGTGTGGGGTATATCAGAGTGTTACAGTGAGGGGTGTTGGGTATATCATTGTTACATTGAGGGGTGTGGGATATATCATTGTTACAGTGAGGGGTGTGGGGTATATCAGAGTGTTACAGTGAGGGGTGTGGGGTATATCAGAGTGTTACAGTGAGCGGTGTGGGGTATATCAGAGTGTTACAGTGAGGGGTGTGGGGTATATCAGAGTGTTGCAGTGAGGGCTGTGGGATGTATCAGAGTGTTACAGTGAGGGGTGTGGGGTATATCAGAGTGTTACAGTGAGGGGTGTGGGATATATCAGAGTGTTACAGTGAGGGGTGTGGTGTATATCAGACTGTTACAGTGAGGGGTGTGGGGTATATCAGAGTGTTACTGTGAGGGGTGTGGGATGTATCAGAGTGTTACAGTGAGGGGTGTGGGGTATATCAGAGTGTTACAGTGAGGGGTGTGGGGTATATCAGAGTGTTACAGTGAGGGGTGTGGGGTATATCAGAGTGTTACAGAAAGGGGTGTGGGCTATATCAGAGTGTTACAGTGAGGGGTGTGGGGTATCTCCCAGTGTTACAGTGAGGGGTGTGGGGTATATCAGAGTGTTACAGTAAGGAGTGTCGGCTATATGAGAGTGTTACAGTGAGGGTTGTGGGGTATATCAGAGTGTTACAGTGAGGGGTGTGGGGTATATCAGTGTTCCAGTGAGGGGTGTGGGGTATATCAGTGTTCCAGTGAGGGGTGTGGGGTATATCAGAGTGTTACAGTGAGGGGTGTGGTGTATATCAGAGTGTTACAGTGTGGGGTATGGGGTATATCAGAGTGTTACAGTGTGGGGTGTGGGGTATATCAGAGTGTTACAGTGTGGGGTATATCAGAGTGTTACAGTGAGGGGTGTGGGGTAAATCACTGTTACAGTGAGGAGTGTGGGGTGTATCAGAGTGTTACAGTGAGGGGTGTGGCATTTATCAGATTGTTACAGGGAGGGGTGTGGGATATATCAGAGTGTTAAAGTGATGGGTATGGGGTATATCAGTGTTACAGTGAGGGTTCTGGGGTATATCAGAGTGTTATAGTGAGGGGTGTGGAGTATATCAGTGTGTTACAGTGAGGGGTGTGGGGTATATCAGAGTGTTACAGTGAGGGGTGTGGGGTATATCAGAGTGTTACAGTGAGGGATGTGGGGTATATCAGTGTTACAGTGAGGGGTGTGGGGTATATCAGAGTGTTGCAGTGAGGGGTGTGGGATATATCAGAGTGTTACAGCGAAGGGTTTGGGGTATATCAGTGTTACAGTGAGGGGTTTGGGGTATATCAGAGTGTTAAAGTGAGGGTTGTGGGGTATATCAGAGTGTTACAGTGAGGGGTGTGGGGTATATCAGTGTTACAGAGATGGGTGTGGGGTATATCAGAGTGTTACAGTGAGGGGTGTTGGTTATATCAGAGTGTGAGAGTGAGGGGTGTGGGGTATATCAGAATGTTACAGTGAGGGATGGGGGATATATCAGTGTCACAGTGAGGGGTATGGGATATATCAGAGTGTTACAGTGAGGTGTGTGGGGTATATCAGATTGTTACGGTGAGGGTTGGAGGATATATCAGTGTTACAGTGAGGGGTGTGGGGTATATCAGTGTTACAGTGAGGGGTGTGGGGTATATCAGTGTTACAGTGAGGGGTGTGGGGTATATCAGAGTGTTACAGTGAGGGGTGTGGGGTATATCAGTGATACAGTGAGGGGTGTGGGGTATATCAGTGTTACAGTGAGGGATTTGGGGAATATCAGAGTGTTACAGTGAGGGGTGTGGGGTATATCAGTATTACAGTGAGGGGTGTGGGGTATATCAGAGTGTTACAGTGAGGGGTGTTGGGTATATCATTGTTACATTGAGGGGTGTGGGATATATCATTGTTACAGTGAGGGGTGTGGGGTATATCAGAGTGTTACAGTGAGGGGTGTGGGGTATATCAGAGTGTTACAGTGAGCGGTGTGGGGTATATCAGAGTGTTACAGTGAGGGGTGTGGGGTATATCAGAGTGTTGCAGTGAGGGGTGTGGGATGTATCAGAGTGTTACAGTGAGGGGTGTGGGGTATATCAGAGTGTTACAGTGAGGGGTGTGGGGTATATCAGAGTGTTACAGTGAGGGGTGTGGTGTATATCAGACTGTTACAGTGAGGGGTGTGGGGTATATCAGAGTGTTACTGTGAGGGGTGTGGGATGTATCAGAGTGTTACAGTGAGGGGTGTGGGGTATATCAGAGTGTTACAGTGAGGGGTGTGGGGTATATCAGAGTGTTACAGTGAGGGGTGTGGGGTATATCAGAGTGTTACAGAAAGGGGTGTGGGCTATATCAGAGTGTTACAGTGAGGGGTGTGGGGTATCTCCCAGTGTTACAGTGAGGGGTGTGGGGTATATCAGAGTGTTACAGTAAGGGGTGTGGGCTATATCAGAGTGTTACAGTGAGGGTTGTGGGGTATATCAGAGTGTTACAGTGAGGGGTGTGGGGTATATCAGTGTTCCAGTGAGGGGTGTGGGGTATATCAGTGTTCCAGTGAGGGGTGTGGGGTATATCACAGTGTTACAGTGAGGGGTGTGGTGTATATCAGAGTGTTACAGTGTGGGGTATGGGGTATATCAGAGTGTTACAGTGTGGGGTGTGGGGTATATCAGAGTGTTACAGTGTGGGGTATATCAGAGTGTTACAGTGAGGGGTGTGGGGTAAATCACTGTTACAGTGAGGAGTGTGGGGTGTATCAGAGTGTTACAGTGAGGGGTGTGGCATTTATCAGATTGTTACAGGGAGGGGTGTGGGATATATCAGAGTGTTAAAGTGATGGGTATGGGGTATATCAGTGTTACAGTGAGGGTTCTGGGGTATATCAGAGTGTTATAGTGAGGGGTGTGGAGTATATCAGTGTGTTACAGTGAGGGGTGTGGGGTATATCAGAGTGTTACAGTGAGGGGTGTAAGGTATATCAGAGTGCTACAGTGAGGGATGTGGGGTATATCAGTGTTACAGTGAGGGGTGTGGGGTATATCAGAGTGTTACAGTGAGGGGTGTGGGATATATCAGAGTGTTACAGCGAGGGGTGTGGGGTATATCAGAGTTACAGTGAGGGTTCTGGGGTATATCAGAGTGTTACAGTGAGGGGTGTGGGGTATATCAGTGTTACAGAGATGGGTGTGGGGTATATCAGAGTGTTACAGTGAGTGGTGTTGGTTATATCAGAGTGTGAGAGTGAGGGGTGTGGGGTATATCAGAATGTTACAGTGAGGGATGGGGGATATATCAGTGTCACAGTGAGGGGTATGGGATATATCAGAGTGTTACAGTGAGGGGTGTGGGGTATATCAGATTGTTACGGTGAGGGTTGGAGGATATATCAGTGTTACAGTGAGGGGTGTGGGGTATATCAGTGTTACAGTGAGGGGTGTGGGGTATATCAGTGTTACAGTGAGGGGTGTGGGGTATATCAGAGTGTTACAGTGAGGGTTGTGGGGTATATCAGTGATACAGTGAGGGGTGTGGGGTATATCAGTGTTACAGTGAGGGGTGTGGGATATATCAGAGTGTTACAGTGAGGGGTGTGGGATATATCAGTGTTACAGTGAGGGGTGTGGGGTATATCAGCGTGTTACAGTGAGGGGTGTGGGGTATATCAGAGTGTTACAGTGAGGGGTGTGGGGTATATCAGAGTGTTACAGTGAGTGGTGTGGAACATATCAGAATGTTACAGTGAGGGGGGTAGGGTATATCAGAGTGTTACAGTGAGGGGTGTGGGGTATATCAGAGTGTTACTGTGAGGGCTGTGGGGTGTATCAGAGTGTTACAGTGAGGGGTGTGGGGTATATCGGAGTGTTACAGTGAGGGGTGTGGGGTATATCAGAGTGTTACAGTGAGGGGTGTGCGTTATATCAGTGTTACAGTGAGGAGTGTGGTGTATATCAGAGTGTTACAGTGAGGGGTGTGGGATATATCAGAGTGTTACAGTGAGGGGTGTGGGGTATATCAGAGTTTTACAGTGAGGGGTGTGGGATATATCTATGTTACAGTGAGGGGTGTGGGGTATATCAGAGTGTTACAGTGAGGGGTGTGGGATATATCAGAATGTTACAGTGAGAGGTGTGGGGTATATCAGAGTGTTACAGTGAGGGGTGCCGGGTATATCATAGTGTTACAGTGAGGGGTGTGGGGTATATCAGAGTGTTACAGTGAGGGGTGTGGTGTATATCAGAGTGTTACAGTGAGGGGTGTGGGTTATATCAGAGTGTTACAGTGTGGGGTATACCGGAGTGTTACAGGGAGGGGTGTGGGATATATGAGAGTGTTAAAGTGATGGGTGTGGGGTATATCAGAGTGTTACAGTGAGGGGTGTGGGGTATATCAGAGTGTTACAGTGAGGGGTGTGGGGTATATCAGAGTGTTACAGTGAGGGGTGTGGGGTATATCAGAGTGTTACAGTGAGGGGTGTGGGATATATCAGAATGTTACAGTGAGAGGTGTGGGGTATATCAGAGTGTTACAGTGAGGGGTGCCGGGTATATCAGAATGTTACAGTGAGGGGTGTGGGGTATATCAGAGTGTTACAGTGAGGGGTGTGGGGTATATCAGAATGTTACAGTGAGGGGTGTGGGTTATATCAGAGTGTTACAGTGTGGGGTATACCGGAGTGTTACAGTGAGGGGTGTGGGATATATCAGAGTGTTAAAGTGATGGGTGTGGCGTATATCAGAGTGTTACAGTGAGGGGTGTGGGGTATATCAGAGTGTTACAGTGAGGGGTGTGGGTTATATCACAGTGTTACAGTGAGGGGTGTGGGGTATATCAGAGTGTTGCAGTGAGGGGTGTGGGGTATATCAGAGTGTTACAGTGAGGGGTGTAGGGTATATCAGATTGTTACAGTGAGGGATGTGGGGCACATCAGTGTTACAGTGTGGCGTGTGGGGTATATCAGAGTGTTACAGTGAGGGGTGTGGGATATATCAGAGTGTTACAGCGAAGGGTGTGGGGTATATCAGTGTTACAGTGGGGGGTGTGGGGTATATCAGAGTGTTACAGTGAGGGGAGTGGGTTATATCAGAGTGTTACAGTGAGGGGTGTGGGGTGTATCAGAGTGTTACAGTGAGGGGTGTGGGGTGTATCGGACTGTGACAGTGAGGGGTGTGGGATATATCAGAATGTTACAGTGAGAGGTATGGCAAATATCAGAGTGTTACAGTGAGGGGTGTGGGGTATATCAGATTGTTACGGTGAGGGTTGGGGGATATATCAGTGTTACAGTGAGGGGTATGGGATATTTCAGTGTTACAGTGAGGGATTTGGGGAATATCAGAGTGTTACAGTGAGGGGTGTGGGGTATATCAGTATTACAGTGAGGGGTGTGGGGTATATCAGAGTGTTACAGTGAGGGGTGTTGGGTATATCATTGTTACATTGAGGGGTGTGGGATATATCATTGTTACAGTGAGGGGTGTGGGGTATATCAGAGTGTTACAGTGAGGGGTGTGGGGTATATCAGAGTGTTACAGTGAGCGGTGTGGGGTATATCAGAGTGTTACAGTGAGGGGTGTGGGGTATATCAGAGTGTTGCAGTGAGGGGTGTGGGATGTATCAGAGTGTTACAGTGAGGGGTGTGGGGTATATCAGAGTGTTACAGTGAGGGGTGTGGGGTATATCAGAGTGTTACAGTGAGCGGTGTGGTGTATATCAGACTGTTACAGTGAGGGGTGTGGGGTATATCAGAGTGTTACTGTGAGGGGTGTGGGATGTATCAGAGTGTTACAGTGAGGGGTGTGGGGTATATCACAGTGTTACAGTGAGGGGTGTGGGGTATATCAGAGTGTTACAGTGAGGGGTGTGGGGTATATCAGAGTGTTACAGAAAGGGGTGTGGGCTATATCAGAGTGTTACAGTGAGGGGTGTGGGGTATCTCCCAGTGTTACAGTGAGGGGTGTGGGGTATATCAGAGTGTTACAGTAAGGGGTGTGGGCTATATCAGAGTGTTACAGTGAGGGTTGTGGGGTATATCAGAGTGTTACAGTGAGGGGTGTGGGGTATATCAGTGTTCCAGTGAGGGGTGTGGGGTATATCAGTGTTCCAGTGAGGGGTGTGGGGTATATCAGAGTGTTACAGTGAGGGGTGTGGTGCATATCAGAGTGTTACAGTGTGGGGTATGGGGTATATCAGAGTGTTATAGTGTGGGGTGTGGGGTATATCAGAGTGTTACAGTGTGGGGTATATCAGAGTGTTACAGTGAGGGGTGTGGGGTAAATCACTGTTACAGTGAGGAGTGTGGGGTGTATCAGAGTGTTACAGTGAGGGGTGTGGCATTTATCAGATTGTTACAGGGAGGGGTGTGGGATATATCAGAGTGTTAAAGTGATGGGTATGGGGTATATCAGTGTTACAGTGAGGGGTCTGGGGTATATCAGAGTGTTATAGTGAGGGGTGTGGAGTATATCAGTGTGTTACAGTGAGGGGTGTGGGGTATATCAGAGTGTTACAGTGAGGGTTGTGGGGTATATCAGATTGTTACAGTGAGGGATGTGGGGTATATCAGTGTTACAGTGAGGGGTGTGGGGTATATCAGAGTGTTACAGTGAGGGGTGTGGGATATATCAGTGTTACAGCGAGGGGTGTGGGGTATATCAGTGTTACAGTGAGGGGTTTGGGGTATATCAGAGTGTTACAGTGAGGGTTGTGGGGTATATCAGAGTGTTACAGTCAGGGGTGTGGGGTATATCAGTGTTACAGAGATGGGTGTGGGGTATATCAGAGTGTTACAGTGAGGGGTGTTGGTTATATCAGAGTGTGAGAGTGAGGGGTGTGGGGTATATCAGAATGTTACAGTGAGGAATGGGGGATATATCAGTGTCACAGTGAGCGGTATGGGATATATCAGAGTGTTACAGTGAGGGGTGTGGGGTATATCAGATTGTTACGGTGAGGGTTGGAGGATATATCAGTGTTACAGTGAGGGGTGTGGGGTATATCAGTGTTACAGTGAGGGGTGTGGGGTATATCAGTGTTACAGTGAGGGGTGTGGGGTATATCAGAGTGTTACAGTGAGGGGTGTGGGGTATGTCAGTGATACAGTGAGGGGTGTGGGGTATATCAGTGTTACAGTGAGGGGTGTGGGGTATATCAGAGTGTTACAGTGAGGGGTGTGGGATATATCAGTGTTACAGTGAGGGGTGTGGGGTATATCAGCGTGTTACAGTGAGGGGTGTGGGGTATATCAGAGTGTTACAGTGAGGGGTGTGGGGTATATCAGAGTGTTACAGTGAGTGGTGTGGAACATATCAGAATGTTACAGTGAGGGGGGTAGGGTATATCAGAGTGTTACAGTGAGGGGTGTGGGGTATATCAGAGTGTTACAGTGAGGGGTGTGGGGTATATCAGAGTGTTACAGTGAGGGGTCTGGGGTATATCAGAGTGTTACAGTGAGGGGTGTGGGGTACAGTGTGGGGTATATCAGAGTGTTACAGTGAGGGGTGTGGGGTATATCACTGTAACTGTGCGCGGTTTGGGGTATATCAGAGTTACAGTGCGGGGTGTGGGATATATCTGAGTGTTATAGTGAGGGGTGTGGGGTACACCAGTGTGTTACAGTGAGGGGTGTGGGATATATCAGAGTGTTACAGTGAGGGGTTTGGGGTATATCAGAGTGTTACTGTGAGGGCTGTGGGGTGTATCAGAGTGTTACAGTGAGGGGTGTGGGTTATATCGGAGTGTTACAGTGAGGGGTGTGGGGTATATCAGAGTGTTACAGTGAGGGGTGTGCGTTATATCAGTGTTACAGTGAGGAGTGTGGTGTATATCAGAGTGTTACAGTGAGGGGTGTGGGATATATCAGAGTGTTACAGTGAGGGGTGTGGGGTATATCAGAGTTTTACAGTGAGTGGTGTGTGGTATGTCTGTTACAGTGAGGGCTGTGGGATATATCAATGTTACAGTGAGGGGTGTGGGGTATATCAGAGTGTGACAGTGAGGGGTGTGGGGTGTATCAGAGTGTGACAGTGAGGGGTGTGGGGTATGTCAGAATGTTACAGTGAGGGGTGGGGGATATATCAGTGTTACAGTGAGGGGTATGGGATATACCAGAGTGTTACAGTGAGGGATGTGGGGTATATCAGATTGTTACGGTGAGGGTTGGCGGATATATCAGTGTTACAGTGAGGGGTGAGGGGTATATCAGTGTTACAGTGAGGGGTGTGGGGTATATCAGTGTTACAGTGAGGGGTGTGGGGTATATCAGAGTGTTACAGTGAGGGGTGTGGGGTATATCAGTGTCACAGTGAGGGCTGTGGGGTATATCAGTGTTACAGTGAGGGATGTGGGGTATATCAGAGAGTTACAGTGAGGGGTGTGGTGTAAATCAGTGTTACTGAGAGGGGTGTGTGGTATATCAGAGTGTTACAGTGAGGGGTGTGGGATATATCAGTGTTACAGTGAGGGGTGTGGGCTATATCAGCGTGTTACAGTGAGGGGTGTGAGGTATATCAGAGGGTTACAGTGAGGGGTGTGGGGTATATCAGAGTGTTACAGTGAGGGGTGAGGGGTATATCAGAGTGTTACAGTGAGGGGTGTGGGGTATATCAGAGTGTTACAGTAAGGGGTGTGGGCTATATCAGAGTGTTACAGTGAGGGTTGTGGGGTATATCAGAGTGTTACAGTGAGGGGTGTGGGGTATATCAGTGTTCCAGTGAGGGGTGTGGGGTATATCAGTGTTCCAGTGAGGGGTGTGGGGTATATCAGAGTGTTACAGTGAGGGGTGTGGTGCATATCAGAGTGTTACAGTGTGGGGTATGGGGTATATCAGAGTGTTATAGTGTGGGGTGTGGGGTATATCAGAGTGTTACAGTGTGGGGTATATCAGAGTGTTACAGTGAGGGGTGTGGGGTAAATCACTGTTACAGTGAGGAGTGTGGGGTGTATCAGAGTGTTACAGTGAGGGGTGTGGCATTTATCAGATTGTTACAGGGAGGGGTGTGGGATATATCAGAGTGTTAAAGTGATGGGTATGGGGTATATCAGTGTTACAGTGAGGGGTCTGGGGTATATCAGAGTGTTATAGTGAGGGGTGTGGAGTATATCAGTGTGTTACAGTGAGGGGTGTGGGGTATATCAGAGTGTTACAGTGAGGGTTGTGGGGTATATCAGATTGTTACAGTGAGGGATGTGGGGTATATCAGTGTTACAGTGAGGGGTGTGGGGTATATCAGAGTGTTACAGTGAGGGGTGTGGGATATATCAGTGTTACAGCGAGGGGTGTGGGGTATATCAGTGTTACAGTGAGGGGTTTGGGGTATATCAGAGTGTTACAGTGAGGGTTGTGGGGTATATCAGAGTGTTACAGTCAGGGGTGTGGGGTATATCAGTGTTACAGAGATGGGTGTGGGGTATATCAGAGTGTTACAGTGAGGGGTGTTGGTTATATCAGAGTGTGAGAGTGAGGGGTGTGGGGTATATCAGAATGTTACAGTGAGGAATGGGGGATATATCAGTGTCACAGTGAGCGGTATGGGATATATCAGAGTGTTACAGTGAGGGGTGTGGGGTATATCAGATTGTTACGGTGAGGGTTGGAGGATATATCAGTGTTACAGTGAGGGGTGTGGGGTATATCAGTGTTACAGTGAGGGGTGTGGGGTATATCAGTGTTACAGTGAGGGGTGTGGGGTATATCAGAGTGTTACAGTGAGGGGTGTGGGGTATGTCAGTGATACAGTGAGGGGTGTGGGGTATATCAGTGTTACAGTGAGGGGTGTGGGGTATATCAGAGTGTTACAGTGAGGGGTGTGGGATATATCAGTGTTACAGTGAGGGGTGTGGGGTATATCAGCGTGTTACAGTGAGGGGTGTGGGGTATATCAGAGTGTTACAGTGAGGGGTGTGGGGTATATCAGAGTGTTACAGTGAGTGGTGTGGAACATATCAGAATGTTACAGTGAGGGGGGTAGGGTATATCAGAGTGTTACAGTGAGGGGTGTGGGGTATATCAGAGTGTTACAGTGAGGGGTCTGGGGTATATCAGAGTGTTACAGTGAGGGGTGTGGGGTACAGTGTGGGGTATATCAGAGTGTTACAGTGAGGGGTGTGGGGTATATCACTGTAACTGTGCGCGGTTTGGGGTATATCAGAGTTACAGTGCGGGGTGTGGGATATATCTGAGTGTTATAGTGAGGGGTGTGGGGTACACCAGTGTGTTACACTGAGGGGTGTGGGATATATCAGAGTGTTACAGTGAGGGGTTTGGGGTATATCAGAGTGTTACTGTGAGGGCTGTGGGGTGTATCAGAGTGTTACAGTGAGGGGTGTGGGTTATATCGGAGTGTTACAGTGAGGGGTGTGGGGTATATCAGAGTGTTACAGTGAGGGGTGTGCGTTATATCAGTGTTACAGTGAGGAGTGTGGTGTATATCAGAGTGTTACAGTGAGGGGTGTGGGATATATCAGAGTGTTACAGTGAGGGGTGTGGGGTATATCAGAGTTTTACAGTGAGTGGTGTGTGGTATGTCTGTTACAGTGAGGGCTGTGGGATATATCAATGTTACAGTGAGGGGTGTGGGGTATATCAGAGTGTGACAGTGAGGGGTGTGGGGTGTATCAGAGTGTGACAGTGAGGGGTGTGGGGTATGTCAGAATGTTACAGTGAGGGGTGGGGGATATATCAGTGTTACAGTGAGGGGTATGGGATATACCAGAGTGTTACAGTGAGGGATGTGGGGTATATCAGATTGTTACGGTGAGGGTTGGCGGATATATCAGTGTTACAGTGAGGGGTGAGGGGTATATCAGTGTTACAGTGAGGGGTGTGGGGTATATCAGTGTTACAGTGAGGGGTGTGGGGTATATCAGAGTGTTACAGTGAGGGGTGTGGGGTATATCAGTGTCACAGTGAGGGCTGTGGGGTATATCAGTGTTACAGTGAGGGATGTGGGGTATATCAGAGAGTTACAGTGAGGGGTGTGGTGTAAATCAGTGTTACTGAGAGGGGTGTGTGGTATATCAGAGTGTTACAGTGAGGGGTGTGGGATATATCAGTGTTACAGTGAGGGGTGTGGGCTATATCAGCGTGTTACAGTGAGGGGTGTGAGGTATATCAGAGGGTTACAGTGAGGGGTGTGGGGTATATCAGAGTGTTACAGTGAGGGGTGAGGGGTATATCAGAGTGTTACAGTGAGGGGTGTGGGGTATATCAGAGTGATACAGTGAGGGGTGTGGGGTATATCAGAGTGTTACAGTGAGGGGTCTGGGGTATATCAGAGTGTTACAGTGAGGGGTGTGGGGTATATCAGAGAGTTACAGTGTGGGGTATATCAGAGTGTTACAGTGAGGGGTGGGGGGTATATCACTGTTACAGTACGGGGTTTGGGGTATATCAGAGTTACAGTGCGGGGTGTCGGATATATCTGAGTGTTATAGTGAGGGGTGTGGGGTATATCAGTGTGTTACAGTGAGGGGTGTGGGATATATCAGAGTGTTACAGTGAGGGGTTTGGGGTATATCAGAGTGTTACTGTGAGGGCTGTGGTGTGTATCAGAGTGTTACAGTGAGGGGTGTGGGGTATATCGGAGTGTTACAGTGAGGGGTGTGCGTTATATCAGTGTTACAGTGAGGAGTGTGGTGTATATCAGAGTGTTACAGTGAGGGGTGTGGGATATATCAGAGTGTTACAGTGAGGGGTGTGGGGTATATCAGAGTTTTACAGTGAGTGGTGTGTGGTATGTCTGTTACAGTGAGGGCTGTGGGATATATCAATGTTACAGTGAGGGGTGTGGGGTATATCAGAGTGTTACAGTGAGGGGTGTGAGATGTATCAGACGGTTACAGTGAGGGGTGTGGGGTATATCAGAGTGTTACAGTGAGGGGTGTGGGTTATATCAGAGTGTTACAGTGACGGGTGGGGGATATATCAGAGTGTTTAAGTGAGGGGTGCGGGATATATCAGAGTGTTACGGTGAGGGGTGTGGGATATATCAAGTGTTACAGTGAGGGGTGTGGAAATATCAGTATTACAGTGAGGGGTGTGGGGTATACCAGTGTTACAGTTAGGCGTGTGCTGTATATCAGTATTACAGTGAGTGGTGTGGGGTATATCAGAGTGTTACAGTGAGGGGTGTGGGATATATCAGAGTGTTACAGTGAGGGATTTGGGGAATATCAGAGTGTTACAGTGAGGGGTGTGGGGTATATCAGTGTTACAGTGAGGGGTGTGGGGTATATCTGAGTGTAACAGTGAGGGGTGTGGTGTATATCAGATTGTTACAGTGAGGGGTGTGGGGTATATCAGAGTGTTACAGTGAGGGGTGTGGGGTATATCAGAGTGTTACAGTGAGGGATTTGGGGTATATCAGAGTGTTACAGTGAGGGGTGTGGGGTATATCAGAGTGTTACAGTGAGGGATTTGGGGTATATCAGAGTGTTACAGTGAGGGGTGTGGGGTATATCAGAGTGTTACAGTGAGGGGTGTGGGGTATATCAGAGTGTTACAGTGAGGGGTGTGGGTTATATCAGTGTTACAGTGAGGGGTGTGGGGTATATCACAGTGTTACAGTGAGGGGTGTGGGGTATATCAGAGTGTTACAGTGAGGGGTGTGGGGTATATCAGAGTGTTACAGTGAGGGGTGTGGGTTATATCAGTGTTACAGTGATGGGTGTGGGGTATATCAGTGTGTTACAGTGAGGGGTGTGGGGTATATCAGAGTGTTACAGTGAGGAGTGTGGGGTATATCAGAGTGTTACAGTGAGGGGTGTTGGGTATATCAGAGTGTTACAGTGAGGGGTGTGGGGTATATCAGAGTGTTACAGTGAGGGGTGTGGGGTATATCAGAGTGTTACAGTGTGGGGTGTGGGGTTTATCAGAGTGTTACAGTGAGGGGTGTGGGGTATATCAGAGTTTTACAGTGAGGGGTGTGGGGTATATCAGTGTTACAGTGTGGGGTGTGGGGTATATCAGAGTGTTACAGTGTGGGGTGTGGGCTATATCAGAGTGTTACAGTGTGGGGTGTGGGGTATATCAGAGTGTTACAGTGAGGGGTGTGGGGTATATCAGAGTGTTACAGTGAGGGGTGTGGGGTATATCAGAGTGTTACAGTGAGGGGTGTGGGGTATATCAGATTGTTAAAGTGAGGGGTGTGGGGTATATCAGAGTGTTACAGTGAGGGGTGTGGGTTATACCAGAATGTTACAGTGAGGGGTCTGGGGTATATCAGAGTGTTACAGTGAGGGGTGTGGGGTATATCAGAGTGTTACAGTGAGGGGTGTGGGGTATATCAGAGTGTTACAGTGAGGGGTCTGGGGTATATCAGAGTGTTACAGTGAGGGGTCTGGGGTATATCAGAGTGTTACAGTGAGGGGTGTGGGGTATATCAGAGTGTTACAGTGAGGGGTGTGGGGTATATCAGAGTGTTGCAGTGAGGGGTGTGGGGTATTTCAGAGTGTTACAGTGAGGGATGTGGGGTATATCAGAGTGTTACAGTGAGGGGTGTGCGTTATAACAGTGTTACAGTGAGGAGTGTGGTGTATATCAGAGTGTTACAGTGAGGGTTGTGGGATATATCAGAGTGTTAAAGTGAGGGGTGTGGGGTATATCAGAGTTTTACAGTGAGTGGTGTGTGGTATGTCTGTTACAGTGAGGGCTGTTGGATATATCAATGTTACAGTGAGGGGTGTGGGGTATATCAGAGTGTTACAGTGAGGCGTGTGGGATGCATCAGACGGTTACAGTGAGGGGTGTGGGGTATATCAGAGTGTTACAGTGAGGGGTGTGGGTTATATCAGAGTGTTACAGTGACGGGTGGGGGATATATCAGAGTGTTTAAGTGAGGGATGCGGGATATATCAGAGTGTTACGGTGAGGGGTGTGGGATATATCAAGTGTTACAGTGAGGGGTGTGGAAATATCAGTATTACAGTGAGGGGTGTGGGGTATATCAGTGTTACAGTGAGGCGTGTGGTGTATATCAGTATTACAGTGAGTGGTGTGGGGTATATCAGAGTGTTACAGTGAGGGGTGTGGGATATATCAGAGTGTTACAGTGAGGGATTTGGGGAATATCAGAGTGTTACAGTGAGTGGTGATGGGTATATCAGTGTTACAGTGAGGGGTATATCAGTGTGTTACAGTGAGGGATTTGGGGTATATCAGAGTGTTACAGTGAGGGGTGTGGGGTATATCAGTATTACAGTGAGGGGTGTGGGATATATCTGAGTGTTACAGTGAGGGGTGTGGGGTATATCAGAGTGTTACAGTGAGGGGTCTGGGGTATATCAGAGTGTTACAGTGAGGGGTGTGGGGTATATCAGAGTGTTACAGTGAGGGATTTGGGGTATATCAGAGTGTTACAGTGAGGGGTGTGGGGTATATCAGAGTGTTACATTGAGGGATTTGGGGTATATCAGAGTGTCACAGTGAGGGGTGTGGGGTATATCAGAGTGTTACAGTGAGGGGTGTGGGGTATATCAGAGTGTTACAGTGAGGGGTGTGGCATTTATCAGATTGTTACAGTGAGGGTTGGGGGATATATCAGTGTTGCAGTGAGGGGTATGGGATATATCAGAGTGTTACAGTGAGGGGTGTGGTGTATATCAGAGTGTTACAGTGAGGGGTGTGGGGTATATCAGTGTGTTACAGTGAGGGGTGTGGGGTATATCAGCGTGTTACAGAGAGGGGTTTGGGGTATATCTGTTTCAGTGAGGGATGTGGTGTATATCAGAGTGTTACAGTGAGGGGTGTGGGGTATATCAGAGTGTTGCAGTGAGGGGTGTGGGATATATCAGAGTGTTACAGTGAGGGGTGTGGGCTATATCAGAGTGTTACAGTGAGGGGTGTGGGGTATATCAGAGTGTTACAGTGAGGGGTGTGGGGTATATCAGAGTGTTACAGTGAGGGGTGTGGACAATATCAGACTGCTACAGTGAGGGGTGTGGGGTATATCAGTGTGTTACAGTGAGGGCTGTGGGATATATCAGAGTGTTACAGTGAGGGGTGTGGGATATATCAGAGTGTTACAGTGAGGGGTGTGGGATATATCAGAGTGTTATAGTGAGGGGTGTGGGGTAAATCACTGTTACAGTGAGAAGTGTGGGGTATTTCAGAGTGTTACAGTGAGGGGTGTGGCATTTATCAGATTGTTACAGTGAGGGTTGGGGGATATATCAGTGTTGCAGTGAGGGGTATGGGATATATCAGAGTGTTACAGGGAGGGGTGTGGGATATATCAGAGTGTTAAAGTGATGGGTGTGGGGTATATCAGAGTGTTAAAGTGAGGTGTGTGGGATATATCAGAGTGTTACAGTGAGGGGTGCGGGATATATCAGAGTGTTAAAGTGAGGTGTGTGGGATATATCAGAGTGTTACAGTGAGGGGTGTGGGATATATCAGAGTGTTATAGTGAGGCGTGTGGGGTATATCAGTGTATTACAGTGAAGGGTGTGGGATATATCAGAGTGTTACAGTGAGGGGTGTGGGGTATATCAGAGTGTTGCAGTGAGGGGTGTGGGGTATATCAGAGTGTTACAGTGAGGGGTGTGGGGTATATCAGATTGTTACAGTGAGGGCTGTGGGGTATATCAGTGTTACAGTGAGGGGTGTGGGGTATATCAGAGTGTTACAGTGAGGGGTGTGGGATATATCAGAGTGTTACAGCGAGTGGTGTGGGGTATTTCAGTGTTACAGTGAGGGGTGTTGGGTATATCAGAGTGTTACAGTGAGGGTTGTGGGGTATATCAGAGTGTTACAGTGAGGGGTGTAGGGTATATCAGTGTTACAGTGATGGGTGTGGGGTATATCAGAGTGTTACAGTGAGGGGTGTGGGTTATATCAGAGTGTTATAGTGAGGGGTGTGGGGTGTATCAGAGTGTTACAGAAGGGGTGTGGGGTATATCAGAGTGTTGCAGTGAGGGGTGTGGGGTATATCAGAGTGTTACAGTGAGGGGTGTGGGGTATATCAGATTGTTACAGTGAGGGCTGTGGGGTATATCAGTGTTACAGTGAGGGGTGTGGGGTATATCAGAGTGTTACAGTGAGGGGTGTGGGATATATCAGAGTGTTACAGCGAGGGGTGTGGGGTATTTCAGTGTTACAGTGAGGGGTGTGGGCTATATCAGAGTGTTACAGTGAGGGTTGTGGGGTATATCAGAGTGTTACAGTGAGGGGTGTAGGGTATATCAGTGTTACAGTGATGGGTGTGGGGTATATCAGAGTGTTACAGTGAGTGGTGTGGGTTATATCAGAGTGTTATAGTGAGGGGTGTGGGGTGTATCAGAGTGTTACAGTTAGGGGTGTGGGGTGTATCAGAGTGTGACAGTGAGGGGTGTGGGGTATATCAGAATGTTACAGTGAGGGGTGGGTGATATATCAGAGGGGTATGGGATATATCAGAGTGTTACAGTGAGGGGTGTGGGGTATATCAGATTGTTACAGTGGGGGGTATGGGATATAGCAGAGTGTTACAGTGAGGGGTGTGGTGTATATCAGTGTTACAGTGAGGGGTGTGGGGTATATCAGTGTTACAGTGAGGGGTGTGGGGTATATCAGAGTGTTACAGTGAGGGGTGTGGGGTATATCAGTGTTACTGAGAGGGGTGTGGGGTATATCAGCGTGTTACAGTGAGGGGTGCGGGGTATATCAGAGTGTTACAGTGAGAGGTGTGGGGTATATCAGAGTGTTACAGTGAGGGGTGTGGGGTATATCAAAATGTTACAGTGAGGGGAGTGAGCAATATCAGAGTGTTACAGTGAGGGGTGTGGAACATATCAGAATGTTTCAGTGAGGGGGGTAGGGTATATCAGAGTGTTACAGTGTGGGGTGTGGGGTATATCAGAGTGTTACAGTGAGGGGTGAGGGGTATATCAGAGTGTTACAGTGAGGGGTCTGGGGTTTATCAGAGTGTTACAGTGAGGGGTGTGTGGTATATCAGAGTGTTACAGTGTGGGGTATATCAGAGTGTTACAGTGAGGGGTGTGGCGTATATCACTGTTACAGTGCGGGGTTTGGGGTATATCAGAGTTACAGTGCGGGGTGTGGGATATATCTGAGTGTTATAGTGAGGGGTGTGGGGTATATCAGTGTGTTACAGTGTGGGGTGTGGGATATATCAGAGTGTTACAGTGAGAGGTTTGAGGTATATCAGAGTGTTACTTTGAGGGCTGTGGGGTGTATCAGAGTGTTATAGTGAGGGGTGTGGGGTATATCGGAGTGTTACAGTGAGGGG
This sequence comes from Cetorhinus maximus, assembly GCF_964194155.1. NCBI lineage: Eukaryota > Metazoa > Chordata > Chondrichthyes > Lamniformes > Cetorhinidae > Cetorhinus > Cetorhinus maximus. Next base: position 215,326 of record NW_027596335.1, read on the forward strand.
TGTGGGGTATATCAGAGTGATACAGTGAGGGGTGTGGGATATATCAATGTTACAGTGAGGGGTGTGGGGTATATCAGAGTGTTACAGTGAGGGGTGTGGGTTATATCAGAATGTTACAGTGAGAGGTGTGGGGTATATCAGAGTGTTACAGTGAGGGGTGCCGGGTATATCAGAGTGTTACAGTGAGGGGTGTGGGGTATATCAGAGTGTTACAGTGAGGGGTGTGGGGTATATCAGAGTGTTACAGTGAGGGGTGTGGGTTATATCAGAGTGTTACAGTGTGGGGTATACCGGAGTGTTACAGGGAGGGGTGTGGGATATATCAGAGTGTTAAAGTGATGGGTGTGGGGTATATCAGAGTGTTACAGTGAGGGGTGTGGGGTATATCAGAGTGTTACAGTGAGGGGTGTGGGGTATATCAGAGTGTTACAGTGAGGGGTGTGGGGTATATCAGAGTGTTACAGTGAGGGGTGTGGGATATATCCGAATGTTACAGTGAGGGGTGTGGGGTATATCAGAGTGTTACAGTGAGGGGTGTGGGGTATATCAGAGTGTTACAGTGAGGGGTGTGGGGTATATCAGAGTGTTACAGTGAGGGGTGTGGGATATATCCGAATGTTACAGTGAGAGGTGTGGGGTATATCAGAGTGTTACAGTGAGGGGTGTGGGGTATATCAGAATGTTACAGTGAGGGGTGTGGGTTATATCAGAGTGTTACAGTGTGGGGTATACCGGAGTGTTACAGTGAGGGGTATGGGATATATCAGAGTGTTACAGTGAGGGGTGTGGGTTATATCAGAGTGTTACAGTGTGGGGTATACCGGAGTGTTAAAGTGATGGGTGTGGGGTATATCAGAGTGTTACAGTGAGGGGTGTGGGGTATATCAGAGTGTTACAGTGAGGGGTGTGGGATATATCAGAGTGTTAAAGTGAGGTGTGTGGGATATATCAGAGTGTTACAGTGAGGGGTGTGGGATATATCAGAGTGTTATAGTGAGGGGTGTGGGGTATATCAGTGTGTTACAGTGAGGGGTGTGGGATATATCAGAGTGTTACAGTGAGGGGTGTGGGGTATATCAGAGTGTTGCAGTGAGGGGTGTGGGGTATATCAGAGTGTTACAGTGAGGGGTGTGGCATTTATTAGATTGTTACAGTGACGGTTGGGGGATATATCAGTGTTGCAGTGAGGGGTATGGGATATATCAGAGTGTTACAGTGAGGGGTGTGGGGTATATCAGAGTGTTACAGTGAGGGGTGTGGGGTATATCAGTGTGTTACAGTGAGGGGTGTGGTGTATATCAGCGTGTTACAGAGAGGGGTTTGGGGTATATCTGTTTCAGTGAGGGATGTGGTGTATATCAGAGTTTTACAGTGAGGGTTGTGGGGTATATCAGAGTGTTGCAGTGAGGGGTGTGGGATATATCAGAGTGTTACAGTGAGGGGTGTGGGCTATATCAGAGTGTTACAGTGAGGGGTGTGGGGTATATCAGAGTGTTACAGTGAGGGGTGTGGGGTATATCAGAGTGTTACAGTGAGGGGTGTGGGGTATATCAGAGTGTTACAGTGAGGGGTGTGGGCAATATCAGAGTGTTACAGTGAGGGGTGTGGGGTATATCAGTGTGTTACAGTGAGGGCTGTGGGATATATCAGAGTGTTACAGTGAGGGGTGTGGCATTTATCAGATTGTTACAGTGAGGGTTGGGGGATATATCTGTGTTGCAGTGAGGGGTATGGGATATATCAGAGTGTTACAGGGAGGGGTGTGGGATATATCAGAGTGTTATAGTGAGGCGTGTGGGGTATATCAGTGTATTACAGTGAGGGGTGTGGGATATATTAGAGTGTTACATTGATGGGTGTGGGGTATATCAGAGTGTTAAAGTGAGGTGTGTGGGATATATCAGAGTGTTACAGTGAGAGGTGTGGGATATATCAGAGTGTTAAAGTGAGGTGTGTGGTATATATCAGAGTATTACAGTGAGGGGTGTGGGATATATCAGAGTGTTATAGTGAGGCGTGTGGGGTATATCAGTGTATTACAGTGAGGGGTGTGGGATATATCAGAGTGTTACAGTGAGGGGTGTGGGGTATATCAGAGTGTTGCAGTGAGGGGTGTGGGGTATATCAGAGTGTTACAGTGAGGGGTGTGGGGTATACCAGATTGTTACAGTGAGGGCTGTGGGGTATATCAGTGTTACAGTGAGGGTTGTGGGGTATATCAGAGTGTTACAGTGAGTGGTGTGGGATATATCAGAGTGTTACAGCGAGGGGTGTGGGGTATTTCAGTGTTACAGTGAGGGGTGTGGGGTATATCAGAGTGTTACAGTGAGGGTTGTGGGGTATATCCGAGTGTTACTATGAGGGATGTGGGGTATATCAGTGTTACAGTGATGGGTGTGGGGTATATCAGAGTGTTACAGTGAGGGGTGTGGGTTATATCAGAGTGTTATAGTGAGGGGTGTGGGGTGTATCAGAGTGTTACAGTTAGGGGTGTGGGGTGTATCAGAATGTGACAGTGAGGGGTGTGGGGTATATCAGAATGTTACAGTGAGGGGTGGGGGATATATCAGAGGGGTATGGGATATATCAGAGTGTTACAGTGAGGGGTGTGGGGTATATCAGATTGTTACGGTGAGGGTTGGGGGATATATCAGTGTTACAGTGGGGGGTATGGGATATAGCAGAGTGTTACAGTGAGGGGTGTGGTGTATATCAGTGTTACAGTGAGGGGTGTGGGGTATATCAGTGTTACAGTGAGGGGTGTGGGGTATATCAGAGTGTTACAGTGAGGGGTGTGGGGTATATCAGTGTTACTGAGAGGGGTGTGGGGTGTATCAGCGTGTTACAGTGAGGGGTGTGGGGTATATCTGAGTGTTACAGTGAGAGGTGTGGGGTATATCAGAGTGTTACAGTGAGGGGTGTGGGGTATATCAAAATGTTACAGTGAGGGGAGTGGGCAATATCAGAGTGTTACAGTGAGGGGTGTGGAACATATCAGAATGTTACAGAGAGGGGGTAGGGTATATCAGAGTGTTACAGTGTGGGGTGTGGGGTATATCAGAGTGTTACAGTGAGGGGTGAGGGGTATATCAGAGTGTTACAGTGAGGGGTGTGGTGTATATCAGAGTGTTACAGTGAGGGGTGTGGGGTATATCAGAGTGTTACAGTGAGGGGTCTGGGGTTTATCAGAGTGTTACAGTGAGGAGTGTGGGGTATATCAGAGTGTTACAGTGTGGGGTATATCAGAGTGTTACAGTGAGGGGTGTGGCGTATATCACTGTTACAGTGCGGGGTTTGGGGTATATCAGAGTTACAGTGCGGGGTGTGGGATATATCTGAGTTTTATAGTGAGGGGTGTGGGGTATATCAGTGTGTTACAGTGTGGGGTGTGGGATATATCAGAGTGTTACAGTGAGAGGTTTGGGGTATATCAGAGTGTTACTGTGAGGGCTGTGGGGTGTATCAGAGTGTTACAGTGAGGGGTGTGGGGTATATCAGAGTGTTACAGTGAGGGGTGTGGGTTATATCAGAGTGTTACAGTGTGGGGTATACCGGAGTGTTACAGGGAGGGGTGTGGGATATATCAGAGTGTTAAAGTGATGGGTGTGGGGTATATCAGAGTGTTACAGTGAGGGGTGTGGGGTATATCAGTGTTACAGTGAGGGGTGTGGGGTATATCAGAGTGTTACAGTGCGGGGTGTGGGGTATATCAGAGTGTTACAGTGAGGGGTGTGGGGTATATCAGAGTGTTACAGTGAGGGGTGTGGGATATATCAGAATGTTACAGTGAGAGGTGTGGGGTATATCAGAGTGTTACAGTGAGGGGTGCCGGGTATATCAGAGTGTTACAGTGAGGGGTGTGGGGTATATCAGAGTGTTACAGTGAGGGGTGTGGGGTATATCAGAATGTTACAGTGAGGGGTGTGTGTTATATCAGAGTGTTACAGTGTGGGGTATACCGGAGTGTTACAGTGAGGGGTGTGGGATATATCAGAGTGTTAAAGTGATGGGTGTGGGGTATATCAGAGTGTTACAGTAAGGGGTGTGGGCTATATCAGAGTGTTACAGTGAAGGTTGTGGGGTATATCAGAGTGTTACAGTGAGGGGTGTGGGGTATATCAGTGTTCCAGTGAGGGGTGTGGGGTATATCAGTGTTCCAGTGAGGGGTGTGGGGTATATCAGAGTGTTACAGTGAGGGGTGTGGTGTATATCAGAGTGTTACAGTGTGGGGTGTGGGGTATATCAGAGTGTTACAGTGAGGGGGGTGGGGTATATCAGATTGTTACAGTGAGGGGTGGGGGATATATCAGTGTTACAGTGAGGGGTATGGGTTATATCGGAGTGTTACAGTGAGGGGTATGGGTTATATCAGTGTTACAGAGAGGGGTGTGGGGTATATCAGTGTTACAGTGAGGGATGTGGTGTATATCAGTGTTACAGAGAGGGGTGTGGGGTATATCAGAGTGTTACAGTGAGGGGTATGGGTTATATCGGTGTGTTACACTGAGGGGTGTGGGTTATATCAGTGTTACAGAGAGGGGTGTGGGGTATATCAGAGTGTTACAGTGAGGGGTGTGGTGTATATCAGTGTTACAGAGAGGGGTGTGGGGTATATCAGAGTGTTACAGTGAGGGGTGTGGGATATATCAGAATGTTACAGTGAGGGGTGTGGGGTATATCAGATTGTTACAGTGAGGGTTGTGGGATATATCAGTGTTACAGTGAGGGGTATGGGATATATCAGAGTGCTACAGTGAGGGGTGTGGGTTATATCAGTGTCACAGAGAGGCGTGTGGGGTATATCAGAGTGTTACAGTGAGGGGTGTGGTGTATATCAGTGTTGCAGAGAGGGGTGTGGGGTATATCAGAGTGTTACAGTGAGGGGTGTGGGATATATCAGAGTGTTACAGTGAGGGGTGTGGGTTTTATCAGAGTGTTACAGTGAGGGGTGTGGGATATATCAGAGTGTTAAAGTGATGGGTGTGGGGTATATCAGAGTGTTACAGTGAGGGGTGTGGGGTATATCAGAGTGTTACAGTGAGGGGTGTGGGGTATATCAGAGTGTTACAGTGAGGGATGTGGGATATATCAGAGTGTTAAAGTGAGTTGTGTGGGATATATCAGAGTGTTACAGTGAGGGGTGTGGGATATATCAGAGTGTTATAGTGAGGGGTGTGTGGTATATCAGTGTGTTACAGTGAGGGGTATGGGATATATCAGAGTGTTAAAGTGAGGGGTGTGGGGTATATCAGAGTGTTGCAGTGAGGGGTGTGGGGTATATCAGAGTGTTACAGTGAGGGGTGTGGGGTATATCAGATTGTTACAGTGAGGGATGTGGGGTACATCAGTGTTACAGTGAGGGGTGTGGGGTATATCAGAGTGTTACAGTGAGGGGTGTGGGATATATCAGAGTGTTACAGCGAGGGGTGTGGGGTATATCAGTGTTACAGTGAGGGGTGTGGGGTATATCACAGTGTTACAGTGAGGGTTGTTGGGTATATCAGTGTGTTACAGTGATGGGTGTGGGGTATATCAGAGTGTTACATTGAGGGGAGTGGGATATATCAGAGTGTTATAGTGAGGGGTGTGGAGTATATCAGAGTGTGACAGTGAGGGGTGTGGGGTATATCAGAATGTTACAGTGAGGGATGGGGGATATATCAGTGTCACAGTGAGGGGCATGGGATATATCAGAGTGTTACAGTGAGGGGTGTGGGGTATATCAGATTGTTACGGTGAGGGTTGGGGGATATATCAGTGTTACAGTGAGGGGTGTGGGGTAGATCAGTGTTACAGTGAGGGGTGTGGGGTATATCAGAGTGTTACAGTGAGGGGTGTGGGGTATATCAGTGTTACCGTGAGGGGTGTGGGGTATATCAGTGTTACAATGAGGGGTGTGGGGTATATCAGAGTGTTACAGTGAGGGGTGTGGGGTATATCAGTGTTACTGAGAGGGGTGTGGGGTATATCAGAGTGTTACAGTGAGGGGTGTGGAACATATCAGAATGTTACAGTGAGGGGGGTAGGGTATATCAGAGTGTTACAGTGAGGGGTGTGGGGTATATCAGAGTGTTACAGTGAGGGGTGTGGGATATATCAGAGTGTTACAGCGAGGGGTGTGGGGTATATCAGTGTTTCAGTGAGGGGTGTGGGGTATATCACAGTGTTACAGTGAGGGTTGTTGGGTATATCAGTGTGTTACAGTGATGGGTGTGGGGTATATCAGAGTGTTACATTGAGGGGAGTGGGTTATATCAGAATGTTACAGTGAGGGGTGTGGGGTGTATCAGAGTGTTACAGTGAGGGGTGTGGGGTGTATCAGAGTGTGACAGTGAGGGGTGTGGGATATATCAGAATGTTACAGTGAGGGGTATCGGATATATCAGAGTGTTACAGTGAGGGGTGTGGGGTATATCAGATTGTTACGGTGAGGGTTGGGGGATATATCAGTGTTACAGTGAGGGGTATGGGATATATCAGTGTTACAGTGAGGGATTTGGGGAATATCAGAGTGTTACAGTGAGGGGTGTGGGGTATATCAGTATTACAGTGAGGGGTGTGGGGTATATCAGAGTGTTACAGTGAGGGGTGTGGGGTATATCAGATTGTTACAGTGAGGGATGTGGGGTACATCAGTGTTACAGTGAGGGGTGTGGGTTATATCAGAGTGTTACAGTGAGGGGTGTGGGATAGATCAGAGTGTTACAGCGAGGGGTGTGGGGTATATCAGTGTTACAGTGAGGGGTGTGGGGTATATCAGAGTGTTACTGTGAGGGGTGTGGCATTTATCAGATTGTTACAGTGAGGGTTGGGGGATATATCAGTGTTGCAGTGAGGGGCATGGGATATATCAGAGTGTTACAGTGAGGGGTGTGGGGTATATCAGAGTGTTACATTGAGGGGTGTGGGGTATATCAGTGTGTTACAGTGAGGGGTGTGGGGTATATCAGCGTGTTACAGAGAGGGGTTTGGGGTATATCAGACTGTTACAGTGTGTGGTGTGGGGTATATCAGAGTGTTACAATGAGGGGTGTGGGGTATATCAGAGTGTTACAGTGAGGGGTCTGGGGTATATCAGAGTGTTGCAGTGAGGGGTGTGGGGTATATCAGAGTGTTACAGTGAGGGGTGTGGGGTATATCAGAGTGTTACAGTGAGGGGTGTGGTGTATATCAGAGTGTTACAGTGAGGGGTGTGGGGTATATCAGAGTGTTAAAGTGATGGGTATGGGGTATATCAGAGTGTTACAGTGAGGGGTGTGGGGTATATCAGAGTGTTACAGTGAGGGGTGTGGGGTATTTCAGAGTGTTACAGTGAGGGGTGTGGGGTATATCAGAGTGTTACAGTGAGGGGTGTGGGGTATATCAGAGTGTTAAAGTGAGGTGTGTGGAATATATCAGAGTGTTACAGTGAGGGGTGTGGGAGATATCAGAGTGTTATAGTGAGGGGTGTGTGGTATATCAGTGTGTTACAGTGAGGGGTGTGGGATATATCAGAGTGTTACAGTGAGGGGAGTGGGATATATCAGAGTGTTATAGTGAGGGGTGTGGAGTATATCAGAGTGTGACAGTGAGGGGTGTGGGGTATATCAGAATGTTACAGTGAGGGATGGGGGATATATCAGTGTCACAGTGAGGGGCATGGGATATATCAGAGTGTTACAGTGAGGGGTGTGGGGTATATCAGATTGTTACGGTGAGGGTTGGGGGATATATCAGTGTTACAGTGAGGGGTGTGGGGTATATCAGTGTTACAGTGAGGGGTGTGGGGTATATCAGAGTGTTACAGTGAGGGGTGTGGGGTATATCAGTGTTACCGTGAGGGGTGTGGGGTATATCAGTGTTACAATGAGGGGTGTGGGGTATATCAGAGTGTTACAGTGAGGGGTGTGGGGTATATCAGTGTTACTGAGAGGGGTGTGGGGTATATCAGAGTGTTACAGTGAGGGGTGTGGAACATAGCAGAATGTTACAGTGAGGGGGGTAGGGTATATCAGAGTGTTACAGTGAGGGGTGTGGGGTATATCAGAGTGTTACAGTGAGGGGTGTGGGGTATATCAGAGTGTTACAGTGAGGGGTGAGGGGTATATCAGAGTGTTACAGTGAGGGGTGTGGGGTATATCAGAGTGTTACAGTGAGGGGTATGGGGTATATCAGAGTGTTACAGTGAGGGGTCTGGGGTATATCAGAGTGTTACAGTGAGGGGTGTGGGGTATATCAGAGTGTTACAGTGTGGGGTATATCAGAGTATTACAGTGAGGGGTGTGGGGTATATCACTGTTACAGTACGGGGTTTGGGGTATATCAGAGTTACAGTGCGGGGTGTGGGATATATCTGAGTGTTATAGTGAGGGGTGTGGGGTATATCAGTGTGTTACAGTGAGGGTGTGGGATATATCAGAGTGTTACAGTGAGGGGTTTGGGGTATATCAGTGTTACTGTGAGGGCTGTGGGGTGTATCAGAGTGTTACAGTGAGGGGTGTGGGGTATATCAGAGTGTTACAGTGAGGGGTGTGCGTTATATCAGTGTTACAGTGAGGAGTGTGGTGTATATCAGAGTGTTACAGTGAGGGGTGTGGGATATATCAGAGTGTTACAGTGAGGGGTGTGGGGTATATCAGAGTTTTACAGTGAGTGGTGTGTGGTATGTCTGTTACAGTGAGGGCTGTGGGATATATCAATGTTACAGTGAGGGGTGTGGGATGTATCAGACGGTTACAGTGAGGGGTGTGGGGTATATCAGAGTGTTACAGTGAGGGGTGTGGGGTATATCAGAGTGTTACAGTGACGGGCGGGGGATATATCAGAGTGTTTAAGTGAGGGGTGCGGGATATATCAGAGTGTTACGGTGAGGGGTGTGGGATATATCAAGTGTTACAGTGAGGGGTGTGGAAATATCAGTATTACAGTGAGGGGTGTGGGGTATATCAGTGTTACAGTGAGGGGTGTGGGGTATATCACAGTGTTACAGTGAGGGGTGTGGGGTATATCAGAGTGTTACAGTGATGGGTGTGGGGTATATCAGAGTGTTACAGTGAGGGGTGTGGGTTATATCAGTGTTACAGTGAGGGGTGTGGGGTATATCAGTGTGTTACAGTGAGGGGTGTGGGGTATATCAGAGTGTTACAGTGAGGAGTGTGGGGTATGTCAGAGTGTTACTGTGAGGGGTGTGGGGTATATCAGAGTGTTACAGTGTGGGGTGTGGGGTATATAAGAGTGTTACAGTGAGGGATGTGGGGTATATCAGAGTTTTACAGTGAGGGGTGTGGGGTATATCAGTGTTACAGTGTGGGGTGTGGGGTATATCAGAGTGTTACAGTGAGGGGTGTGGGCTATATCAGAGTGTTACAGTGTGGGGTGTGGGGTATATCAGAGTGTTACAGTGAGGGGTGTGGGGTATATCAGAGTGTTACAGTGAGGGGTGTGGGGTATATCAGAGTGTTACAGTGAGGGGTGTGGGGTATATCAGAGTGTTAAAGTGAGGGGTGTGGGGTATATCAGAGTGTTACAGTGAGGGGTGTGAGGTTTATCAGAATGTTACAGTGAGGGGTCTGGGGTATATCAGAGTGTTACAGTGAGGGGTGTGGGGTATATCAGAGTTTTACAGTGAGGGGTGTGGGGTATATCAGAGTGTTACAGTGAGGGGTCTGGGGTATATCAGAGTGTTACAGTGAGGGGTGTGGGGTATATCAGAGTGTTACAGTGAGGGGTGTGGGGTATATCAGAGTGTTACAGTGAGGGGTGTGGGTTATATCAGTGTTACAGTGAGGGGTGTGGGGTATATCAGTGTGTTACAGTGAGGGGTGTGGGGTATATCAGAGTGTTGCAGTGAGGGGTGTGGGGTATATCAGAGTGTTACAGTGAGGGATGTGGGGTATATCAGAGTGTTACAGTGAGGGGTGTGCGTTATATCAGTGTTACAGTGAGGAGTGTGGTGTATATCAGAGTGTTACAGTGAGGGGTGTGGGATATATCAGAGTGTTACAGTGAGGGGTGTGGGGTATATCAGAGTTTTACAGTGAGTGGTGTGTGGTATGTCTGTTACAGTGAGGGCTGTGGGATATATCAATGTTACAGTGAGGGGTGTGGGGTATATCAGAGTGTTACAGTGAGGGGTGTGGGATGCATCAGACGGTTACAATGAGGGGTGTGGTGTATATCAGAGTGTTACAGTGAGGGGTGTGGGGTATATCAGAGTGTTACAGTGACGGGTGGGGGATATATCAGAGTGTTACAGTGAGGGGTGTGGGGTATATCAGAGTGTTACAGTGAGGAGTGTGGGGTATATCAGAGTGTTAAAGTGAGGGGTTTGGGGTATATCAGAGTGTTACAGTGAGGGGTGTGGGGTATATCAGAATGATACAGTGAGGGGTCTGGGGTATATCAGAGTGTTACAGTGAGGGGTGTGGGGTATATCAGAGTTTTACAGTGAGGGGTGTGGGGTATATCAGAGTGTTACAGTGAGGGGTGTGGGATATATCAGAGTGTTACAGTGAGGGGTGTGGGGTATATCAGAGTTTTACAGTGAGTGGTGTGTGGTATGTCTGTTACAGTGAGGGCTGTGGGATATATCAATGTTACAGTGAGGGGTGTGGGGTATATCAGAGTGTTACAGTGAGGGGTGTGGGATGTATCAGACGGTTACAGTGAGGGGTGTGGGGTATATCAGAGTGTTACAGTGAGGGGTGTGGGGTATATCAGAGTGTTACAGTGACGGGTGGGGGATATATCAGAGTGTTTAAGTGAGGGGTGCGGGATATATCAGAGTGTTACGGTGAGGGGTGTGGGATATATCAAGTGTTACAGTGAGGGGTGTGGAAATATCAGTATTACAGTGAGGGGTGTGGGGTATATCAGTGTTACAGTGAGGGGTGTGGGGTATATCACAGTGTTACAGTGAGGGGTGTGGGGTATATCAGAGTGTTACAGTGATGGGTGTGGGGTATATCAGAGTGTTACAGTGAGGGGTGTGGGTTATATCAGTGTTACAGTGAGGGGTGTGGGGTATATCAGTGTGTTACAGTGAGGGGTGTGGGGTATATCAGAGTGTTACAGTGAGGAGTGTGGGGTATGTCAGAGTGTTACAGTGAGGGGTGTGGGGTATATCAGAGTGTTACTGTGAGGGGTGTGGGGTATATCAGAGTGTTACAGTGTGGGGTGTGGTGTATATCAGAGTGTTACAGTGAGGGATGTGGGGTATATCAGAGTTTTACAGTGAGGGGTGTGGGGTATATCAGTGTTACAGTGTGGGGTGTGGGGTATATCAGAGTGTTACAGTGAGGGGTGTGGGCTATATCAGCGTGTTACAGTGTGGGGTGTGGGGTATATCAGAGTGTTACAGTGAGGGGTGTGGGGTATATCAGAGTGTTACAGTGAGGGGTGTGGGGTATATCAGAGTGTTACAGTGAGGGGTGTGGGGTATATCAGAGTGTTAAAGTGAGGGGTGTGGGGTATATCAGAGTGTTACAGTGAGGGGTGTGAGGTTTATCAGAATGTTACAGTGAGGGGTCTGGGGTATATCAGAGTGTTACAGTGAGGGGTGTGGGGTATATCAGAGTTTTACAGTGAGGGGTGTGGGGTATATCAGAGTGTTACAGTGAGGGGTCTGGGGTATATCAGAGTGTTACAGTGAGGGGTGTGGGGTATATCAGAGTGTTACAGTGAGGGGTGTGGGGTATATCAGAGTGTTACAGTGAGGGGTGTGGGTTATATCAGTGTTACAGTGAGGGGTGTGGGGTATATCAGTGTGTTACAGTGAGGGGTGTGGGGTATATCAGAGTGTTGCAGTGAGGGGTGTGGGGTATATCAGAGTGTTACAGTGAGGGATGTGGGGTATATCAGAGTGTTACAGTGAGGGGTGTGCGTTATATCAGTGTTACAGTGAGGAGTGTGGTGTATATCAGAGTGTTACAGTGAGGGGTGTGGGATATATCAGAGTGTTACAGTGAGGGGTGTGGGGTATATCAGAGTTTTACAGTGAGTGGTGTGTGGTATGTCTGTTACAGTGAGGGCTGTGGGATATATCAATGTTACAGTGAGGGGTGTGGGGTATATCAGAGTGTTACAGTGAGGGGTGTGGGATGCATCAGACGGTTACAATGAGGGGTGTGGTGTATATCAGAGTGTTACAGTGAGGGGTGTGGGGTATATCAGAGTGTTACAGTGACGGGTGGGGGATATATCAGAGTGTTACAGTGAGGGGTGTGGGGTATATCAGAGTGTTACAGTGAGGAGTGTGGGGTATATCAGAGTGTTAAAGTGAGGGGTTTGGGGTATATCAGAGTGTTACAGTGAGGGGTGTGGGGTATATCAGAATGATACAGTGAGGGGTCTGGGGTATATCAGAGTGTTACAGTGAGGGGTGTGGGGTATATCAGAGTTTTACAGTGAGGGGTGTGGGGTATATCAGAGTGTTACAGTGAGGGGTCTGGGGTATATCAGAGTGTTACAGTGAGGGGTGTGGGGTATATCAGAGTGTTACAGTGAGGGGTGTGGGGTATATCAGAGTGTTACAGTGAGGGGTGTGGGTTATATCAGTGTTACATTGAGGGGTGTGGGGTATATCAGTGTGTTACAGTGAGGGGTGTGGGGTATATCAGAGTGTTGCAGTGAGGGGTGTGGGGTATATCAGAGTGTTACAGTGAGGGGTGTGGGGTATATCAGAGTGTTACAGTGAGGGGTGTGCGTTATATCAGTGTTACAGTGAGGAGTGTGGTGTATATCAGAGTGTTACAGTGAGGGGTGTGGGATATATCAGAGTGTTACAGTGAGGGGTGTGGGGTATATCAGAGTTTTACATTGAGTGGTGTGTGGTATGTCTGTTACAGTGAGGGCTGTGGGATATATCAATGTTACAGTGAGGGGTGTGCGGTATATCAGAGTGTTACAGTGAGGGGTGTGGGATGCATCAGACGGTTACAGTGAGGGGTGTGGGGTATATCAGAGTGTTACAGTGAGGCGTGTGGGGTATATCAGAGTGGTACACTGACGGGTGGGGGATATATCAGAGTGTTTATGTGAGGGGTGCGGGATATATCAGAGTGTTACGGTGAGGGGTGTGGGATATAACAAGTGTTATAGTGAGGGGTGTGGAAATATCAGTATTACAGTGAGGGGTGTGGGGTATATCAGTGTTACAGTGAGGCGTGTGGTGTATATCAGTATTACAGTGAGTGGTGTGGGGTATATCAGAGTGTTACAGTGAGGGATGTGGGATATATCAGAGTGTTACAGTGAGGGATTTGGGGAATATCAGAGTGTTACAGTGAGTGGTGATGGGTATATCAGTGTTACAGTGAGGGGTATATCAGTGTGTTACAGTGAGGGATTTGGGGTATATCAGATGTTACAGTGAGGGGTGTGGGGTATATCAGAGTGTTAAAGTGAGGTGTGTGGAATATATCAGAGTGTTACAGTGAGGGGTGTGGGATATATCAGAGTGTTATAGTGAGGGGTGTGTGGTATATCAGTGTGTTACAGTGAGGGGTGTGGGATATATCAGAGTGTTACAGTGAGGGGAGTGGGATATATCAGAGTGTTATAGTGAGGGGTGTGGAGTATATCAGAGTGTGACAGTGAGGGGTGTGGGGTATATCAGAATGTTACAGTGAGGGATGGGGGATATATCAGTGTCACAGTGAGGGGCATGGGATATATCAGAGTGTTACAGTGAGGGGTGTGGGGTATATCAGATTGTTACGGTGAGGGTTGGGGGATATATCAGTGTTACAGTGAGGGGTGTGGGGTATATCAGTGTTACAGTGAGGGGTGTGGGGTATATCAGAGTGTTACAGTGAGGGGTGTGGGGTATATCAGTGTTACCGTGAGGGGTGTGGGGTATATCAGTGTTACAATGAGGGGTGTGGGGTATATCAGAGTGTTACAGTGAGGGGTGTGGGGTATATCAGTGTTACTGAGAGGGGTGTGGGGTATATCAGAGTGTTACAGTGAGGGGTGTGGAACATAGCAGAATGTTACAGTGAGGGGGGTAGGGTATATCAGAGTGTTACAGTGAGGGGTGTGGGGTATATCAGAGTGTTACAGTGAGGGGTGTGGGGTATATCAGAGTGTTACAGTGAGGGGTGAGGGGTATATCAGAGTGTTACAGTGAGGGGTGTGGGGTATATCAGAGTGTTACAGTGAGGGGTATGGGGTATATCAGAGTGTTACAGTGAGGGGTCTGGGGTATATCAGAGTGTTACAGTGAGGGGTGTGGGGTATATCAGAGTGTTACAGTGTGGGGTATATCAGAGTATTACAGTGAGGGGTGTGGGGTATATCACTGTTACAGTACGGGGTTTGGGGTATATCAGAGTTACAGTGCGGGGTGTGGGATATATCTGAGTGTTATAGTGAGGGGTGTGGGGTATATCAGTGTGTTACAGTGAGGGGTGTGGGATATATCAGAGTGTTACAGTGAGGGGTTTGGGGTATATCAGTGTTACTGTGAGGGCTGTGGGGTGTATCAGAGTGTTACAGTGAGGGGTGTGGGGTATATCAGAGTGTTACAGTGAGGGGTGTGCGTTATATCAGTGTTACAGTGAGGAGTGTGGTGTATATCAGAGTGTTACAGTGAGGGGTGTGGGATATATCAGAGTGTTACAGTGAGGGGTGTGGGGTATATCAGAGTTTTACAGTGAGTGGTGTGTGGTATGTCTGTTACAGTGAGGGCTGTGGGATATATCAATGTTACAGTGAGGGGTGTGGGATGTATCAGACGGTTACAGTGAGGGGTGTGGGGTATATCAGAGTGTTACAGTGAGGGGTGTGGGGTATATCAGAGTGTTACAGTGACGGGTGGGGGATATATCAGAGTGTTTAAGTGAGGGGTGCGGGATATATCAGAGTGTTACGGTGAGGGGTGTGGGATATATCAAGTGTTACAGTGAGGGGTGTGGAAATATCAGTATTACAGTGAGGGGTGTGGGGTATATCAGTGTTACAGTGAGGGGTGTGGGGTATATCACAGTGTTACAGTGAGGGGTGTGGGGTATATCAGAGTGTTACAGTGATGGGTGTGGGGTATATCAGAGTGTTACAGTGAGGGGTGTGGGTTATATCAGTGTTACAGTGAGGGGTGTGGGGTATATCAGTGTGTTACAGTGAGGGGTGTGGGGTATATCAGAGTGTTACAGTGAGGAGTGTGGGGTATGTCAGAGTGTTACTGTGAGGGGTGTGGGGTATATCAGAGTGTTACAGTGTGGGGTGTGGGGTATATAAGAGTGTTACAGTGAGGGATGTGGGGTATATCAGAGTTTTACAGTGAGGGGTGTGGGGTATATCAGTGTTACAGTGTGGGGTGTGGGGTATATCAGAGTGTTACAGTGAGGGGTGTGGGCTATATCAGAGTGTTACAGTGTGGGGTGTGGGGTATATCAGAGTGTTACAGTGAGGGGTGTGGGGTATATCAGAGTGTTACAGTGAGGGGTGTGGGGTATATCAGAGTGTTACAGTGAGGGGTGTGGGGTATATCAGAGTGTTAAAGTGAGGGGTGTGGGGTATATCAGAGTGTTACAGTGAGGGGTGTGAGGTTTATCAGAATGTTACAGTGAGGGGTCTGGGGTATATCAGAGTGTTACAGTGAGGGGTGTGGGGTATATCAGAGTTTTACAGTGAGGGGTGTGGGGTATATCAGAGTGTTACAGTGAGGGGTCTGGGGTATATCAGAGTGTTACAGTGAGGGGTGTGGGGTATATCAGAGTGTTACAGTGAGGGGTGTGGGGTATATCAGAGTGTTACAGTGAGGGGTGTGGGTTATATCAGTGTTACAGTGAGGGGTGTGGGGTATATCAGTGTGTTACAGTGTGGGGTGTGGGGTATATCAGAGTGTTGCAGTGAGGGGTGTGGGGTATATCAGAGTGTTACAGTGAGGGATGTGGGGTATATCAGAGTGTTACAGTGAGGGGTGTGCGTTATATCAGTGTTACAGTGAGGAGTGTGGTGTATATCAGAGTGTTACAGTGAGGGGTGTGGGATATATCAGAGTGTTACAGTGAGGGGTGTGGGGTATATCAGAGTTTTACAGTGAGTGGTGTGTGGTATGTCTGTTACAGTGAGGGCTGTGGGATATATCAATGTTACAGTGAGGGGTGTGGGGTATATCAGAGTGTTACAGTGAGGGGTGTGGGATGCATCAGACGGTTACAATGAGGGGTGTGGTGTATATCAGAGTGTTACAGTGAGGGGTGTGGGGTATATCAGAGTGTTACAGTGACGGGTGGGGGATATATCAGAGTGTTACAGTGAGGGGTGTGGGGTATATCAGAGTGTTACAGTGAGGAGTGTGGGGTATATCAGAGTGTTAAAGTGAGGGGTTTGGGGTATATCAGAGTGTTACAGTGAGGGGTGTGGGGTATATCAGAATGATACAGTGAGGGGTCTGGGGTATATCAGAGTGTTACAGTGAGGGGTGTGGGGTATATCAGAGTTTTACAGTGAGGGGTGTGGGGTATATCAGAGTGTTACAGTGAGGGGTGTGGGATATATCAGAGTGTTACAGTGAGGGGTGTGGGGTATATCAGAGTTTTACAGTGAGTGGTGTGTGGTATGTCTGTTACAGTGAGGGCTGTGGGATATATCAATGTTACAGTGAGGGGTGTGGGGTATATCAGAGTGTTACAGTGAGGGGTGTGGGATGTATCAGACGGTTACAGTGAGGGGTGTGGGGTATATCAGAGTGTTACAGTGAGGGGTGTGGGGTATATCAGAGTGTTACAGTGACGGGTGGGGGATATATCAGAGTGTTTAAGTGAGGGGTGCGGGATATATCAGAGTGTTACGGTGAGGGGTGTGGGATATATCAAGTGTTACAGTGAGGGGTGTGGAAATATCAGTATTACAGTGAGGGGTGTGGGGTATATCAGTGTTACAGTGAGGGGTGTGGGGTATATCACAGTGTTACAGTGAGGGGTGTGGGGTATATCAGAGTGTTACAGTGATGGGTGTGGGGTATATCAGAGTGTTACAGTGAGGGGTGTGGGTTATATCAGTGTTACAGTGAGGGGTGTGGGGTATATCAGTGTGTTACAGTGAGGGGTGTGGGGTATATCAGAGTGTTACAGTGAGGAGTGTGGGGTATGTCAGAGTGTTACAGTGAGGGGTGTGGGGTATATCAGAGTGTTACTGTGAGGGGTGTGGGGTATATCAGAGTGTTACAGTGTGGGGTGTGGGGTATATCAGAGTGTTACAGTGAGGGATGTGGGGTATATCAGAGTTTTACAGTGAGGGGTGTGGGGTATATCAGTGTTACAGTGTGGGGTGTGGGGTATATCAGAGTGTTACAGTGAGGGGTGTGGGCTATATCAGCGTGTTACAGTGTGGGGTGTGGGGTATATCAGAGTGTTACAGTGAGGGGTGTGGGGTATATCAGAGTGTTACAGTGAGGGGTGTGGGGTATATCAGAGTGTTACAGTGAGGGGTGTGGGGTATATCAGAGTGTTAAAGTGAGGGGTGTGGGGTATATCAGAGTGTTACAGTGAGGGGTGTGAGGTTTATCAGAATGTTACAGTGAGGGGTCTGGGGTATATCAGAGTGTTACAGTGAGGGGTGTGGGGTATATCAGAGTTTTACAGTGAGGGGTGTGGGGTATATCAGAGTGTTACAGTGAGGGGTCTGGGGTATATCAGAGTGTTACAGTGAGGGGTGTGGGGTATATCAGAGTGTTACAGTGAGGGGTGTGGGTTATATCAGAGTGTTACAGTGAGGGGTGTGGGTTATATCAGTGTTACAGTGAGGGGTGTGGGGTATATCAGTGTGTTACAGTGAGGGGTGTGGGGTATATCAGAGTGTTGCAGTGAGGGGTGTGGGGTATATCAGAGTGTTACAGTGAGGGATGTGGGGTATATCAGAGTGTTACAGTGAGGGGTGTGCGTTATATCAGTGTTACAGTGAGGAGTGTGGTGTATATCAGAGTGTTACAGTGAGGGGTGTGGGATATATCAGAGTGTTACAGTGAGGGGTGTGGGGTATATCAGAGTTTTACAGTGAGTGGTGTGTGGTATGTCTGTTACAGTGAGGGCTGTGGGATATATCAATGTTACAGTGAGGGGTGTGGGGTATATCAGAGTGTTACAGTGAGGGGTGTGGGATGCATCAGACGGTTACAATGAGGGGTGTGGTGTATATCAGAGTGTTACAGTGAGGGGTGTGGGGTATATCAGAGTGTTACAGTGACGGGTGGGGGATATATCAGAGTGTTACAGTGAGGGGTGTGGGGTATATCAGAGTGTTACAGTGAGGAGTGTGGGGTATATCAGAGTGTTAAAGTGAGGGGTTTGGGGTATATCAGAGTGTTACAGTGAGGGGTGTGGGGTATATCAGAATGATACAGTGAGGGGTCTGGGGTATATCAGAGTGTTACAGTGAGGGGTGTGGGGTATATCAGAGTTTTACAGTGAGGGGTGTGGGGTATATCAGAGTGTTACAGTGAGGGGTCTGGGGTATATCAGAGTGTTACAGTGAGGGGTGTGGGGTATATCAGAGTGTTACAGTGAGGGGTGTGGGGTATATCAGAGTGTTACAGTGAGGGGTGTGGGTTATATCAGTGTTACATTGAGGGGTGTGGGGTATATCAGTGTGTTACAGTGAGGGGTGTGGGGTATATCAGAGTGTTGCAGTGAGGGGTGTGGGGTATATCAGAGTGTTACAGTGAGGGGTGTGGGGTATATCAGAGTGTTACAGTGAGGGGTGTGCGTTATATCAGTGTTACAGTGAGGAGTGTGGTGTATATCAGAGTGTTACAGTGAGGGGTGTGGGATATATCAGAGTGTTACAGTGAGGGGTGTGGGGTATATCAGAGTTTTACATTGAGTGGTGTGTGGTATGTCTGTTACAGTGAGGGCTGTGGGATATATCAATGTTACAGTGAGGGGTGTGCGGTATATCAGAGTGTTACAGTGAGGGGTGTGGGATGCATCAGACGGTTACAGTGAGGGGTGTGGGGTATATCAGAGTGTTACAGTGAGGCGTGTGGGGTATATCAGAGTGGTACACTGACGGGTGGGGGATATATCAGAGTGTTTATGTGAGGGGTGCGGGATATATCAGAGTGTTACGGTGAGGGGTGTGGGATATAACAAGTGTTATAGTGAGGGGTGTGGAAATATCAGTATTACAGTGAGGGGTGTGGGGTATATCAGTGTTACAGTGAGGCGTGTGGTGTATATCAGTATTACAGTGAGTGGTGTGGGGTATATCAGAGTGTTACAGTGAGGGATGTGGGATATATCAGAGTGTTACAGTGAGGGATTTGGGGAATATCAGAGTGTTACAGTGAGTGGTGATGGGTATATCAGTGTTACAGTGAGGGGTATATCAGTGTGTTACAGTGAGGGATTTGGGGTATATCAGATGTTACAGTGAGGGGTGTGGGGTATATCAGAGTGTTACAGTGTGTGGTGTGGGGTATATCAGAGTGTTACAATGAGGGGTGTGGGGTATATCAGAGTGTTACAGTGAGGGGTGTGGGGTATATCAGAGTGTTGCAGTGAGGGGTGTGGGGTATATCAGAGTGTTACAGTGAGGGGTGTGGGGTATATCAGAGTGTTACATTGAGGGGTGTGGGGTATATCAGAATGTTACAGTGAGGGGTGTGGGGTATATCAGAGTGTTACAGTGAGGGGTGTGGGGTATATCAGAGTGTTACAGTGAGGGGTGTGGGGTATATCAGAGTGTTACAGTGAGGGGTCTCGGGTATATCAGAGTGTTACAGTGAGGGTTTGTGGGGTATATCAGAGTGTGACAGTGAGGGGTGTGGGGTATATCAGAGTGTTACAGTGAGGGGTGTGGGTTATATCAGTGTTACAGTGAGGGGTGTGGGGTATATCAGTGTGTTACAGTGAGGGGTGTGGGGTATATCAGAGTGTAGCAGTGAGGGGTGTGGGGTATATCAGAGTGTTACAGTGAGGGGTGTGGGGTATATCAGATTGTTACAGCAAGGGGTGTGGGGTATATCAGTGTTACAGTGAGGGGTGTGGGGTATATCAGAGTGTTATAGTGAGGGTTGTGGGGTATATCAGAGTGTTTCAGTGAGGGGTGTGGGGTATATCAGTGTTACAGTGATGGGTGTGGTGTATATCAGAGTGTTACAGTGAGGGGTGTGGGTTATATCAGAGTGTTACAGTGACGGGTGTGGGGTGTATCAGAGTGTTACAGTGAGGGGTGTGGGGTGTATCAGAGTGTGACAGTGAGGGGTGTCGGTATTTCAGAATGTTACAGTGAGGGGTGGGGGATATATCAGTGTTACAGTGAGGGGTATGGGATATATCAGAGTGTTACAGTGAGGGGTGTGGGGTATATCAGAATGTTACAGTGAGGGGTGGGGGATATATCAGTGTTACAGTGAGGGGTATGGGATATAGCAGAGTGTTACAGTGAGGGTTGTGGTGTATATCAGTGTTACAGTGAGGGGTGTTGGGTATATCAGTGTTACAGTGAGGGGTGCGGGGTATGTCAGAGTATTACAGTGAGGGGTGTGGAGTATATCAGTGTTACTGAGAGGGGTGTGGGGTATATCAGAGTGTTACAGTGTGGGGTGTGGGATATATCAGTGTTACAGTGAGGGGTGTGGGGTATATCAGCGTGTTATAGTGAGGGGTGTGGGGTATATCAGAGTGTTACAGTGAGTGGTGTGGGGTATATCAGAGTGTTACAGTGAGAGGTGTGGGGTATATCAGAGTGTTACAGTGTGGGGTGTGGGGAATATCAAAATGTTACAGTGAGGGGAGTGGGCAATATCAGAGTGTTACATTGAGGTGTGTGGAACATATCAGAATGTTACAGTGAGGGGGGTAGGGTATATCAGAGTGTTACAGTGAGGGGTCTGGGGTATATCAGAGTGTTACAGTGAGGGGTGAGGGGTATATCAGAGTGTTATAGTGAGGGGTGTGGGGTATGTCAGAGTGTTACAGTGAGGGGTGTGGGGTATATCAGAGTGTTACAGTGAGGGGTCTGGGGTATATCAGAGTGTTACAGTGAGAGGTGTGGGGTATATCAGAGTGTTACAGTGTGGGGTATATCAGAGTGTTACAGTGAAGGGTGTGGGGTATATCACTGTTACAGTGCGGGGTTTGTGGTATATCAGAGTTATAGTGCGGGGTGTGGGATATATCTGAGTGTTATAGTGAGGGGTGTGGGGTATATCAGTGTGTTACAGTGAGGGGTGTGGGATATATCAGAGTGTTACAGTGAGGGCTGTGGGGTGTATCAGAGTGTTACAGTGAGGGGTGTGGGGTATATCGGAGTGTTACAGTGAGGGGTGTGGGGTATATCAGAGTGTTACGGTGAGGGATGTGCGTTATATCAGTGTTACAGTGAGGGGTGTGGTGTATATCAGTATTACAGTGAGGGGTGTGGGATATATCAGAGTGTTACAGTGAGGGATTTGGGGAATATCAGAGTGTTACAGTGAGTGCTGATGGGTATATCAGTGTTACAGTGAGGGGTATATCAGTGTGTTACAGTGAGGGATTTGGGGTATATCAGAGTGTTACAGTGAGGGGTGTGGGTTATATCAGTGTTACAGTGAGGGGTGTGGGGTATATCAGTGTGTTACAGTGAGGGGTGTGGGGTATATCGGAGTGTTACAGTGAGGGGTGTGGGGTATATCAGAGTGTTACGGTGAGGGGTGTGCGTTATATCAGTGTTACAGTGAGGGGTGTGGTGTATATCAGTATTACAGTGAGGGGTGTGGGATATATCAGAGTGTTACAGTGAGGGATTTGGGGAATATCAGAGTGTTACAGTGAGTGCTGATGGGTATATCAGTGTTACAGTGAGGGGTATATCAGTGTGTTACAGTGAGGGATTTGGGGTATATCAGAGTGTTACAGTGAGGGGTGTGGGTTATATCAGTGTTACAGTGAGGGGTGTGGGGTATATCAGTGTGTTACAGTGAGGGGTGTGGGGTATATCAGAGTGTTACAGTGTGGGGTGTGGGGTATATCAGAGTGTTACAGTGAGGGGTGTGGGGTATATCAGAGTGTTACAGTGAGGGGTGTGGGGTATATCAGTGTGTTACAGTGAGGGGTGTGGGGTATATCAGAGTGTTACAGTGAGGGGTGTGGGGTATATCAGAGTGTTACAGTGAGGGGTGTGGGGTGTATCAGATTGTTACAGTGAGGGATCTGGGGTGTATCAGAGTGTTACAGTGAGGGGTGTGGGGTATATCAGAGTGTTACAGTGAGGGGTGTGGGGTTTATCAGAGTGTTACAGTGAGGGGTCTGGGGTATATCAGAGTGTTACATTGAGGGGTGTGGGGTATATCAGAGTGTTACAGTGAGGGGTCTGGGGTATATCAGAGTGTTACAGTGAGGGGTGTGGGGTATATCAGTGTTACAGTGAGGGGTGTGGGATGTATCAGAGTGTTACAGTGAGGGGTGTGGGGCATATCAGTGTTACAGTGTGGGGTGTGGGGTATATCAGACTGTTACAGTGAGGGGTGTGGGGTATATCAGTGTTACAGTGAGGGGTGTGGGGCATATCAGTGTTACAGTGAGGGGTGTGGGGTATATCAGTGTTACAGTGAGGGGTGTGGGGTATATCAGAGTGTTACAGTGAGGGGTGTGGGGTATATCAGAGTGTTACAGTGTGGGGTGTGGGGTATATCAGACTGTTACAGTGAGGGGTGTGGGGTATATCAGAGTGTTACAGTGAGGGGTGTGGGATGTATCAGAGTGTTACAGTGAGGGGTGTGGGGTATATCAGTGTTACAGTGAGGGGTGTGGGGTATATCAGAGTGTTACAGTGAGGGGTGTGGGGTATATCAGAGTGTTACAGTGTGGGGTGTGGGGTATATCAGACTGTTACAGTGAGGGGTGTGGGGTATATCAGAGTGTTACAGTGAGGGGTGTGGGATGTATCAGAGTGTTACAGTGAGGGGTGTGGGGTATATCAGAGTGTTACAGTGAGGGGTGTGGGGTATATCAGAGTGTTACAGTGAGGGGTGTGGGGTATATCGGAGTCTTACAGTGAGGGGTGTGGGGTATATCAGAGTGTTACAGTGAGGGGTGTGGGATGTATCAGAGTGTTACAGTGAGGGTTGTGGGGTATATCAGAGTCTTACAGTGAGGGGTGTGGGGTATATCTGAGTGTTACAGTGAGGGGTGAGGGGTATATCAGAGTGTTACAGTGAGGGGTGTGGGATGTATCAGAGTGTTACAGTGAGGGGTGCGGGGTGTATCAGAGTGTTACAGTGAGGGGTGGGGGATATATCAGTGTTTCAGTGAGGGGTATGGGATATATCAGAGTGTTACAGTGAGGGGTGTGGGGTATATCAGATTGTTACAGTGAGGGGTGTGGGTTATATCAGTGTTACAGAGAGGGGTGTGGGGTATATCAGAGTGTTACAGTGAGGGGTGGTGTATATCAGTGTTACAGAGAGGGTGTTGGGTATATCAGAGTGTTACAGTGAGGGGTGTGGGATATATCAGTGTTACAGTGAGGGGTGTGGGGTATATCAGAGTGTTACAGTGAGGGGCGTGGGGTTTATCAGAGTGTTACAGTGAGGGGTGTGCGATATATCAGAGTGTTACAGTGAGGGGTGTGGGGTATATCAGAGTGTTACAGTGAGGGGTGTGGGATATATCAGTGTTACAGTGAGGGGTGTGGGATATATCAGTGTTACAGTGAGGGGTGTGGGACATATCAGAGTTTTACAGTGAGGGGTATGGGTTACATCAGAGTGTTACAGTGAGGGTTGTGGGGAATATCAAAGTGTTACGGGGGGGGTGTCGAGTATATCAGAGTGTTACAGTGAGGGGTGTGGGGTATATCAGAGTGTTACAGTGACGGGTGTGGCATTTATCAGATTGTTACAGTGAGGGTTGGGGGATATATCAGTGTTGCAGTGAGGGGTATGGGATATATCAGAGTGTTACAGTGAGGGGTGTGGTGTATATCAGAGTGTTACAGTGAGGGGTGTGGGGTATATCAGTGTGTTACAGTGAGGGGTCTGGGGTATATTAGCGTGTTACAGAGAGGGGTTTCGGGTATATCAGTGTTACAGTGAGGGATGTGGGTTATATCAGAGTGTTACAGTGAGGGTTGTGGGGTATATCAGAGTGTTGCAGTGAGGGGTGTGGGATATTTCAGTGTGTTACAGTGAGGGGTGTGGGGTATATCAGAGTGTTCCAGTGAGGGGTGTGGGGTATATCAGAGTGTTACAGTGAGGGCTGTGGGGTATATCAGAGTGTTACAATGAGGGGTGTGGGCAATATCAGAGTGTTACAGTGAGGGATGTGGGATATATCAGAGTGTTACAGTGAGGGGTGTGGGGTATATCAGAGTGTTACAGTGAGGGGTGCGCCGTATATCAGAGTGTTACAGTGAGGGGTGTGGGGTACATCAGAGTGTTACAGTGATGCGTGTGGGGTATATCAGAGTGTTACAGTGAGGGGTGTGGGTTATATCAGAGTGTTACAGTGTGAGGTATATCAGAGTGTTACAGGGAGGGGTGTGGGATATATCAGGGTGTTACATTGAGGGTTGTGGCGTATATCAGAGTGTTACAGTGAGGGGTGTTGGATATATCAGAGTGTTAAAGTGATGGGTGTGGGGTATATCAGAGTGTTACAGTGAGGGGTGTGGGGTATATCAGAGTGTTGCAGTGAGGGGTGTGGGGTATATCAGAGTGTTAAAGTGAGGTGTGTGGGATATATCAGAGTGTTACAGTGAGGGGTGTGGGATATATCAGAGTGTTATAGTGAGGGGTGTGGGGTATATCAGTGTGTTACAGTGAGGGGTGTGGGATATATCAGAGTGTTAAAGTGAGGTATGTGGGATATATCAGAGTGTTACAGTGAGGGGTGTGGGATATATCAGAGTGGTATAGTGAGGGGTGTGGAGTATATCAGTGTGTTACAGTGAGGGGTGTGGAATATATCAGAGTATTACAGTGAGGCGTGTGGGGTAAATCACTGTTACAGTGAGGAGTGTGGGGTATATCAGAGTGTTACAGTGAGGGGTCTGGGGTATATCAGAGTGTTACAGTGAGGGGTGTGGGGTATATCAGTGTTACAGTGAGGGGTGTGGGATGTATCAGAGTGTTACAGTGAGGGGTGTGGGGTATATCAGAGTGTTACAGTGAGGGGTGTGGGGTATATCAGAGTGTTACAGTGTGGGGTGTGGGGTATGTCAGACTGTTACTTTGAGGGGTGTGGGGTATATCAGAGTGTTCCAGTGAGGGGTGTGGGATGTATCAGAGTGTTACAGTGAGGAGTGTGGGGTATATCAGAGTGTTACAGTGAGGGGTCTGGGGTATATCAGAGTGTTACAGTGAGGGGTGTGGGGTATATCAGTGTTACAGTGAGGGGTGTGGGATGTATCAGAGTGTTACAGTGAGGGGTGTGGGGTATATCAGAGTGTTACAGTGAGGGGTGTGGGGTATATCAGAGTGTTACAGTGTGGGGTGTGGGGTATGTCAGACTGTTACTTTGAGGGGTGTGTGGTATATCAGAGTGTTCCAGTGAGGGGTGTGGGATGTATCAGAGTGTTACAGTGAGGGGTGTGGGGTATATCAGAGTGTTACAGTGAGGGGTGTGGGGTATATCAGAGTGTTACAGTGAGGGGTGTGGGGTATATCAGAGTGTTACAGTGAGGGGTGTGGGGTATATCAGAGTGTTACAGTGAGGGGTGTGAGGTATATCGGAGTCTTACAGTGAGGGGTGTGGGGTATATCAGAGTGTTACAGTGAGGGGTGAGGGGTATATCAGAGTGTTACAGTGAGGGGTGTGGGATGTATCAGAGTGTTACAGTGAGGGGTGTGGGGTGTATCAGAGTGTTACAGTGAGGGGTGGGGGATATATCAGTGTTTCAGTGAGGGGTATGGGATATATCAGAGTGTTTAAGTGAGGGGTGTGGGGTATATCAGATTGTTACAGTGAGGGGTGTGGGTTATATCAGTGTTACAGAGAGGGGTGTGGGGTATATCAGAGTGTTACAGTGAGGGGTGTGGTGTATATCAGTGTTACAGAGAGGGGTGTGGGGTATATCAGAGTGTTACAGTGAGGGGTGTGGGATATATCAGTGTTACAGTGAGGGGTGTGGGACATATCAGAGTTTTACAGTGAGGGGTGTGGGTTATATCTGAGTGTTACAGTGTGAGGTATATCAGAGTGTTACAGGGAGGGGTGTGGGATATATCAGGGTGTTACATTGAGGGTTGTGGCGTATATCAGAGTGTTACAGTGAGGGGTGTTGGATATATCAGAGTGTTAAAGTGATGGGTGTGGGGTATATCAGAGTGTTACAGTGAGGGGTGTGGGATATATCAGAGTGTTATAGTGAGGGGTGTGGGGTATATCAGTGTGTTACAGTGAGGGGTGTGGGATATATCAGAGTGTTAAAGTGAGGTGTGTGGGATATATCAGAGTGTTACAGTGAGGGGTGTGGGATATATCAGAGTGTTATAGTGAGGGGTGTGGAGTATATCAGTGTGTTACAGTGAGGGGTGTGGGATATATCAATTACAGTGAGGGGTGTGGGGTAAATCACTGTTACAGTGAGGGGTGTGGGATATATCAGATTGTTACAGTGAGGGGTGTGGGGTATATCAGAGAGTTACTGTGAGGGGTGTGGCATTTATCAGATTGTTACAGTGAGGGTTGGGGGATATATCAGTGTTGCAGTGAGGGGTATGGGATATATCAGAGTGTTACAGTGAGGGGTGTGGGGTATATCAGAGTGTTACAGTGTGGGGTGTGTGTGGTATATCAGTGTGTTACAGTGAGGGGTGTGGGGTATATCAGAGTGTTGCCGTGAGGGGTGTGGGATATATCGGAGTGTTACAGTGAGGGGTACGGGGTATATCAGAGTGTTACAGTGAGGGGTGTGGGGTATATCAGAGTGTTACAGTGAGGGGTGTGGGGTATATCAGAGTGTTACAGTGAGGGGTGTGGGTTATATCAGAGTGTTACAGTGTGGGGTATATCAGAGTGTTACAGGGTGGGGTGTGGGATATATCAGAGTGTTAAAGTGATGGGTGTGGGGTATATCAGAGTGTTACAGTGAGGGGTGTGGGGTATATCAGAGTGTTACAGTGAGGGGTGTGGGGTATATCAGAGCGTTACAGTGAGGGGTGTGGGATATATCAGAGTGTTAAAGTGAGGTGTGTGGGATATATCAGAGTGTTACAGTGAGGGGTGTGGGATATATCAGAGTGTTATAGTGAGGGGTGTGGGGTATATCAGTGTGTTACAGTGAGGGGTGTGGGATATATCAGTATTACAGTGAGGGGTGTGGGGTAAATCACTGTTACAGTGAGGAGTGTGGGGTATATCAGAGTGTTACAGTGAGCGGTGTGTGGTATATCAGAGTGTTACAGTGAGGGGTGTGGGGTATATCAAAGTGTTACAGTGAGTGGTGTGGGGTATATCAGAGTGTTACAGTGAGGGCTGTGGGGTATATCAGTGTTACAGTGAGGAGTGTGGTGTATATCTGAATGTTACAGTGAGGGGTGTGGGATATATCAGAGTGTTACAGTGAGGGGTGTGGGGTATATCAGAGTGTTAAAGTGAGGTGTGTGGGATATATCAGAGTGTTACAGTGAGGGGTGTGGGATATATCAGAGTGTTATAGTGAGGGGTGTGGGGTATATCAGTGTGTTACAGTGAGGGGTGTGGGATATATCAGAGTGTTAAAGTGAGGTGTGTGGGATATATCAGAGTGTTACAGTGAGGGGTGTGGGATATATCAGAGTGTTATAGTGAGGGGTGTGGAGTATATCAGTGTGTTACAGTGAGGGGTGTGGAATATATCAGAGTATTACAGTGAGGCGTGTGGGGTAAATCACTGTTACAGTGAGGAGTGTGGGGTATATCAGAGTGTTACAGTGAGGGGTCTGGGGTATATCAGAGTGTGACAGTGAGGGGTGTGGGGTATATCAGAGTGTTACAGTGAGGGGTGTGGGTTATATCAGTGTTACAGTGAGGGGTGTGGGGTATATCAGTGTGTTACAGTGAGGGGTGTGGGGTATATCAGAGTGTAGCAGTGAGGGGTGTGGGGTATATCAGAGTGTTACAGTGAGGGGTGTGGGGTATATCAGATTGTTACAGCAAGGGGTGTGGGGTATATCAGTGTTACAGTGAGGGGTGTGGGGTATATCAGAGTGTTATAGTGAGGGTTGTGGGGTATATCAGAGTGTTTCAGTGAGGGGTGTGGGGTATATCAGT
This sequence comes from Cetorhinus maximus, assembly GCF_964194155.1. Lineage (NCBI taxonomy): Eukaryota > Metazoa > Chordata > Chondrichthyes > Lamniformes > Cetorhinidae > Cetorhinus > Cetorhinus maximus. The sequence goes on from NW_027596335.1 coordinate 243,486, forward strand.
GTTACAGTGATGGGTGTGGTGTATATCAGAGTGTTACAGTGAGGGGTGTGGGTTATATCAGAGTGTTACAGTGACGGGTGTGGGGTGTATCAGAGTGTTACAGTGAGGGGTGTGGGGTGTATCAGAGTGTGACAGTGAGGGGTGTCGGTATTTCAGAATGTTACAGTGAGGGGTGGGGGATATATCAGTGTTACAGTGAGGGGTATGGGATATATCAGAGTGTTACAGTGAGGGGTGTGGGGTATATCAGAATGTTACAGTGAGGGGTGGGGGATATATCAGTGTTACAGTGAGGGGTATGGGATATAGCAGAGTGTTACAGTGAGGGTTGTGGTGTATATCAGTGTTACAGTGAGGGGTGTTGGGTATATCAGTGTTACAGTGAGGGGTGCGGGGTATGTCAGAGTATTACAGTGAGGGGTGTGGAGTATATCAGTGTTACTGAGAGGGGTGTGGGGTATATCAGAGTGTTGCAGTGTGGGGTGTGGGATATATCAGTGTTACAGTGAGGGGTGTGGGGTATATCAGCGTGTTATAGTGAGGGGTGTGGCGTATATCAGAGTGTTACAGTGAGTGGTGTGGGGTATATCAGAGTGTTACAGTGAGAGGTGTGGGGTATATCAGAGTGTTACAGTGTGGGGTGTGGGGAATATCAAAATGTTACAGTGAGGGGAGTGGGCAATATCAGAGTGTTACATTGAGGTGTGTGGAACATATCAGAATGTTACAGTGAGGGGGGTAGGGTATATCAGAGTGTTACAGTGAGGGGTCTGGGGTATATCAGAGTGTTACAGTGAGGGGTGAGGGGTATATCAGAGTGTTATAGTGAGGGGTGTGGGGTATGTCAGAGTGTTACAGTGAGGGGTGTGGGGTATATCAGAGTGTTACAGTGAGGGGTCTGGGGTATATCAGAGTGTTACAGTGAGAGGTGTGGGGTATATCAGAGTGTTACAGTGTGGGGTATATCAGAGTGTTACAGTGAAGGGTGTGGGGTATATCACTGTTACAGTGCGGGGTTTGTGGTATATCAGAGTTATAGTGCGGGGTGTGGGATATATCTGAGTGTTATAGTGAGGGGTGTGGGGTATATCAGTGTGTTACAGTGAGGGGTGTGGGATATATCAGAGTGTTACAGTGAGGGCTGTGGGGTGTATCAGAGTGTTACAGTGAGTGGTGTGGGGTATATCGGAGTGTTACAGTGAGGGGTGTGGGGTATATCAGAGTGTTACGGTGAGGGATGTGCGTTATATCAGTGTTACAGTGAGGGGTGTGGTGTATATCAGTATTACAGTGAGGGGTGTGGGATATATCAGAGTGTTACAGTGAGGGATTTGGGGAATATCAGAGTGTTACAGTGAGTGCTGATGGGTATATCAGTGTTACAGTGAGGGGTATATCAGTGTGTTACAGTGAGGGATTTGGGGTATATCAGAGTGTTACAGTGAGGGGTGTGGGTTATATCAGTGTTACAGTGAGGGGTGTGGGGTATATCAGTGTGTTACAGTGAGGGGTGTGGGGTATATCGGAGTGTTACAGTGAGGGGTGTGGGGTATATCAGAGTGTTACGGTGAGGGGTGTGCGTTATATCAGTGTTACAGTGAGGGGTGTGGTGTATATCAGTATTACAGTGAGGGGTGTGGGATATATCAGAGTGTTACAGTGAGGGATTTGGGGAATATCAGAGTGTTACAGTGAGTGCTGATGGGTATATCAGTGTTACAGTGAGGGGTATATCAGTGTGTTACAGTCAGGGATTTGGGGTATATCAGAGTGTTACAGTGAGGGGTGTGGGTTATATCAGTGTTACAGTGAGGGGTGTGGGGTATATCAGTGTGTTACAGTGAGGGGTGTGGGGTATATCAGAGTGTTACAGTGTGGGGTGTGGGGTATATCAGAGTGTTACAGTGAGGGGTGTGGGGTATATCAGAGTGTTACAGTGAGGGGTGTGGGGTATATCAGTGTGTTACAGTGAGGGGTGTGGGGTATATCAGAGTGTTACAGTGAGGGGTGTGGGGTATATCAGAGTGTTACAGTGAGGGGTGTGGGGTGTATCAGATTGTTACAGTGAGGGATCTGGGGTGTATCAGAGTGTTACAGTGAGGGGTGTGGGGTATATCAGAGTGTTACAGTGAGGGGTGTGGGGTATATCAGAGTGTTACAGTGAGGGGTCTGGGGTATATCAGAGTGTTACATTGAGGGGTGTGGGGTATATCAGAGTGTTACAGTGAGGGGTCTGGGGTATATCAGAGTGTTACAGTGAGGGGTGTGGGGTATATCAGTGTTACAGTGAGGGGTGTGGGATGTATCAGAGTGTTACAGTGAGGGGTGTGGGGCATATCAGTGTTACAGTGTGGGGTGTGGGGTATATCAGACTGTTACAGTGAGGGGTGTGGGGTATATCAGTGTTACAGTGAGGGGTGTGGGGCATATCAGTGTTACAGTGAGGGGTGTGGGGTATATCAGTGTTACAGTGAGGGGTGTGGGGTATATCAGAGTGTTACAGTGAGGGGTGTGGGGTATATCAGACTGTTACAGTGAGGGGTGTGGGGTATATCAGAGTGTTACAGTGAGGGGTGTGGGATGTATCAGAGTGTTACAGTGAGGGGTGTGGGGTATATCAGTGTTACAGTGAGGGGTGTGGGGTATATCAGAGTGTTACAGTGAGGGGTGTGGGGTATATCAGAGTGTTACAGTGTGGGGTGTGGGGTATATCAGACTGTTACAGTGAGGGGTGTGGGGTATATCAGAGTGTTACAGTGAGGGGTGTGGGATGTATCAGAGTGTTACAGTGAGGGGTGTGGGGTATATCAGAGTGTTACAGTGAGGGGTGTGGGGTATATCAGAGTGTTACAGTGAGGGGTGTGGGGTATATCGGAGTCTTACAGTGAGGGGTGTGGGGTATATCAGAGTGTTACAGTGAGGGGTGTGGGATGTATCAGAGTGTTACAGTGAGGGTTGTGGGGTATATCAGAGTCTTACAGTGAGGGGTGTGGGGTATATCTGAGTGTTACAGTGAGGGGTGAGGGGTATATCAGAGTGTTACAGTGAGGGGTGTGGGATGTATCAGAGTGTTACAGTGAGGGGTGTGGGGTGTATCAGAGTGTTACAGTGAGGGGTGGGGGATATATCAGTGTTTCAGTGAGGGGTATGGGATATATCAGAGTGTTACAGTGAGGGGTGTGGGGTATATCAGATTGTTACAGTGAGGGGTGTGGGTTATATCAGTGTTACAGAGAGGGGTGTGGGGTATATCAGAGTGTTACAGTGAGGGGTGGTGTATATCAGTGTTACAGAGAGGGTGTTGGGTATATCAGAGTGTTACAGTGAGGGGTGTGGGATATATCAGTGTTACAGTGAGGGGTGTGGGGTATATCAGAGTGTTACAGTGAGGGGCGTGGGGTTTATCAGAGTGTTACAGTGAGGGGTGTGCGATATATCAGAGTGTTACAGTGAGGGGTGTGGGGTATATCAGAGTGTTACAGTGAGGGGTGTGGGATATATCAGTGTTACAGTGAGGGGTGTGGGATATATCAGTGTTACAGTGAGGGGTGTGGGACATATCAGAGTTTTACAGTGAGGGGTATGGGTTACATCAGAGTGTTACAGTGAGGGTTGTGGGGAATATCAAAGTGTTACGGGGGGGGTGTCGAGTATATCAGAGTGTTACAGTGAGGGGTGTGGGGTATATCAGAGTGTTACAGTGACGGGTGTGGCATTTATCAGATTGTTACAGTGAGGGTTGGGGGATATATCAGTGTTGCAGTGAGGGGTATGGGATATATCAGAGTGTTACAGTGAGGGGTGTGGTGTATATCAGAGTGTTACAGTGAGGGGTGTGGGGTATATCAGTGTGTTACAATGAGGGGTCTGGGGTATATTAGCGTGTTACAGAGAGGGGTTTCGGGTATATCAGTGTTACAGTGAGGGATGTGGGTTATATCAGAGTGTTACAGTGAGGGTTGTGGGGTATATCAGAGTGTTGCAGTGAGGGGTGTGGGATATTTCAGTGTGTTACAGTGAGGGGTGTGGGGTATATCAGAGTGTTCCAGTGAGGGGTGTGGGGTATATCAGAGTGTTACAGTGAGGGCTGTGGGGTATATCAGAGTGTTACAATGAGGGGTGTGGGCAATATCAGAGTGTTACAGTGAGGGATGTGGGATATATCAGAGTGTTACAGTGAGGGGTGTGGGGTATATCAGAGTGTTACAGTGAGGGGTGCGGCGTATATCAGAGTGTTACAGTGAGGGGTGTGGGGTACATCAGAGTGTTACAGTGATGCGTGTGGGGTATATCAGAGTGTTACAGTGAGGGGTGTGGGTTATATCAGAGTGTTACAGTGTGAGGTATATCAGAGTGTTACAGGGAGGGGTGTGGGATATATCAGGGTGTTACATTGAGGGTTGTGGCGTATATCAGAGTGTTACAGTGAGGGGTGTTGGATATATCAGAGTGTTAAAGTGATGGGTGTGGGGTATATCAGAGTGTTACAGTGAGGGGTGTGGGTTATATCAGTGTTACAGTGAGGGGTGTGGGGTATATCAGTGTGTTACAGTGAGGGGTGTGGGGTATATCGGAGTGTTACAGTGAGGGGTGTGGGGTATATCAGAGTGTTACGGTGAGGGGTGTGCGTTATATCAGTGTTACAGTGAGGGGTGTGGTGTATATCAGTATTACAGTGAGGGGTGTGGGATATATCAGAGTGTTACAGTGAGGGATTTGGGGAATATCAGAGTGTTACAGTGAGTGCTGATGGGTATATCAGTGTTACAGTGAGGGGTATATCAGTGTGTTACAGTCAGGGATTTGGGGTATATCAGAGTGTTACAGTGAGGGGTGTGGGTTATATCAGTGTTACAGTGAGGGGTGTGGGGTATATCAGTGTGTTACAGTGAGGGGTGTGGGGTATATCAGAGTGTTACAGTGTGGGGTGTGGGGTATATCAGAGTGTTACAGTGAGGGGTGTGGGGTATATCAGAGTGTTACAGTGAGGGGTGTGGGGTATATCAGTGTGTTACAGTGAGGGGTGTGGGGTATATCAGAGTGTTACAGTGAGGGGTGTGGGGTATATCAGAGTGTTACAGTGAGGGGTGTGGGGTGTATCAGATTGTTACAGTGAGGGATCTGGGGTGTATCAGAGTGTTACAGTGAGGGGTGTGGGGTATATCAGAGTGTTACAGTGAGGGGTGTGGGGTATATCAGAGTGTTACAGTGAGGGGTCTGGGGTATATCAGAGTGTTACATTGAGGGGTGTGGGGTATATCAGAGTGTTACAGTGAGGGGTCTGGGGTATATCAGAGTGTTACAGTGAGGGGTGTGGGGTATATCAGTGTTACAGTGAGGGGTGTGGGATGTATCAGAGTGTTACAGTGAGGGGTGTGGGGCATATCAGTGTTACAGTGTGGGGTGTGGGGTATATCAGACTGTTACAGTGAGGGGTGTGGGGTATATCAGTGTTACAGTGAGGGGTGTGGGGCATATCAGTGTTACAGTGAGGGGTGTGGGGTATATCAGTGTTACAGTGAGGGGTGTGGGGTATATCAGAGTGTTACAGTGAGGGGTGTGGGGTATATCAGACTGTTACAGTGAGGGGTGTGGGGTATATCAGAGTGTTACAGTGAGGGGTGTGGGATGTATCAGAGTGTTACAGTGAGGGGTGTGGGGTATATCAGTGTTACAGTGAGGGGTGTGGGGTATATCAGAGTGTTACAGTGAGGGGTGTGGGGTATATCAGAGTGTTACAGTGTGGGGTGTGGGGTATATCAGACTCTTACAGTGAGGGGTGTGGGGTATATCAGAGTGTTACAGTGAGGGGTGTGGGATGTATCAGAGTGTTACAGTGAGGGGTGTGGGGTATATCAGAGTGTTACAGTGAGGGGTGTGGGGTATATCAGAGTGTTACAGTGAGGGGTGTGGGGTATATCGGAGTCTTACAGTGAGGGGTGTGGGGTATATCAGAGTGTTACAGTGAGGGGTGTGGGATGTATCAGAGTGTTACAGTGAGGGTTGTGGGGTATATCAGAGTCTTACAGTGAGGGGTGTGGGGTATATCTGAGTGTTACAGTGAGGGGTGAGGGGTATATCAGAGTGTTACAGTGAGGGGTGTGGGATGTATCAGAGTGTTACAGTGAGGGGTGTGGGGTGTATCAGAGTGTTACAGTGAGGGGTGGGGGATATATCAGTGTTTCAGTGAGGGGTATGGGATATATCAGAGTGTTACAGTGAGGGGTGTGGGGTATATCAGATTGTTACAGTGAGGGGTGTGGGTTATATCAGTGTTACAGAGAGGGGTGTGGGGTATATCAGAGTGTTACAGTGAGGGGTGGTGTATATCAGTGTTACAGAGAGGGTGTTGGGTATATCAGAGTGTTACAGTGAGGGGTGTGGGATATATCAGTGTTACAGTGAGGGGTGTGGGGTATATCAGTGTGTTACAGTGAGGGGCGTGGGGTTTATCAGAGTGTTACAGTGAGGGGTGTGCGATATATCAGAGTGTTACAGTGAGGGGTGTGGGGTATATCAGAGTGTTACAGTGAGGGGTGTGGGATATATCAGTGTTACAGTGAGGGGTGTGGGATATATCAGTGTTACAGTGAGGGGTGTGGGACATATCAGAGTTTTACAGTGAGGGGTATGGGTTACATCAGAGTGTTACAGTGAGGGTTGTGGGGAATATCAAAGTGTTACGGGGGGGGTGTCGAGTATATCAGAGTGTTACAGTGAGGGGTGTGGGGTATATCAGAGTGTTACAGTGACGGGTGTGGCATTTATCAGATTGTTACAGTGAGGGTTGGGGGATATATCAGTGTTGCAGTGAGGGGTATGGGATATATCAGAGTGTTACAGTGAGGGGTGTGGTGTATATCAGAGTGTTACAGTGAGGGGTGTGGGGTATATCAGTGTGTTACAGTGAGGGGTCTGGGGTATATTAGCGTGTTACAGAGAGGGGTTTCGGGTATATCAGTGTTACAGTGAGGGATGTGGGTTATATCAGAGTGTTACAGTGAGGGTTGTGGGGTATATCAGAGTGTTGCAGTGAGGGGTGTGGGATATTTCAGTGTGTTACAGTGAGGGGTGTGGGGTATATCAGAGTGTTCCAGTGAGGGGTGTGGGGTATATCAGAGTGTTACAGTGAGGGCTGTGGGGTATATCAGAGTGTTACAATGAGGGGTGTGGGCAATATCAGAGTGTTACAGTGAGGGATGTGGGATATATCAGAGTGTTACAGTGAGGGGTGTGGGGTATATCAGAGTGTTACAGTGAGGGGTGCGGCGTATATCAGAGTGTTACAGTGAGGGGTGTGGGGTACATCAGAGTGTTACAGTGATGCGTGTGGGGTATATCAGAGTGTTACAGTGAGGGGTGTGGGTTATATCAGAGTGTTACAGTGTGAGGTATATCAGAGTGTTACAGGGAGGGGTGTGGGATATATCAGGGTGTTACATTGAGGGTTGTGGCGTATATCAGAGTGTTACAGTGAGGGGTGTTGGATATATCAGAGTGTTAAAGTGATGGGTGTGGGGTATATCAGAGTGTTACAGTGAGGGGTGTGGGGTATATCAGAGTGTTGCAGTGAGGGGTGTGGGGTATATCAGAGTGTTAAAGTGAGGTGTGTGGGATATATCAGAGTGTTACAGTGAGGGGTGTGGGATATATCAGAGTGTTATAGTGAGGGGTGTGGGGTATATCAGTGTGTTACAGTGAGGGGTGTGGGGTATATCAGAGTGTTACAGTGAGGGGTGGTGTATATCAGTGTTACAGAGAGGGTGTTGGGTATATCAGAGTGTTACAGTGAGGGGTGTGGGATATATCAGTGTTACAGTGAGGGGTGTGGGGTATATCAGAGTGTTACAGTGAGGGGCGTGGGGTTTATCAGAGTGTTACAGTGAGGGGTGTGCGATATATCAGAGTGTTACAGTGAGGGGTGTGGGGTATATCAGAGTGTTACAGTGAGGGGTGTGGGATATATCAGTGTTACAGTGAGGGGTGTGGGATATATCAGTGTTACAGTGAGGGGTGTGGGACATATCAGAGTTTTACAGTGAGGGGTATGGGTTACATCAGAGTGTTACAGTGAGGGTTGTGGGGAATATCAAAGTGTTACGGGGGGGGTGTCGAGTATATCAGAGTGTTACAGTGAGGGGTGTGGGGTATATCAGAGTGTTACAGTGACGGGTGTGGCATTTATCAGATTGTTACAGTGAGGGTTGGGGGATATATCAGTGTTGCAGTGAGGGGTATGGGATATATCAGAGTGTTACAGTGAGGGGTGTGGTGTATATCAGAGTGTTACAGTGAGGGGTGTGGGGTATATCAGTGTGTTACAGTGAGGGGTCTGGGGTATATTAGCGTGTTACAGAGAGGGGTTTCGGGTATATCAGTGTTACAGTGAGGGATGTGGGTTATATCAGAGTGTTACAGTGAGGGTTGTGGGGTATATCAGAGTGTTGCAGTGAGGGGTGTGGGATATTTCAGTGTGTTACAGTGAGGGGTGTGGGGTATATCAGAGTGTTCCAGTGAGGGGTGTGGGGTATATCAGAGTGTTACAGTGAGGGCTGTGGGGTATATCAGAGTGTTACAATGAGGGGTGTGGGCAATATCAGAGTGTTACAGTGAGGGATGTGGGATATATCAGAGTGTTACAGTGAGGGGTGTGGGGTATATCAGAGTGTTACAGTGAGGGGTGCGGCGTATATCAGAGTGTTACAGTGAGGGGTGTGGGGTACATCAGAGTGTTACAGTGATGCGTGTGGGGTATATCAGAGTGTTACAGTGAGGGGTGTGGGTTATATCAGAGTGTTACAGTGTGAGGTATATCAGAGTGTTACAGGGAGGGGTGTGGGATATATCAGGGTGTTACATTGAGGGTTGTGGCGTATATCAGAGTGTTACAGTGAGGGGTGTTGGATATATCAGAGTGTTAAAGTGATGGGTGTGGGGTATATCAGAGTGTTACAGTGAGGGGTGTGGGGTATATCAGAGTGTTGCAGTGAGGGGTGTGGGGTATATCAGAGTGTTAAAGTGAGGTGTGTGGGATATATCAGAGTGTTACAGTGAGGGGTGTGGGATATATCAGAGTGTTATAGTGAGGGGTGTGGGGTATATCAGTGTGTTACAGTGAGGGGTGTGGGATATATCAGAGTGTTAAAGTGAGGTATGTGGGATATATCAGAGTGTTACAGTGAGGGGTGTGGGATATATCAGAGTGTTACAGTGAGGGGTGTGGAGTATATCAGTGTGTTACAGTGAGGGGTGTGGAATATATCAGAGTATTACAGTGAGGCGTGTGGGGTAAATCACTGTTACAGTGAGGAGTGTGGGGTATATCAGAGTGTTACAGTGAGGGGTCTGGGGTATATCAGAGTGTTACAGTGAGGGGTGTGGGGTATATCAGTGTTACAGTGAGGGGTGTGGGATGTATCAGAGTGTTACAGTGAGGGGTGTGGGGTATATCAGAGTGTTACAGTGAGGGGTGTGGGGTATATCAGAGTGTTACAGTGTGGGGTGTGGGGTATGTCAGACTGTTACTTTGAGGGGTGTGGGGTATATCAGAGTGTTCCAGTGAGGGGTGTGGGATGTATCAGAGTGTTACAGTGAGGAGTGTGGGGTATATCAGAGTGTTACAGTGAGGGGTCTGGGGTATATCAGAGTGTTCCAGTGAGGGGTGTGGGGTATATCAGTGTTACAGTGAGGGGTGTGGGATGTATCAGAGTGTTACAGTGAGGGGTGTGGGGTATATCAGAGTGTTACAGTGAGGGGTGTGGGGTATATCAGAGTGTTACAGTGTGGGGTGTGGGGTATGTCAGACTGCTACTTTGAGGGGTGTGTGGTATATCAGAGTGTTCCAGTGAGGGGTGTGGGATGTATCAGAGTGTTACAGTGAGGGGTGTGGGGTATATCAGAGTGTTACAGTGAGGGGTGTGGGGTATATCAGAGTGTTACAGTGAGGGGTGTGGGGTATATCAGAGTGTTACAGTGAGGGGTGTGGGGTATATCAGAGTGTTACAGTGAGGGGTGTGAGGTATATCGGAGTCTTACAGTGAGGGGTGTGGGGTATATCAGAGTGTTACAGTGAGGGGTGAGGGGTATATCAGAGTGTTACAGTGAGGGGTGTGGGATGTATCAGAGTGTTACAGTGAGGGGTGTGGGGTGTATCAGAGTGTTACAGTGAGGGGTGGGGGATATATCAGTGTTTCAGTGAGGGGTATGGGATATATCAGAGTGTTTAAGTGAGGGGTGTGGGGTATATCAGATTGTTACAGTGAGGGGTGTGGGTTATATCAGTGTTACAGAGAGGGGTGTGGGGTATATCAGAGTGTTACAGTGAGGGGTGTGGTGTATATCAGTGTTACAGAGAGGGGTGTGGGGTATATCAGAGTGTTACAGTGAGGGGTGTGGGATATATCAGTGTTACAGTGAGGGGTGTGGGACATATCAGAGTTTTACAGTGAGGGGTGTGGGTTATATCTGAGTGTTACAGTGTGAGGTATATCAGAGTGTTACAGGGAGGGGTGTGGGATATATCAGGGTGTTACATTGAGGGTTGTGGCGTATATCAGAGTGTTACAATGAGGGGTGTTGGATATATCAGAGTGTTAAAGTGATGGGTGTGGGGTATATCAGAGTGTTACAGTGAGGGGTGTGGGATATATCAGAGTGTTATAGTGAGGGGTGTGGGGTATATCAGTGTGTTACAGTGAGGGGTGTGGGATATATCAGAGTGTTAAAGTGAGGTGTGTGGGATATATCAGAGTGTTACAGTGAGGGGTGTGGGATATATCAGAGTGTTATAGTGAGGGGTGTGGAGTATATCAGTGTGTTACAGTGAGGGGTGTGGGATATATCAATTACAGTGAGGGGTGTGGGGTAAATCACTGTTACAGTGAGGGGTGTGGGATATATCAGAGTGTTACAGTGAGGGGTGTGGGGTATATCAGAGAGTTACTGTGAGGGGTGTGGCATTTATCAGATTGTTACAGTGAGGGTTGGGGGATATATCAGTGTTGCAGTGAGGGGTATGGGATATATCAGAGTGTTACAGTGAGGGGTGTGGGGTATATCAGAGTGTTACAGTGTGGGGTGTGTGTGGTATATCAGTGTGTTACAGTGAGGGGTGTGGGGTATATCAGAGTGTTGCCGTGAGGGGTGTGGGATATATCGGAGTGTTACAGTGAGGGGTACGGGGTATATCAGAGTCTTACAGTGAGGGGTGTGGGGTATATCAGAGTGTTACAGTGAGGGGTGTGGGGTATATCAGAGTTTTACAGTGAGGGGTGTGGGTCATATCAGAGTGTTACAGTGTGGGGTATATCAGAGTGTTACAGGGTGGGGTGTGGGATATATCAGAGTGTTAAAGTGATGGGTGTGGGGTATATCAGAGTGTTACAGTGAGGGGTGTGGGGTATATCAGAGTGTTACAGTGAGGGGTGTGGGGTATATCAGAGCGTTACAGTGAGGGGTGTGGGATATATCAGAGTGTTAAAGTGAGGTGTGTGGGATATATCAGAGTGTTACAGTGAGGGGTGTGGGATATATCAGAGTGTTATAGTGAGGGGTGTGGGGTATATCAGTGTGTTACAGTGAGGGGTGTGGGATATATCAGTATTACAGTGAGGGGTGTGGGGTAAATCACTGTTACAGTGAGGAGTGTGGGGTATATCAGAGTGTTACAGTGAGCGGTGTGTGGTATATCAGAGTGTTACAGTGAGGGGTGTGGGGTATATCAAAGTGTTACAGTGAGTGGTGTGGGGTATATCAGAGTGTTACAGTGAGGGCTGTGGGGTATATCAGTGTTACAGTGAGGAGTGTGGTGTATATCTGAATGTTACAGTGAGGGGTGTGGGATATATCAGAGTGTTACAGTGAGGGGTGTGGGGTATATCAGAGTGTTAAAGTGAGGTGTGTGGGATATATCAGAGTGTTACAGTGAGGGGTGTGGGATATATCAGAGTGTTATAGTGAGGGGTGTGGGGTATATCAGTGTGTTACAGTGAGGGGTGTGGGATATATCAGAGTGTTAAAGTGAGGTGTGTGGGATATATCAGAGTGTTAAAGTGAGGTGTGTGGGATATATCAGAGTGTTATAGTGAGGGGTGTGGGATATATCAGAGTGTTATAGTGAGGGGTGTGGAGTATATCAGTGTGTTACAGTGAGGGGTGTGGAATATATCAGAGTATTACAGTGAGGCGTGTGGGGTAAATCACTGTTACAGTGAGGAGTGTGGGGTATATCAGAGTGTTACAGTGAGGGGTCTGGGGTATATCAGAGTGTTACAGTGAGGGGTGTGGGGTATATCAGTGTTACAGTGAGGGGTGTGGGATGTATCAGAGTGTTACAGTGAGGGGTGTGGGGTATATCAGAGTGTTACAGTGAGGGGTGTGGGGTATATCAGAGTGTTACAGTGTGGGGTGTGGGGTACGTCAGACTGTTACAGTGAGGGGTGTGGGGTATATCAGAGTGTTACAGTGAGGGGTGTGGTGTATATCAGAGTGTTACAGTGAGGGGTGTGGGGTATATCAGAGTGTTACAGTGAGGGGTGTGGGGTATATCAGAGTGTTACAGTGAGGGGTGTGAGGTATATCGGAGTCTTACAGTGAGGGGTGTGGGGTATATCAGAGTGTTACAGTGAGGGGTGAGGGGTATATCAGAGTGTTACAGTGAGGGGTGTGGGATGTATCAGAGTGTTACAGTGAGGGGTGTGGGGTGTATCAGAGTGTTACAGTGAGGGGTGGGGGATATATCAGTGTTTCAGTGAGGGGTATGGGATATATCAGAGTGTTACAGTGAGGGGTGTGGGGTATATCAGATTGTTACAGTGAGGGGTGTGGGTTATATCAGTGTTACAGAGAGGGTTGTGGGGTATATCAGAGTGTTACAGTGAGGGCTGTGGTGTATATCAGTGTTACAGAGAGGGGTGTGGGGTATATCAGAGTGTTACAGTGAGGGGTGTGGGATATATCAGTGTTACAGTGAGGGGTGTGGGACATATCAGAGTTTTACAGTGAGGGGTGTGGGTTATATCTGAGTGTTACAGTGTGAGGTATATCAGAGTGTTACAGGGAGGGGTGTGGGATATATCAGGGTGTTACATTGAGGGTTGTGGCGTATATCAGAGTGTTACAGTGAGGGGTGTTGGATATATCAGAGTGTTAAAGTGATGGGTGTGGGGTATATCAGAGTGTTACAGTGAGGGGTGTGGGGTATATCAGAGTGTTACAGTGAGGGGTGTGGGTTATATCAGAGTGTTACAGTGAGGAGTGTGGGATATATCAGAGTGTTAAAGTGAGGTGTGTGGGATATATCAGTGTTACAGTGAGGGGTGTGGGATATATCAGAGTGTTATAGTGAGGGGTGTGGGGTATATCAGTGTGTTACAGTGAGGGGTGTGGGATATATCAGAGTGTTAAAGTGAGGTGTGTGGGATATATCAGAGTGTTACAGTGAGGGGTGTGGGATATATCAGAGTGTTATAGTGAGGGGTGTGGAGTATATCAGTGTGTTACAGTGAGGGGTGTGGGATATATCAGAGTATTACAGTGAGGGGTGTGGGGTAAATCACTGTTACAGTGAGGGGTGTGGGATATATCAGAGTGTTACAGTGAGGGGTGTGGGGTATATCAGAGAGTTACAGTGAGGGGTGTGGCATTTATCAGATTGTTACAGTGAGGGTTGGTGGATATATCAGTGTTGCTGTGAGGGGTATGGGATATATCAGAGTGTTACAGTGAGGGGTGTGGGGTATATCAGAGTGTTACAGTGTGGGGTGTGTGTGGTATATCAGTGTGTTACAGTGAGGGGTGTGGGGTATATCAGCGTGTTACAGAGAGGGGTTTGGGGTATATCAGTGTTACAGTGAGGAATGTGGGGTATATCAGAGTGTTACAGTGAGGCGTGTGGGGTATATCAGAGTGTTGCCGTGAGGGGTGTGGGATATATCAGAGTGTTACAGGGTGGGGTGTGGGATATATCAGAGTGTTAAAGTGATGGGTGTGGGGTATATCAGAGTGTTACAGTGAGGGGTGTGGGGTATATCAGAGTGTTACAGTGAGGGGTGTGGGTTATATCAGAGCGTTACAGTGAGGGGTGTGGGATATATCAGAGTGTTAAAGTGAGGTGTGTGGGATATATCAGAGTGTTACAGTGAGGGGTGTGGGATATATCAGAGTGTTATAGTGAGGGGTGTGGGGTATATCAGTGTGTTACAGTGAGGGGTGTGGGATATATCAGTATTACAGTGAGGGGTGTGGGGTAAATCACTGTTACAGTGAGGAGTGTGGGGTATATCAGAGTGTTACAGTGAGCGGTGTGTGGTATATCAGAGTGTTACAGTGAGGGGTGTGGGGTATATCAAAGTGTTACAGTGAGGGGTGTGGGGTATATCAGAGTGTTACAGTGAGGGCTGTGGGGTATATCAGTGTTACAGTGAGGAGTGTGGTGTATATCTGAATGTTACAGTGAGGGGTGTGGGATATATCAGAGTGTTACAGTGAGGGGTGTGGGGTATATCAGTGTTACAGTGAGGGGTGTGGGGTATATCAGAGTGTTACAGTGAGGGGTGTGGGGTATATCAGAGTGTTACAGTGAGGGGTGTGGGATATATCAGAGTGTTACAGTGACGGGTGTGTGGTATATCAGAGTGTTACAGTGAGGGCTGGGCACTATATCAGAGTGTTTCAGTGAGGGGTGTGGGGTATATCAGAGTGTTACAGTGAGGGGTGTGGGGTATATCAGTGTTACAGTGAGGGGTGTGGGGTATATCAGAGTGTTACAGTGAGGGGTGTGGGGTATATCAGAATGTTACAGTGAGGAGTGTGGGGTATATCAGAGTGTTACAGTGAGGGGTTTGGTGTATATCAGAGTGTTAGAGTGAGGTTTGGGGGATATATCAGTGTTACAGTGAGGGGTGTTGGGTATATCAGTGTTACAGAGAGGGGTGTGGGGTATATCAGAGTGTTACAGTGAGGGGTGTGGGGTATATCAGGGTTACAGAGAGGAGTGTGGGGTATATCAGTGTGTTACAGTGAGGGGTGTGGGGTATATCAGTGTTACAGTGAGGAGTGTGGGGTATATCAGAGTGTTACAGTGAGGGGTGTGGGGTATATCAGTGTTACAGTGAGGGGTGTGGGGTATATCAGTGTTACAGTGAAGGGTGTGGGGTATATCAGAGTGTTACAGTGAGGGGTGTGGGGTATATCAGAATGTTACAGTGTGGGGTGTGGGGTATATCAGAGTGTTACAGTGTGGGGTGTGGTGTATATCAGAGTGTTACAGTGAGGGGTGTGGGATATATCAGAGTGTTACAGTGAGGTTTGTGGGGTATATCAGTGTTACAGTTAGGGGTGTGGTTTATATCAGAGTGTTACAGTTAGGGGTGTGGGATATATCAGAGTGTTACAGTGAGGGGTGTGGGGTATATCAGAGTGTTACAGTGAGGGGTGTGGGATATATCAGACTTTTACAGTGAGGGGTGTGGGGTATATCAGAGTGTTACAGTGAGGGGTGTGTTGTATATCAGAGTGTTACAGTGAGGGGTGTGGGATATATCTGGGTGTCTCCGCAGATTTCCAACACCCCTCTATCCCGATTGGAATTCAGTTTGCAGGGTTCTGTCTGCTGCTGCCTCTGTGCCTCCATACTGAGTGAGCGCCGCACTCCCTCTTTCTGTCCCTGTCTCTCATTTTTCTCTCTCATTTTTCTCTGTCTGTCTCTCTCTCTGTCTGTCTGTCTCTCTCTCTCTGTATATCTGTCTGTCTCTCTCTCTCTCTCTCTGTCTGTCTTTCTCTCTCTCTCTCTCTGTCTATCTGTCTGTCTTTCTCTCTCTCTCTCTCTCTCTATGCCCCTCCGTTTCTTGCCCTCTCTCTGTATCCCTCCATCTCTCTCTGTCTGTATGTCCCTCCACGCCCCTCCCTCTCTCACTGTCTCTCTCTCTCCCTCTGTCTTTCTCTCTCTCCCTCTGTCTTTCTCTCTCTCTCTCTCTCTCTATGCCCCTCCATTTCTTGCCCTCTTTCTGTATCACTCCAACTTTCTCTGTCTGTGTATTTCCCTCCACCTCTCTCTCTCTCTCTCTCTTTTCTGAGATGTGCCAAAGAGACCGAGTGACCTTTTCACAATCCCGGCTGACAATGCGTCTCATGAACTGACAAAACAATTGCTTCATGTTTCTCTGGAAATGTAATGAGCAAGACAATGTGTGTAAATTGATTCAATACTTCCGCCCAATTCACCCAGTTAGTTAATAACTGCCTCAGCTGCAGGCCAGGAGAAGCAATATCACGTTCGTAGGCTTGGCATCAGCTTCAAGGTATTGACTTACAGTGAAAGATGACCTTGTATTCATGTTATCATCTGTGACATACTGGATTTCATTCCTAGTTCTGAGTCAGAAGGTTGTGGGTTCTGATCCGTCTCCAGAGACTGCAGGCCACACATCTACCTCGAGGGTCATTGCTGATGGAGCGCCGCGCTGTTGGAGGGTCAGTGCTCAGGGTGTGCTGCGCTCTTGGGGAGTTAGTGCTGAGGGAGCGCCGCAGTGTCGGAGGGGTCAGTGCTGAGGGAGCGCCGCGCTGTCGGAGGGTCAGCGCTGAGGGAGCGCCGCGCTGTCGGAGGGTCAGCGCTGAGGGAGCGCCGCGCTGTCGGAGGGTCAGCGCTGAGGGAGCGCCGCACTGTCGGAGTGTCAGTGCTCAGGGAGTGCTGTGCTCTTGGGGAGTTAGTGCTGAGGGAGCGCCGCACTGTCGGAGGGTCAGCGCTGAGGGAGCACCGCACTGTCGGAGGGTCAGCGCTGAGGGAGCGCCGCACTGTCGGAGGGTCAGTGCTGAGGGAGCGCTGCACTGTCGGAGGGTCAGCGCTGAGGGAGCGCCGCGCTGTCGGAGCGTCAGCGCTGAGGGAGCGCCGCGCTGTCGGAGGGTCAGCGCTGAGGAAGCGCCGCACTGTGGGAGGGTCAGCGCTGAGGGAGCGCCGCACTGTGGGAGGGTCAGCGCTGAGGGAGCGCCGCACTGTCGGAGGGTCAGCGCTGAGGGAGCGCCGCACTGTCGGAGGGTCAGTGCTGAGGGAGCGCCGCACTGTCGGAGCGTCAGCGCTGAGGGAGCGCCGCACTGTGGGAGGGTCAGCGCTGAGGGAACGCCGCACTGTCGGAGCGTCAGCGCTGAGGGAGCGCCGCACTGTGGGAGGGTCAGCGCTGAGGGCGTCTCTCCCTCAGGGACCCCTTTTACAGAGAGTGTCTCCCAATCAGAGACAGATATCAATGAGTGGCAGCTCTGTTCTGCAGGGACTGACCTCCGTCGGGGTTTGAGGTCCTCCACTGTCAGCCAGTCTCTAGACCTGGCAGACAGAATTTTGCCAGTTCCCTCTCTCTCCTCCCTGACCTCCCAGCAGGAGTTTCACCTGAACGATCCCGGAGCTGAAAGGGTTAAATCCCAAAGGACTGGGTCACACAGTGGGGTTCGGCGGAGAGAAACTATTTCTTCTGGCGGCTGGGGGGGGGAAGGGTGGTTGAGGGGGGGCGGGAGTCCCGAAATAGGGGTCAGAACCTTAAACTGAGACCCAAGGCCGTTCAGGGGCGATGTCAGGAAGCAAGTGGTCACACGAAGGGGAGCGGGAATGTGGAAAACTCTCTCCCCCCTCCGTCCGTCCACGCCCGCGGAGGGTGGGGGATGCGGAGGTCACTTGGAAATTCCTAACCCCAGATTGACCGACGTGCGTCAGGGTCAAGCGGGGTTAAGGGTCACGGAACCGAGGCTAAGGTACCAGATCGGCCGCGGTTTTAACGGATGATTCCAAGGGGTGATCTTCGGGTGGGAGGTGGGTTGTGCCAGTTCCAGGGGGTCCGGCGTGGGGTGGGGGGGGGGGGCGTTCAAGGGGGCCAAGGTGGAGAGACTCTTGGTCAGCCAGGCGGGGTGAGAGGTCATCGGCGGGAGGCAGGCTGCAGGTTTGAGGTTACTGTCAGGGCCGCCCCGTGACCTCCTTAAGATGGCGGAAGCAGGCCCGAGGGGCCTTGCTTGGACGCAGCCTGGGAGTGCTAGGCCCTCACTCACCCGCAAGGCAGCCACCATATAGAAACTGGCCCCAGCGTCGGTCAGGCTGAGACAGCGGGTGATTTACCTGCTGTCCGGTCCCTCCCTATCCCACCGATTTCATCTGTTGATGCACCAACAGGGGCATGAAATGGAGGGGAATAGAGAGAGAGAGAGATAGTGAGAGAGAGAGAGAGAGACAGTGAGAGAGAGAGAGAGACAGAGAGAGAGGCCCAAAGCCCAGAGGTCAGTTCCTTTTACAGCACTGAATTCAAATAGAATCTTGTACCTCGCCAAGAATATTTCTCTCAGGCTGGGAAAAGAATGAAGACGAGCCAAAAGTTGGCCGATTGTCAAAACGAGAAACAAAATCCCGAACTTGGCAGCACCTACGTTTATATATCGCCTCTAACCTCGTCAAACGTCCCCGAGGCGCTCCAGGGGAGCGTAAGTCAGACAGCATTTGACCCCGCGTGCTAAGGGCTTGGAGGGGTTTGCAGAGGTGGGGAGGGTTGTAGGAGGTGACAGAGATAGGGAGGATTGTAGGAGGTGACAGAGATAGGGAGGGTTGTAGGGGCTAGAGGAGGTGACAGAGATAGGGAGGGTTGTAGGGGCTAGAGGAGGTGACAGAGATAGGGAGGGTTGTAGGGGCTGGAGGAGGTTACAGAGATAGGGAGGGTTGTAGGGGCTGGAGGAGGTTACAGAGATAGGGAGTGTTGTAGGGGCTGGAGGAGGTTACAGAGATAGGCAGGGGTGTAGGGGCTGGAGGAGGTGACAGAGACAGGGAGTGTTGTAGGGGCTGGAGGAGGTTACAGAGATAGGCAGGGGTGTAGGGGCTGGAGGAGGTGACAGAGATAGGCAAGGGTGTAGAGGCTGGAGGAGGTGACAGAGATAGGGAGGGGTGTAGGGGCTGGAGGAGGTTACAGAGATTGGGAGGGTTGTAGGGGCTGGAGGAGGTTACAGAGATAGGGAGGGGTGTAGAGGCTGGAGGAGGTGACAGAGATAGGGAGGGTTGTAAGGGCTGGAGGAGGTGACAGAGATTGGGAGGGTTGTAGGGGCTGGAGGAGGTTACAGAGATAGGGAGGGGTGTAGAGGCTGGAGGAGGTGACAGAGATAGGGAGGGTTGTAGGGGCTGGAGGAGGTTACAGGGATAGGGAGGGTTGTCGGGGCAGGAGGAGGTTACAGAGATAGGGAGGGTTGTAGGGGCTGGAGGAGGTTACAGAGATAGGGAGGGTTGTAGGGGCTGGAGGAGGTTACAGAGATAGGGAGGGGTGTAGGGGCTGGAGGAGGTGACAGAGATAGGGAGGGTTGTAGGGGCTGGAGGAGGTTACAGAGATAGGGAGGGGTGTAGGGGCTGGAGGAGGTTACAGAGATAGGGAGGGGGGAACACGAGGATGAGAATTCTAGTGAAGGTGTGGATGGACTGGGAGCCAGTGTCTGTCAGCGAACATACCGCGGAGACAAACACGATTTTGTGTTGGGGCTGAGCTGAAGTTTCCGGAGGGTAGGATGCAGGTGAGCAGCCGGGAGAGGGTTGGAATAGTTGCGTCCGGAGGGGACAAAGGCTTCAGCAGCCGAAGAGCCGAGGCACGGGCAAAGCCGGGCGACGTTACCGAGGGAGAACGGGCGGAGTTGGTGACGGAGAGGGCATGGGATCGGAGGGTCAGCGACGGCGCCGAGTCTAAAGGATGGTCCGGCCTGCCTCGGTAGTGTGGCCGGAGTCGGATACAACATGGGAGCCTTTTAGAGAGGGAATCTCACAGCGCAGGAGAGGCCCTTCGGCCCATCGAGTCTGCACCGACACCGTGAGAAACACCTGACCCTACCTACCCTAATCCCATTGACCAGCACTTGGCCCCATATCCTTGAATGTTATGACGATGCCAAGTGCTCATCCAGGTACTTTTTAAAGGGTGTGAGGCTAACCCACCTCCACCACCCTCCCAGGCAGCGCATTCCAGACCCTCACCACCTTCTGGGTAAAAAAGCTTTTCCTCACATCCCCCCCCTAAACCTCCTGCCCCTCACCTCGAACTTATGTCCCCTCGTGACTGACCCTTCAACTAAGGGGGAACAGCTGCTCCCTATCCACCCTGTCCATGCCCCTCATAATCTTGTCCACCTCGATCAGGGTCACCCTCTCAGTCTTCTCTGCTCCAACGAAAACAACCCAAGTCTATCCAACCTCTCTTCATAACTTCAATGTTTCTTCCCCAGGCAACGTCCTGGTGAATTCCCTCCAGTGGGTGGAGGTTAGAGAAGCCACACTGGGACCTTGAGACCGATGGCAGTGGACTGGAAAAGTGTGGAACTTGCTGGGGGCTCAAAGTGGAGACTCGGGGGGGGTGGGGGGGGTGGGGATCCACATACACAGAACTTAATCGGAAAGGCTTACAAAACCCTGCCCTTTCAGGAGTGAAATGGGGAAAGGCTCCTACACACAAAGGGTGGCCGGAGTTTGGAACTCTCTTCCCCCAAACGGCCATCGATGCCGGGTCCGTTAGTTTTAAACCTGGGAGGCTGAGAGATTTTTGTTAACCAAAGGGTATTGAGGGATACGGGGCAAAGGCGGGTAGATGGAGATAGGTCACAGGTCAGAACATGATCTCATTGGATGGCAGAACAGGCTGGAGGAGGGGGGCTGAATGGCCTCCTCCTGTTCCTGTGTAACAGGCTCGAGGAGGGGGTTGAATGGCCTGTTCCTGTGTAACAGGCTCGAGGGGCTGAATGGGCCTCCTCCTGTTCCTGTGTAACAGTCTCGAGGAGGGGGGCTGAATGGCCTGTTCCTGTGTAACAGGCCCGAGGAGGGGGGCTGAATGGCCTCCTCCTGTTTCTGTGTAACAGGCTCGAGGAGGGGGCTGAATGGCCTGTTCCTGTGTAACAGGCTCGAGGAGGGGGGCTGAATGGCCTCCTCCTGTTCCTGTGTAACAGGCTTGAGAGGGGCTGAATGGCCTCCTCCTGTTCCTGTGTAACAGGCTCGAGAGGGGCTGAATGGCCTCCTCCTGTTTCTGTGTAACAGGCTCGAGGAGGGGGCTGAATGGCCTGTTCCTGTGTAACAGGCTCGAGGAGGGGGGCTGAATGGCCTCCTCCTGTTCCTGTGTAACAGTCTCGAGAGGGGCTGAATGGCCTCCTCCTGTTCCTGTGTAACAGGCTCGAGGAGGGGGGCTGAATGGGGCCTCCTCCTGCTCCAAGTTCCGAGAAATGCTTCTAATTTTGAAGGCAGATTTATCTTCCAGACGTCAGAGGCTGAACTACGGAAACAAAGAGCCCATCCAGAGTTCTTACAAAGCCCTGGGAGAGGCAGGTTTTGTTTATGTACAAGTGTTGGCGATGCTAAGCCACTTTTCTGAGAATTGCAGCCTCCCCGTTCCTTCCGGCCAACTATCGTTCAGAGCAAGCGAGAGGGAGAGGTGTTAGGAAGCTGTTCCTCGACACGGAGAGCCATCGGAGATGGGGTGCTTTGCCACAGTGTGTGGTGGTGGTCGGGGGTGGGGGGGTGGTGAAAGGAAGCTGACGGGAAAAGGGGAGAGCATCGGCCAGAGGGGCAGGATGGCCTCCTTCCCAGTCTGCCAAGCTGTCCCTGAAGCTTCCTCTTGCCTCTCGTTACAATTCGCTCTCACACTCCCCACTCTGACCTCTCTGTCCCCGGCCTGCCTCACAGTTCCACTTATGCAACATCCAGCCTTGGGCTGGCAAGTGGCAAGTGACACTCACGCCACACCAGTGTCAGGCAATGACCATCTCCAACAAGAGAGAATCTAACCATCGCCCCTTGACGTTCAATGGCATTACCATCGCTGAATCCCCCACTATCAACATCCTGGGGGTTACCATTGACCAGAAACTGAACTGGACCCAGCCAGATAAATACTGTGGCTACAAGAGCAGGTCAGAGGCTGGGAATCCTGCGGAGAGTAACTCACCCCCTGACTCCCCCAAAGCCTGTCCACCATCTACAAGGCACAAGTCAGGAGTGTGATGGGACACTCCCCACTTGCCTGGATGAGTGCAGCTCCCACAACACTCGAGAAGCTCGACACCATCCAGGACAAAGCAGCCCCCGCTTGATCGGCACCCCATCCACAAACATTCACTCCCTCCACCACCGACGCACAGGGGCAGCAGTGTGTGTACCATCGACAAGATGCACTGCAGCAACTCGCCAAGGCTCCTTCGACAGCGCTGCCCAAACCCACCACCTCTACCACCTAGAAGGACAAGGGCAGCAGACACATGGGGAACACCACCACCTGCAAGTTCCCCTCCCAGCCCCTCACCATCCCGACTTGGAAATATATCGGCCGTTCCTTCACTGTCGCTGGGTCAAAATCCTGGAACTCCCTCCCTAACAGCACGGTGGGTGTACCTACACCACACGGGGACTGCAGCGGCTCAAGAAGGCGGCTCACCCACCACCTTCTCAAGGGGGCAATTAAGGATGGGCAATAAATGCTGGGCCCGGCCAGCGACACCCACATCCCATGAAAGAATAAAATAGACTCCACACAACCTACAGGGTTATATCGGACATGGAAACAGGCCATTCTGGCCACTAGCCAATGCTGGTGCTTATCCTCCACTCGAACCTCCCCCCATCTTTCCTCATCTCACTATCCAACATAACCCTCTGTTCCCTTCTCCATCTCGTGAGAAGCTTCCTCCCTTTAAATGCATCTATACTATCTTTCGAGTCGGCACTTTTTATAGTCGTTTGGTCATACAGAACTTGAGTGACACTGAAAAAAGACATGTCGGAGCTTGTCGACTTGAACTCATTAGGACACTCGCAAGAATACCAATGTAAGTGAGGGGGGGAAACAACAATTTGTACTGCACGTGAAGAGAGTGCTGACTCTTTTCAGACAGGATGAACATATACACACATTGCGCCTGTGTTAGCTGAACAAAATAAGTGACAGCCACTTGCTGACTCATTCCTCAGGGGAAAACAACAATTTGTCCTGCACGTGAAGAGAGTGCTGACTCTTGTCAGACAGGAAGAGCATATACAGACATTGCGCCTGTTTTAGCTGAGCAAAATAAGCGACAGCCGCTCGCTGACTCATTCCTCAGGGGAAAACAACAATTTGTACTGCACGTGAAGAGAGCGCTGAATTTCAGACAGGAAGAACACGTACACCCACTGCGCCTGCTTTAGCCGAGCAAAATAAGCAACAGCCACTCGCTGACTCATTCCTCGGGGCGACGCCTTGACCCGTCGGGGTCGATCAGCTGCCTGGTTTAAATTTCAAACAACGTTTGGCAGTTAACTGTCGGTCACCGTCAGCGGCGCATTCTCCACTTGCCAACCAAATCAGCGCGCTCTTCGCAATAACGGCATAGATTGCCGCTCTCTGCCTGACAAATCGATGCTTTCGCGAGCGTCCTGATGAGTGCAAAGACCGACGGGTCTCGTTGACTTTCCAGCGGCGCTTTGTAGATTTCTCGGACTCCACCCCAAATCGGACAACTTTAGGCGGTAAGCGCTCGCGCCCGTTTTGTTCCGGGGTTTCGCCTCGTCGTCGCCGGTTCCTGTCGCAGTGACCTTCGCTGTGTTTTATCGGGCAAGTGCCGCTGCAGCAATAGGAACCTGCGATGCGAGAGCCACAAATCGACCACCTCACGGAATTACCCCTGCTCTACTGCCCCTTTGTCATGTCGGGTTACAGAGCGACGCGTGCGGACTAATAGAAAAATCCACGCCCTGCTCTTGAAATTAAACACGCACGGGGACAATTGACAAACAAAATACAGCAAGTCATCCTTTTCTTTAAAAGCGGAATCATGCCAAAACTTAACTTAAGTTTGCAACACTCTACATCCGCTAGATTCCTGCATTTGGTCAGCGAAGCATTTTTCAACCTGTTCTGGTTGAGAAGAAGAGTGTGGCTTTCTATTTAAGCTACCCCCTTGCCGGCGGCAAATCCAGCTTCCCAAGCCTCCCGCTCCCGGATCCACTGCAGATCCACCTCCTCCACGACCCTCAGCCTCTCTCCTCTCCCCTCCCCACCCCCCGCCGACTTTCGGGTAGTGGCCCCTTTCCCTCCAACCCTCCCCCCCACACCTACAACCCCTCCCCCCCTTGCGTTTGCTCCCTGACCCACCCCCTGGCCGCTCCCCTCTCCCGGACCTTGCGATCCCGCCGCTACGAGGAGGCCAGACACACAGTGACCAAATCTCTCTCTCAAGCGCAGCGGGATTGCAGGGGAGGGAGAGTCGGGGAGCTGCCCTTTTAGTCAGGAATGCAGAGCCGCCACTCGCCACTGTTCCACCCCAATCCCTCCCTTCTGAGGTCGGACGACTGCTATCCTGCCATTCACACCTCATCTAGCCACCCCCCCTCTTTACTTTCTACACTTGTCCTGTTAACGCTCGCTTTGGTCCCGCACCGTGAACCCTCTTGTCGTTTAACCTCTCCTGCCCGCACCCCTCACAGACCCTTCCGTTTATTCTCCCTTCCCCACCCCCCACCTCAACTGCCCCCATTTTCACTGCCCTAAAGCCTTTTACATTCCCAACGTTTCTCAGTTCAGGTGAAGGGACTCCCAACCCAAAAGGTGAACTCTGTTTCTCTCTCCGCCGATGCTGCCTGGCCTGCTGCGTCTTTCCAGGGTTTTCTGTTCTTGTTACAAGAGCGCGAGAGTCAGTGGGATTAGTTTGGGGATTGATACAGCGCTGACCCTCCGACAGTGCGGCGCTCCCTCAGCACTGACCCTCCGACAGTGCGGCGCTCCCTCAGCACTGACCCTCCGACAGTGCGGCGCTCCCTCAGCACTGACCCTCCGACAGTGCGGCGCTCCCTCAGCACTGACCCTCCCACAGTGCGGCGCTCCCTCAGCGCTGACCCTCCCACAGTGCAGCGCTCCCTCAGCGCTGACCCTCCCACAGTGCGGCGCTCCCTCAGCACTGACCCTCCGACAGTGCGGCGCTCCCTCAGCACTGACCCTCCGACAGTGCGGCGCTCCCTCAGCACTGACCCTCCCACAGTGCGGCGCTCCCTCAGCACCGACCCTCCGACAGTGCTGCACTCCCTCAGTGCTGACCCTCCAACAGTGCGGCGCTCCCTCGGCACCGACCCTCCGACAGTGCGGCGCTCCCTCAGCACTGACCCTCCGACAGTGCGGCGCTCCCTCAGCACTGACACTCCGACAGTGCGGCGCTGCCTCAGCACTGACCCTCCGACAGTGCAGCGCTCCCTCAGCACTGACACTCCGACAGTGCGGCGCTGCCTCAGTGCTGACCCTCCGACAGTGCGGCGCTCCCTCAGCACTGACCCTCCGACAGTGCGGCGCTCCCTCAGCACTGACCCTCCGACAGTGCGGCGCTCCCTCTGGCTGTTGGGACTGGATTACGGGGCCCGATGTCTGGGGTGGGGGCCCAAACCCACATGCTTGACCACTGAGTGCTTTGAACCTTATCGGAAGGCAATTAACTTTAGCGATTATCAATTAGTCACCAGCTACCAAATTAGCTCTTGCTTGACCTCTCACCTCAATGATGTGGTCTCGCCCATCTTTCCCGTGGATTACTTCGACCGCACAGATCTCAATCCCGCCAAACATCTCGGAACATTCGTCTGCCCAGAGCTTATACCTGGTGACAGAGAGGGAAAGCTCAGTGTGTTGGCACCTTGACCTCTTGGGTGATCAATTGGGGCATCTAAAATATTTCAGACTCTGGTCGTTGGGGCCTTGTATCCTTATGACAGGCCCTATTACAAACCCTGCACGGCTATTGCAGGCCCTGTACCACTATTACAGGTCTTCTACACTCCTATGCAGGGCCAGGATCTCAGGGCCTGTACTCCTGAGGCCCTACACTCTTATCTCAGGGCCCATATGCGATCTCAGGCCCTGTATTCCTGTCTCAGGCCCTGTATTCCTGTCTTAGGACTGAATCCCTGTTTTGGGGCCTGTATTCCTGTTTCCAGCCCTGTATTCCTATATCAGGGCCTGTATTCCTGACTCAGGCCCAGTATTCCTGTCTTAGGACTGAATCCCTGTCTTAGGGCCTGTATTCCTATATCAGGCCCTGTACTCCTGTCTCAGGCCCTATATTCCTATATCAGGCTCTGTACTCCTGTCTCAGGCCCTATATTCCTATAACAGGCCCGGGACTCCCGTCTCAGGCCTGGTAATATTGCCTCAGGCCCTGTATTCCTGTCTCAGGCCTGAATCCCTGTCTCAGGCCCTGTACTCCTATATCAGGGCCTGTATTCTTGTTTCAGGCCCTATACTTCTATATCAAGGCCTGTATTCCTATGTCAGGCCCCATTTCCCTGTCTCAGGCCCCGTTTCCCTGTCTGAGGCCCTGTTTCCCTGTCTCAGGACCCGTATTCCTTTCTCCTGAACTGCATTCTTGCCCCAGGCCCTGTATCCCTGTCTCAGGCCCCGTATTCCTTTCTCCTGAACTGTATTCTTGCCTAGGGCCCCGGACTCCAGGCCCAGGGCCTGTACTCCAATCACCAGGCTTGGTCTCAGGGCCTGGACTTCTACCCCAGACTCTGTAGCCTGATCTCCAGGCCTTGCACTGTTCTCTTAAGCCTTGTTCTCTTACATCCAGGGCCTGTACTCCTATCTCAGGCTCTGTGCTCCTCTAGGCCCTGTTCTCCCATTTCAGGGCCTGGTCTCTTATCCCAAGCCCCGGGGCTCCTGGCTGAGGCCTAGTTTGCGCCGTCTCAGGCCTGCGCTCCAGGCTCTCACACGGCTGCCCTCCCTCCATCCTCCTCGCCCTCCCTCGGGTTTTCCCCGCTCCCTCCCCCGGCAGCCGCGTGAGGGCTGACGATCTCCCAACCGGCCCTCGAAGGGGCTCCGACCTGACCCCCAGCTGGCGACGGAAGCACTACATCTTGGCCGGAAACCCGACCCCGGGGCCCCTTCGAGAAGGGGACGCGGGGGTTAGGCGCCGAGGAGCCTGGTTCCCCCTCCCAACCCCCTCATCGCCGCGCCCTTGGCCCGCGAGGGGGGGGATCCAAATCGGCCGACGGTTCGAACCCCGCGCCGCCCCAACCCCGCATCGTACATTCACCTGTCCGTCATGGCGACTTGTTCCAACATGGCGGACCCCGTGTTGGCTTTCCAATTCCCCGAGATTGACGTCCTCCTGGAACAGGGGCCAAAAAAAAAAAGATATACACGTTAGGATCGTCTGATCGATAATAAGGCCCTGACTGTGACCTCCGAACTCCAGCTCCCAAGGGCCGAAATATTTTTTAAAAAAAAGTCCCTCAGCACTGACCCTCCGACAGTGCGGCGCTCCCTCAGCACTGACCCTCCCACAGTGCGGCGCTCCCTCAGCACTGACCCTCCCACAGTGCGGCGCTCCCTCAGCACTGACCCTCCCACAGTGCGGCGCTCCCTCAGCACTGACCCTCCCACAGTGCGGCGCTCCCTCAGCACTGACCCTCCCACAGTGCGGCGCTCCCTCAGCACTGACCCTCCGACAGTGCGGCGCTCCCTCAGCACTGACCCTCCGACAGTGCGGAGCTCCCTCAGCACTGACCCTCCGACAGTGCGGCGCTCGCTCAGCACTGACCCTCCGACAGTGCGGCGCTCCCTCAGCACTGACCCTCCCACAGTGCGGCGCTCCCTCAGCGCTGACCCTCCCACAGTGCGGCGCTCCCTCAGCACTGACCCTCCCACAGTGCGGCGCTCCCTCAGCACTGACCCTCCGACAGTGACCCACTCCCTCAGCACTGACCCTCCGACAGTGCGGCGCTCCCTCAGCGCTGACCCTCCGACAGTGACCAACTCCCTCAGCGCTGACCCTCCGACAGTGCGGCGCTCGCTCAGCGCTGACCCTCCGACAGTGACCAACTCCCTCAGCGCTGACCCTCCGACAGTGCGGCGCTCCCTCAGCACTGACCCTCCGACAGTGACCCACTCCCTCAGCACTGACCCTCCGACAGTGCGGCGCTCCCTCAGCGCTGACCCTCCGACAGTGACCAACTCCCTCAGCGCTGACCCTCCGACAGTGCGGCGCTCGCTCAGCGCTGACCCTCCGACAGTGACCAACTCCCTCAGCACTGACCCTCCGACAGTGCGGCGCTCGCTCAGCGCTGACCCTCCGACAGTGACCAACTCCCTCAGCGCTGACCCTCCGACAGTGCGGCGCTCGCTCAGCGCTGACCCTCCGACAGTGACCAACTCCCTCAGCACTGACCCTCCGACAGTGCGGCGCTCGCTCAGCGCTGACCCTCCGACAGTGACCAACTCCCTCAGCGCTGACCCTCCGACAGTGCGGCGCTCGCTCAGCGCTGACCCTCCGACAGTGACCAACTCCCTCAGCACTGACCCTCCGACAGTGACCAACTCCCTCAGCACTGACCCTCCGACAGTGACCAACTCCCTCAGCGCTGACCCTCCGACAGTGCGGCGCTCGCTCAGCACTGACCCTCCGACAGTGACCAACTCCCTCAGCACTGACCCTCCGACAGTGACCAACTCCCTCAGCACTGACCCTCCGACAGTGCGGCGCTCGCTCAGCACTGACCCTCCGACAGTGCGGCGCTCGCTCAGCGCTGACCCTCCGACAGTGACCAACTCCCTCAGCACTGACCCTCCGACAGTGCGGCGCTCCCTCAGCGCTGACCCTCCGACAGTGCGGCGCTCCCTCAGCGCTGACCCTCCGACAGTGACCAACTCCCTCAGCGCTGACCCTCCGACAGTGCGGCGCTCCCTCAGCGCTGACCCTCCGACAGTGCGGCGCTCCCTCAGCGCTGACCCTCCGACAGTGACCAACTCCCTCAGCGCTGACCCTCCGACAGTGACCAACTCCCTCAGCGCTGACCCTCCGACAGTGCGGCGCTACCTCTATATTGGTGCCCGGGGCAATGTAGGGCCTAGATGATGGGGATCGGAGACCCTCAGGAGCAGCTCAACTAGCAGCAGACAGCTCTGCATGTGTTTGTCCTGTTGCGCTGTCAGTGCAACTATCTGTTAGCTATCATCACTGCAGGAAAAGGGAGAATGGGCAATAGAAACTCTTGAGTAGACAATGGCAATGGTGGTGCAGGGACACTCCAGAAAGTTGTAGCATGTGGTCTCTCTAACACAAATGCAGTGATGGTTCCAATTAAGCCACAATCGGGAAGAGCGCGAGGTCGAAAATGCCCTGAAGGAGGAAATTAATGGTCGTAGGCGCTGAGCCAAAACAGCTGTTCGTCACACTCTGCGCGCTGAATAGGTCAAAATTTCTGAATCACAACGAACCACTAACTTTCACAACAGCTGGCCTCACACAGCAGGATGACGCAATTGAACAAGTGCTCTCATACAGGGACAACGAGGGCAAGATTAACCCTGAATCCCTGTATGATCGAAGAACAACTCTCCTGCCATGCTGTCTCCATCAAACACTCCCAGGACAGGTACAGCACGGGGTTAGATACAGAGTAAAGCTCCCTCTGCACTGTCCCCATCAAACGCTCACAGGACAGGTACAGCACGGGGTTAGATACAGAGTAAAGCTCCCTCTACACTGTCCCCTTAAAACACTCCCAGGACAGGTACAACACGGGGTTAGATACAGAGTAAAGCTCCCTCTACACCGTCCCCATCAAACACTCCATGGACAGGTACAGCGCGGGGTTAGATACAGAGTAAAGCTCGCTCTACACTGTCCCCATCAAACACTCCCAGGACAGTTACAGCATGGGGTTAGATACAGACTAAAGCTCCCTCTACACTGTCGCAATCAAACACTCCCAGCACAGGTACAGCACGGCGTTAGATACAGAGTAAAGCTCCCTCTACACTGTCCCCATCAAACACTCCCAGGACAGGTACAGCACGGGGTTAGATTCAGTGTAAAGCTCCCTCTACACCGTCCCCATCAAACACTCCCAGGACAGGTACAGCACGGGGTTAGATTCAGAGTAAAGCTCCCTCTACACCATCCCCATCAAACATTCCCAGGACAGGTACAGCACGGGGTTGCATACAGAGTGAAACTCCCTGTACACAGTCCCCATCAAACACTCCCAGGACAGGTGCAGCACGGGCTTAGATACAGAGTAAAGCTCCCTCTGTACTGTCCCCATCAAACACTCCCAGGACAGGTACAGCTCGGGGTTAGATACAGAGTAAAGCTCCCTCTACACCGTCCCCATCAAACACTCCCAGGACAGGTACAGCACGGGGTTAGATACAGAGTAAAGCTCCCTCTAAACGTGAAAGCCACCCTTCCGTCTGCAGCCTAAGCAGAAATAAGATCTGAGGCTAAGTCTGGGAGAAGTGTTGGGAGAGAAGGGACAGGGAATGAACGGTAGTTCCCAGGTCAATATTTACCCCACAGGAACATTAGGAGAAAAAGAAACAATCTGCGAAAATTATCTTCTTGTTTCTTGTACAATCTTGCTGTGCGCAATCTAATTTGGCCGTCGTACCTCGTACGTGACAATAGTGAGGGTACAGTGAGGTAAGCAATTCTTGGAATAACAGTGGGTACAGCACAAACAGAGTAATGCTCCCTCTACACCGTCCCCATCAAACACTCCCAGGACAGGTACAGCACGGGGTTAGATACAGAGTAAAGCTCCCTCTACACTGTCCCCATCAAACACTCCCAGGACAGGTACAGCACGGGGTTAGATACAGAGTAAAGCTCCCTCTACACCATCCCCATCAAACACCCCCAGGACAGGTACAGCACGGGGTTAGATACAGGGTAAAGCTCCCTCTACACCGTCCCCATCAAACACTCCCAGGACAGGTACAGCAAGGTATTAGATACAGAGTAAAGCTCCCTCTACACTGTCACCATCAAACACTCACAGGACAGGTACAGCATGGGGTTAGATACAGAGTAAAGCTCCCTCTACACTGTCCCCATCAAACACTCCCAGGACACGGACAGCACGGGGTTAGATACAGAGTGAAGCTACCTCTACACTGTCCCCATCAAACACTCCCAGGACAGGTACAGCACGGGGTTAGATACAGAGTAAAGCTCTCTCTACACCGTCCCAATCAAACACTCCCAGGACAGGTACAACACGGGGTTAGATACAGAGTAAAGCTACCTCTACACTGTCCCCATCAAACAATCCCAGGACAGGTACAGCACGGGGTTAGATATGGAGTAAAGCTCCCTCTGCATTGTCCGCACTAAACTCTACCAGGACAGGTAAAGCACGGGGTTAGATACAGAGTAAAGCTCCCTCTACACCGCCTCCATCAAACACTCCGAGGACAGGTACAGCACGGGGTTAGATACAGAGTAAAGCTCCTCTACACCGCCCCCATCAAACACTACCAGGACAAGTCCAGCACGGGGTCAGATACAGAGTAAAACTCCCTCTACACTGTCCGCATTAAACTCTACCAGGAGAGGTACAGCACGGGGTTAGATACAGTGTAAAGCTCCCTCTACACCATCCCCATCAAACACTCCCAGGACAGGTACAGCACGGGGTTAGATACAGAGTAAAGCTCCCTCTACACTGTCCCCAACAAACACTCCCAGGACAGGTACAGCACGGGGTTAGATACAGAGTAAAGCTCCCTCTTCACTGTCACCATCAAACACTCCCAGGACAGGTACAGCACGCGGTTAGATACAGAGTAAAGCTCCCTCTACACTGTCCCCATCAAACACTCCCAGGACAGGTACAGCACGGGGTTAGATACAGAATAAAGCTCCTTCTACACTGTCACCATCAAACACTCCAAGGACAGGTACCCGATGGGGTTAGATACAGAGTAAAGCTCCTTCTACACCGTCCCCATCAAACAGTCCCAGGACAGTAACAGCATGGGGCTAGATACAGAGTAAAGCTCCCTCTTCACTGTCACCATCAAACACTCTCACCACAGGTACAGCACGGGGTTAGATACGGAGTAAAGCTCCCTCTACACAGTCCACATCAAACACTCCCAGGACAGGTACAGCACGGGGTTAGATACAGAGTAAAGCTCCCTCTACACAGTCCCCATCAAACACTCCCAGGACAGTTACAGCACGGGGTTAGATACAGAGTAAAGCTCACTCTACACTGTCCGCACTAAACTCTACCAGGACAGGTAAAGCACGGGGTTAGTTACTGAGTAAAGCTCCCTCTACACCGCCCCCATCAAACACTCCCAGGACAAGTACAGCAGAGGGTCAGATACAGAGTAAAGCTCCCTCTACTCTGTCCCCATCAAACACTCCCAGGAGAGGTACAGCACGGGGTTAGATACAGAGTAAAGCTCCCTCTACACTGTCACCATCAAACACTCCAAGGACAGGAAAAGCTCAGGGTTGGATACAGAGTAAACTCCCACTACACTGTCCCCATGAAACACTCCAAGGACAGGTACCCGATGGGGTTAGATACAGAGTAAAGCTCCCTCTACACCGTCCCCATCAAAAGTCCCAGGACAGGATCAGAACAGGGTTAGATACAAAGTAAACCCTCCCTCTACACTGTCCCCATCAAACACTCCCAGGACAGGTACAGCACGGGGTTGGATAAAGAGTAAAGCTCGCTCTACATTGTCCCCATCAAACACTCCCAGGACAGGAATAGCACGGGGTCAGATACAGAGTAAAGCTCCCACTACACTGTCCCCATCAAACACTCCCAGGACAGGTACAGCACGGGGTTAGATACAGAGTAAAGCTCCCTCCACACTGTCCCCATCAAACACTCCCAGGACAGGTACAGCACGGGGTTAGATACAGAGTAAAGCTCCCTCTACACCGTCCCCATCAAACACTCCCAGGACAGGTACAGCACGGGGTTAGATACAGAGTAAAGCTCCCTCTAAACATGAAAGCCACCCTCCGGTCTGCAGCCTAAGCAGATATAAGATCTGAGGCCAAGTCTGGGAGAAGTGTTGGGAGGGAAGGGACAGGGACTGAACGAGAGTTCCCAGGTCAATATTTACCCCACAAAGAACATAAGGAGAAAAAGAAACAACCTGCGAAAATTATCTTGTTGTTTCTTGTACAGTCTTGCTGTGCGCAATCTAACTTGGCCGTCGCACCTCATACGTGACAATAGTGAGGGTTCAGTGAGGTAAACAATTCTTGTAATAACAGTGGGTACAGCACGGCATTAGAAACAGAGTAATGCTCACTCAACACCGTACCCATCAAACACTCCCAGGACAGGTACAGCACGGGGTTAGATACGGAATAAAGCTCCATCTACACTGTCCCCATCAAACAGTCCCAGGACAGGTACAGCACGGGGTTAGATACAGAGTAAAGCACCCTCTACACTGTCCCCATCAAACACTCCCAGGACAGGTACAGCACTGGGTTAGATTCAGAGTAAAGCTCCCTCTACACTGTCCCCATCAAACACTCCCAGGGCAGGTACAGCACGGGGTTAGATACAGAGTAAAGCTCCCTCTACACTGTCCCCGTCAAATGCTCCCAGGACAGGTGCAGCTCGGGCTAAGATACAGATTAAAGCTCCCTCTACACTGTCCCCATCAAACACTCCCAGGACAGGTACAGCACGGGGTTAGATACAGAGTAAAGCTCCCTCTACACCGTCCCCATCAAACACTCCCTCTAAAGGTGAAAGCCAAGCTCCGGTCTGCAGCCTAAGCAGAAATAGGATCTGAGGCCAAGTCTGGGAGAAGAGTTGGGAGAGAAGGGACAGGGAATGAAAGGTAGTTCCCAGGTCAATATTTACCCCACAAAGAGTATAAGGAGAAACAGAGACAATCTGCAAAAATTGTCTTGTTGTTTCTTGTACAATCTTGCTGTGCGCAATCTAACTTGGCCGTCGCACCTCATACGTGACAATAGTGAGGGTACAGTGAGGTAAACAATTCTTGGAATAACAGTGGGTACAGCACGGCATTAGAAACAGAGTAATGCTCCCACTACACCGCCCCCATCAAACACTCCCAGGACAGGTACAGCACGGTGTTAGATAGAGAGTAAAGCTCCCTCTACATTGTCCCCATCAAACACTCCCAGGACAGCTACAGCACGGGGTTAGATACAGAGTAAAGCTCCCTCTACACCGTCCCCATCAAACACTCCCAGGACAGGTACAGCACGGGGTTAGACACAGAGTAAAGCTCCCTCTACACCGTCCCCATCAAACACTCCCAGGACAGGTACAGCATGGGGTTAGATACAGAGTAAAGCTCCCTCTACACTGTCCCCATCAAACACTCCCAGGACAGGGACAGCACGGGGTTAGATACAGAGTAAAGCTCCCTCTACACCGTCCCCATCAAACACTCCCAGGACAGGTACAGCACGGGGTTAGACACAGATGTAAGCTCCCTCGATACTGTCCCCATCAAACACTCCCAGGACAGGTACAGCACGGGGTTAGATACAGAGCAAAGCTCCATCTACACTGTCCCCATCAATCACTCCCAGGACAGGTACAGCACGGGGTTAGATACAGAGTAAAGCTCCCTCTACACCGTCCCCATCAAACACACCCAGGACAGGTACAGCACGGGATTTGATACAGAGTAAAGTTACCTCTACACTGTCCCCATCAAACAATCCCAGGGCATGTACAGCAAGGGGTTAGATACAGAGTAAAGCCACCTCAACACCAACCCCAACCAACACTACCAGGACAGCTACAGCGCAGGGTTAGATACAGAGTAAAGCTCCCTCTACACCGTCCCCATCAAACAATCCCAGAACGGGTACAGCACAGGGTTAGATACAGAGTAAAGCTCCCTCTACACCGTCCCCATCAAACACTCCCAGGACAGGTACAGCACGGGGTGAGATACAAAGTAAAGCTCCCTCTAAACGTGAAAGCCACCCTCCCGTCTGCAGCCTATGGAGTTATATGAACTCAGTCCAAGACCTGGAGAACAGTTGGGAGAGAAGGGACAGGGACTGAACGGTGGTTCCCAGGTCAATATTTACCCCACAAACAGCTAAAGGAGAAACAGAGACAATCTGCGAAAATTATCTTGTTTCTTCTAGTGAGAACTTGCTGCGCGCAATCTAACTTAGCCGTCGCACCTCCTATGTCACAACAGTGAGGGTACAGTGAGGTAAACATTTCTTGGAATAACAGTGGGTGCAGCACGGCGTTAGACACAGATTAAACTCCCACTACAATGTCCCCATCAAACACTCCCAGGACAGGTACAGCACAGGGTTAGATACCGAGTAAAGGTCCCTCTACACTGTCCCCATCAAACACTCCCAGGACTGTTACAGCACGGGGTTAGATACAGAGTAAAGCTCCCTCTACACTGTCCCCATCAAACACTCCCAGGACTGGTACAGCACGGGGTTAGATACAGAATAAAGCTCCCTCTACACCGTCGCCATCAAACAATCCCTGGACAGGAACAACAAGAGGTTATATACAGAGTATACCTCCCTCTACACTGTCCCCACCAAATACTCCCAGGAGATGTACAGCATGGGTTTATATTCAGAGTAAAGCTCCCTCTACATTGTCCCCATCAAACACTCCCAGGACAGTTACAGCACAGTGTTAGATACAGAGTAAAGCTTCCTCTACACTGTCCCCATCAAACAATCCCAGGACAGGTACAGCACGGGGTTAGATACAGGGTAAAGCTCCCTCTACACTGTCCCGATCAAACACTCCCGGGACTGGTACAGCAGTGGGTGACTTACAGAGTAAAGCTCCCTCTACACCGTCCCCATCAAACACTCCCAGGACAGGTACAGAACGGGGTTTGATACAGAGTAAAGCTCCCTCTACGCTGCCCCCATTAAACACTCCCAGGACAGCTACAGCACGGGGTTAGATACAGAGTAAAGATCCCTCTACACTGTCCCCATCAAATATTCCCAGGACAGTTACAGCATGGGGTTAGATACAGAGTAAAGCTCCCTCTACACCGTCGCCATCAAACACTCCCAGGACAGGTACAACAAGGGGTTAGGTACAGAGTAAATGTCCCTCTACACTGACCCCATCAAACACTCCCAGGACAAGTACAGCAAGGGGTTAGATACAGAGTAAAATTCCCTCTACACCATCCCCTATCAAACACTCCCAGGACAGGTACAGCACGGGGCTAGATACAGAGTAAAGATCCCTCTACACTCTCCCCATCAAACACTACCAGGACAAGGACAGCACGGGGTTAGATAAACAGTAAAGCTCCCTCTACACCGTCGCCATCAAACACTCCCAGGACTGGTACAGCACAGGGTTAGATACAGAGTGAAACTCCCTCTACACCACCCCCTCCAAACACTCCCAGGACTGTTACAGCACGGGGTTGGTGACAGATTAAAGGTCCATCCGCACTGTCCCCATCAAACGCTCCCAGGACAGGTACAGCACGGATTTAGATAAAGAGCAAAGCTCCCTCTACACTGTCCCCATCAAACACTCCCAGGAGAAGTACAGCACGGGTTTATATTCAGAGTAAAGCTCCCTCTACATTGTCCCCATCAAACACTCCCAGGACTGGTACAGCACGGGGTTAGATACAGAGTAAAGCTCCCTCTACACCCTCCCCCTCAAACACTCCCAGGACAGGTACAGCACGGGGTTAGATACAGAGTAAAGCTCCCTCTACACCCTCCCCATCAAACACTCCCAGGATAGGTACAGCACGGGGTTAGATACAGCGTAAAGCTCCCGCCACGCTGTCCCCATCAAACACTCCCAGGAGAGGTACAGCACGGGGTTAGATACAGAGTAAACCTCCTCTACACCGTCCCCATCAAACACTCCCAGGACTGGTGCAGCACGGGGTTAGATATAGAGTAAATCTCCCTCTACACTGTCCACATCAAACAATCTCAGGACTGGTAAAGAACGGGGTTAGAGACAGAGTAATGCTCCCTCTTCACTGTCCCCATCAAAAACTCCCAGGACAGGTACAGCAAAGGGTTTGATACAGAGTGAAGCTCCCTCTACACCGTCCCCATCAAACACTCCCAGGACAGGTACAACACGGGGTTAGATACATGGTAAATCTCCCTCTACACTGTCCCCATCATACACTCCCAGGACAGGTACAGCACGGGGTTAGATACAGAGTAAAGCTCCCTCTACACTGTCCAAATCAAACACTCCCAGGACTGGTACAGCACAGGGTTAGATACAGAGTAAAGCTCCCTCTACACTGTCCACATCAAACACTCCCAGGACTGGTACAGCACAGGGTTAGATACAGAGTTGAGATCCCTCTTCACTGTCACCATCAAACACTCCCAGGACTGGTACAGCACAGGGTTAGATACAGAGTGAAGCTCCCTCTGCACTGTCCCCATCAAACACTCCCAGGACAGGTACAGCACGGATTTAGATACAGAGTAAAGCTCCCTCTACACCGTCGCCATCAAACACTCCCTGGACAGGAACAAGAAGAGGTTATATACAGAGTAAAGCTCCCTCTACACTGTCACCATCAAACACTCCCAGGACAGGTACAGCACGGGGTTAGATACAGAGTAAAGCTCCCTCTACACTGTCCCCATCAAACACTTCCAGGACAGGTATAGCACGGGGTTTGATGTAGAGTAAAGCTATCTCTACACTGTCCCCAATAAACACTCCCAGGACAGGCACAGCACGGGGTTAGATACAGAGGAAAGCTCCCTCTACACCGTCCCCATCAAACACTCCCAGGACAGGTACAGCACGGGGTTAGATACAGAGTAAAGCTCCCTCTACACTGTCACCATCAAACACTCCCAGGACAGGTACAGCATGGGGTTAGATACAGAGTAAAGCTCCCTCTACACTGTCCCCAATAAACACTCCCAGGATAGGTACAGCACGGGGTGAGATACAGAGTAAAGCTCCCTCTACACTGTCCCCATCAAACACTCCCAGGACAGGTACAGCATGGGGTGA
The DNA here is from genome assembly GCF_964194155.1 of Cetorhinus maximus. Classification (NCBI taxonomy): domain Eukaryota; kingdom Metazoa; phylum Chordata; class Chondrichthyes; order Lamniformes; family Cetorhinidae; genus Cetorhinus; species Cetorhinus maximus. Next base: position 281,266 of record NW_027596335.1, read on the forward strand.
GATACAGAGTAAAGCTCACTCTACACTGTCCCCATCAAACACTCCCAGGACAGGTACAGCACTGGGTTAGATACAGAGTAAAGCTCCCTCTACACTGTCCCCATCAAACACTCCCAGGACAGGTACAGCACGGGGTGAGATACACAGTAAAACTCCCTCTACACTGTCCCCATCAAACACTCCCAGGATAGGTACAGCATGGGGAGAGATAAAGAGTAAAGCTCCCTCTACACCGTCCCCATCAAACACTCCCAGGACAGGTGCAGCACGGGGTTAGATACAGAGTAAAGCTCCCTCTACACTGTCCCCATCAACAGTCACAGGACAGGTACAGCATGGGGTTAGATACAGAGTAAAGCTCCCTCTACACTGTCCCCAATAAACACTCCCAGGATAGGTACAGCACGGGGTGAGATACAGAGTAAAGCTCCCTCTACACTGTCCCCATCAAACACTCCCAGGACAGGTACAGCATGGGGTGAGATACAGAGTAAAGCTCACTCTACACCGTCCCCATCAAACACTCCCAGGACAGGTACAGCACTGGGTAAGATACAGAGTAAAGCTCCCTCTACACTGTCCCCATCAAACACTCCCAGGACAGGTACAGCACGGGGTGAGATACAGAGTAAAGCTCGCTCTGCACCGTCGCCATCAAACACTCTAAGGACAGTTACAACAAGCGGTGAGATACATAGTAAAATTCCCTCTGCACTCTCCTCATCAAGAACTCCCAGGACTGGTACAGCACGGGGTTATATACAGAGTAAAGCTCCCTCTACACTGTCCCCACCAAATACTCCCAGGAGATGTACAGCACAGGATTATATTCAGAGTAAAGCTCCCTCTACACTGTCCCCATCAAACACTCCCCGGACTGGTGCAGCACGGGGTTAGATACCGAGTAAAGCTCCCTCTACGCTGTCCACATCAAACAATCTCAGGACTGGTAAAGAACGGGGTTAGAGACAGAGTAATGCTCCCTCTTCACTGTACCCAACAAAAACTCCCAGGTCAGGTACAGCACAGGGTTAGATACAGAGTGAAGCTCCCTCTACAACATCCCCATCAAACACTCCCAGGACAGGTACAGCACGGGGTTAGATACATGGTAAAGCTCCGTCTACACAGTCCCCATCAAACACTCCCATGACAGGTACAGCACGGGGTGAGACACAGAGTAAAGCTCCCTCTACACTGTCCCCATCAAACACTCCCAGGACAGGTAAAGCACGGTGTTAGATATAGGGTAAACTTCCATCTACAATGTCCCCATCAAACATCCCCAGGACAGGTACAGCACGGGGTTAGATACAGAGTAAAGCTCCCTCTACACCGTCCCCATCAAACACTCCCAGGACAGGTACAGCACGGGGTTAGATACAGAGTAAAGCTCCCTCTACACTGTCCCCATCAAACACTCCCAGGACAGGTACAGCACGGGGTTAGATACAGAGTAAAGCTCCCTCTACACTGTCCCCATCAAACACTCCCAGGACAGGTACAGCACGTGGTTAGATACGGAGTAAAGCTCCCTCTACACTGTCCCCATCATAAACTCCCAGGACAGGTGCAGCACGGGGTTAAATACAGAGTGAAGCTCCCTCTACACTGTCACCATCAAACACTCCCAGGACTGCTACAGCACAGGGTTAGATACAGAGTAAAGCTCCCTCTACACTGTCCCCATCAAACACTCCCAGGGCAGGTCCAGCACGGGGTTGGTGACAGAGTAAAGCTCCCTCTGCACTGTCCCCATCAAACACTCCCAGGACAGGTACAGCACGGATTTAGATACAGAGTAAAGCTCCCTCTACACCGTCGCCATCAAACACTCCCTGGACAGGAACAACAAGAGTTTATATATAGAGTAAAGCTCCCTCTACACGGTCACCATCAAACACTCCCAGGACAGGTACAGCATGGGGTTAGATACAGAGTAAAGATCCCTCTACACTGTCCCCATCAAACAATCCCAGGACAGGTACAGCACGGGGTAAGATACAGTGTAAAGGTCCCTCTACACTGTCCCCATCAAACACTTCCAGGACAGGTACAGCACGGGGTTAGATACAGAGTAAAGCTCCCTCTACACCGTCCCCATCAAACACTCCCAGGACAGGTGCAGCACGGGGTGAGATACAGAGTAAAGCTCCGTCTACACTGTCTCCATCAAACACTCACAGGACAGGTACAGCACGGGGTTAGATACAGAGTAAAGCTCCCTCTACACTGTCCCCAATAAACACTCCCAGGACAGGCACAGCACGGGGTGAGATACAGAGTAAAGCTCCCTCTACACTGTCCCCATCAAACACTCCCAGGATAGGTACAGCATGGGGTGAGATACAGAGTAAAGATCCCTCTACACTGTCCCAATCAAACACTCCCTGGACAGGTACTGCACGGAGTGAGATACAGAGTAAAGTTCCCTCTACATTGTCCCCATCAAACACTCCCAGGACTGTTGCAGAACGGGGTTAGATACAGAGTAAAGCTCCCTCTACACTGTCCACATCAAACAATCTCAGGACTGGTAAAAATCGGGGTTAGAGACAGAGTAATGCTCCCTCTTCACTGTCCCCATCAAAAACTCCCAGGACAGGTACAGCACAGGGTTAGATACAGAGTGAAGCTCCCTCTACACTGTCCCCATCAAACACTCCCAGGACAGGTACAGTACGGGGTTAGATACAGAGTAATGCTCCCTCTACACTGTCCCCATCAAACAGTCTCAGGACAGGTACAGCATGGGGTTAGATACAGAGTAAAGCTCCCTCTACACTGTCCCCAATAAACACTCCCAGGATAGGTACAGCACGGGGTGAGATACAGAGTAAAGCTCCCTCTACACTGTCCCCATCAAACACTCCCAGGACAGGTACAGCATGGGGTGAGATACAGAGTAAAGCTCCCTCTACACTGTCCCCATCATGCACTCCCAGGTGGGATACAGCACGGGGTTAGATACAGGGTAAAATTCCTTCTACACTCTCCCCATCATACACTCCCAGGACAGGTACAGCACGGGGTTAGATACAGAGAAAAGCTCCCGCTACACTGTCCCCATCAAACACTCCCAGGACAGGTACAGCACGAGGTTAGATACAGAGTAAAGCAGCCTCTACACCGTCCCCATCAAACACTCCCAGGACAGGTACGGCACGGTGTTAGAGATAGAGTAAAGCTCCATCTAAACTGTCCCAATCAAACACTCCCAGGACAGGTACAGCACGGGGTTAGATACAGAGTAAAGCTGCCTATACACCGCATCCATTAAACACTACTAGGACAGGTACAGAACGGTGTTCGATACAGAGTAAAGCTCCCTCAACACTGTCCCCATCAAAAACTCCCAGGACAGCTACGGCACGGGGTTAGATACAGAGTAAAGCTCCCTCTACACTTTCCCCATCAAACACTCCCAGGACAGGTACAGCACGGTGGTAGATACAGTGTAAAGCTCCCTCAACACTGTCCCCATCAAACATTGCCAGTACTGGTACTGCACTGGGTTAGATACACAATAAAGCTCCATCTACACTGTCCCCATCAAACACTCCCAGGACACGGACAGCACGGGGTTAGATACAGAGTAAAATTCCCTCTACACTCTCCCCATCAAGCACTCCCATGACTGGTACAGCACGGGGTTAGATACAGAGTAAAGCTCCCTCTACACCGTCCCCATCAAACACTCCCAGGACAGGTACAGCACGGGGTTAGATACAGAGTAAAATTCCCTCAACACTCTCCCCATCAAACATTGCCAGTACTGGTACTGCACTGGGTTAGATACACAATAAAGCTCCATCTACACTGTCCCCATCAAACACTCCCAGGACACGGACAGCACGGGGTTAAATACAGAGTAAACCTCCCTCTACACTGTCCCCCATCAAAAACTCACAGGACAGTTAGAGCACGTGTTTAGAACAGAGTAAAGCTCCCTCTACGCTGTCCCCTTCAAACACTCCCAGGACAGGTACAGCACGGTGTTAGATACAGAGTAAAGCTCCCTCTACACCGTCCCCATCAAACACTCCCTGGACAGGTACAGCACGGGGTTAGATACAGAATAAAGCTCCCTCTACACTGTCCCCAACAAACACTCCCAGTACTCGTACAGCACGGGGTTAGATACAGAGTGAAGCTCCCTCTACACTGTCCCCATCAAACACTCCCAGGACAGGTACAGCACGGTGTTAGATACAGAGTAAAGCTCCCTCTACACCGTCCCCATCAAACACTCCCTGGACAGGTACTGCACGGGGTTAGATACAGAATAAAGCTCCCTCTACACTGTCCCCATCAAACACTCCCAGGACTCGTACAGCACGGGGTTAGATACATAGAAAAGTTCCCTCTACACTGTCCCCATCAAAAACTCCCAGGTCAGGTACAGCACGGGGTTAGATACAGGGTAAAATTCCCTCTACACTGTCCCCATCAAACACTACCAGGGCAGGTACAGCATGTGGTTAGATACAGAGAAAAGCTCCCTCTACACTGTCCCCATCAAACACTCCCAGGACAGGTACAGCATGTGGTTAGATACAGAGTAAAGCTCCCGCTGCACTGTCCTCATCAAACAATCCCAGGACTGGTACAGCAGGGGGTTAGGTACAGAATAAAGTTCCCTCTACACCGTCCCCATCAAACATCCCCAGGACAGGTACAGCACGGGGTTAGATACAGAGTAAAGCTCCCTCTACACCGTCCCCATCAAACACTCCCAGGACAGGTACAGCACGGAGTTAGATACAGAGTAAAGCTCCCTCTACACTGTCCCCATCAAACACTCCCAGGACAGGTACAGCACGGGGTTAGATACAGAGTAAAGCTCCCTCTACACTGTCCCCATCAAACACTCCCAGGGCAGGAACAGCACGGGGTTGGTGACAGAGTAAAGCTCCCTCCGCACTGGCCCCATCAAACACTCCCAGGACAGGTACAGCACGGATTTAGATACAGAGTAAAGCTCGCTCTACACTGTCGCCATCAAACACTCTCAGGACAGTTACAACAAGCGGTTAGATACATAGTAAAATTCCCTCTGCACTCTCCACATCAAGAACTCCCAGGACTGGTACAGCACCGGCTTATATACAGAGTAAAGCTCCCTCTACAGTGTCCCCACCAAATACTCCCAGGAGATGTACAGCACAGGATTATATTCAGAGTAAAGCTCCCTCTACACTGTCCCCATCAAACACTCCCAGGACTGGTGCAGCACGGGGTTAGATACAGAGTAAAGCTCGCTCTACACTGTCCCATCAAACACGCCCAGGATAGGAACAGCACGGGGTTAGATACAGAATAAAGCTCCCGCTACACTGTCCCCATCAAACACTCCCAGGACAGCTACAGCACGGGGTTAGATACAGAGTAATGCTCCCTCTACACCGTCCCCATCAAACACTCCCAGGACTGGTGCAGCACGGGGTTAGATACCGAGTAAAGCTCCCTCTACGCTGTCCACATCAAACAATCTCAGGACTGGTAAAGAACGGGGTTAGAGACAGAGTAATGCTCCCTCTTCACTGTACCCAACAAAAACTCCCAGGTCAGGTACAGCACGGTGTTAGATACAGAGTAAAGCTCCCTCTACACCGTCCCCATCAAACACTCCCTGGACAGGTACTGCACGGGGTTAGATACAGAATAAAGCTCCCGCTACACTGTCACCATCAAACACTCCCAGGACAGGTACAGCACGGGGTTAGATACAGAGTGAAGCTCCCTCTACAACATCCCCATCAAACACACCCAGGACAGGTACAGCACGGGGTTTGATACATGGTAAAGCTCCGTCTACACAGTCCCCATCAAACACTCCCAGGACAGGTACAGCATGGGGTTAGATACAGAGTAAAGATCCCTCTACACTGTCCCCATCAAACAATCCCAGGACAGGTACAGCACGGGGTAAGATACAGTGTAAAGGTCCCTCTACACTGTCCCCATCAAACACTTCCAGGACAGGTACAGCACGGGGTTAGATACAGAGTAAAGCTCCCTCTACACCGTCCCCATCAAACACTCCCAGGACAGGTGCAGCACGGGGTGAGATACAGAGTAAAGCTCCGTCTACACTGTCTCCATCAAACACTCACAGGACAGGTACAGCACGGGGTTAGATACAGAGTAAAGCTCCCTCTACACTGTCCCCAATAAACACTCCCAGGACAGGCACAGCACGGGGTGAGATACAGAGTAAAGCTCCCTCTACACTGTCCCCATCAAACACTCCCAGGATAGGTACAGCATGGGGTGAGATACAGAGTAAAGATCCCTCTACACTGTCCCAATCAAACACTCCCTGGACAGGTACTGCACGGAGTGAGATGCAGAGTAAAGTTCCCTCTACATTGTCCCCATCAAACACTCCCAGGACTGTTGCAGAACGGGGTTAGATACAGAGTAAAGCTCCCTCTACACTGTCCACATCAAACAATCTCAGGACTGGTAAAAATCGGGGTTAGAGACAGAGTAATGCTCCCTCTTCACTGTCCCCATCAAAAACTCCCAGGACAGGTACAGCACAGGGTTAGATACAGAGTGAAGCTCCCTCTACACTGTCCCCATCAAACACTCCCAGGACAGGTACAGTACGGGGTTAGATACAGAGTAATGCTCCCTCTACACTGTCCCCATCAAACAGTCTCAGGACAGGTACAGCATGGGGTTAGATACAGAGTAAAGCTCCCTCTACACTGTCCCCAATAAACACTCCCAGGATAGGTACAGCACGGGGTGAGATACAGAGTAAAGCTCCCTCTACACTGTCCCCATCAAACACTCCCAGGACAGGTACAGCATGGGGTGAGATACAGAGTAAAGCTCCCTCTACACTGTCCCCATCATGCACTCCCAGGTGGGATACAGCACGGGGTTAGATACAGGGTAAAATTCCTTCTACACTCTCCCCATCATACACTCCCAGGACAGGTACAGCACGGGGTTAGATACAGAGAAAAGCTCCCGCTACACTGTCCCCATCAAACACTCCCAGGACAGGTACAGCACGAGGTTAGATACAGAGTAAAGCAGCCTCTACACCGTCCCCATCAAACACTCCCAGGACAGGTACGGCACGGTGTTAGAGATAGAGTAAAGCTCCATCTAAACTGTCCCCATCAAACACTCCCAGGACAGGTACAGCATGGGGTTAGATACAGAGTAAAGCTGCCTCTACACCGCATCCATTAAACACTCCCAGGACAGGTACAGAACGGTGTTCGATACAGAGTAAAGCTCCCTCAACACTGTCCCCATCAAAAACTCCCAGGACAGCTACGGCACGGGGTTAGATACAGAGTAAAGCTCCCTCTACACTGTCCCCATCAAACACTCCCAGGACAGGTACAGCACGGTGGTAGATACAGATTAAAGCTCCCTCTATACCGTCCCCATCAAACACTCTCAAGACAGGTACAGCACAGGTTTAGATACAGAGTAAAGCTGCCTCAACACCGCCCCCATTAAACACTCCCAGGACAGGTACAGCACGGGGTGAGATACAGAGTAAAGCTCCCTCAACACTGTCCCCATCAAACACTCCCAGGACAGGTACAGCACGGGGTTAGATACAGAGTAAAGCTCTCTCTACACCGTCCCCATCAAACACTCCCAGGACAGGTACAGCACGGGGTTAGATACAGAGTAAAATCCCCTCAACAGTCTCCCCATCAAACATTGCCAGTACTGGTACTGCACTGGGTTAGATACACAATAAAGCTCCATCTACACTGTCCCCATCAAACACTCCCAGGACACGGACAGCACGGGGTTAAATACAGAGTAAACCTCCCTCTACACTGTCCCCCATCAAAAACTCCCAGGACAGTTAGAGCACGTGTTTAGAACAGAGTAAAGCTCCCTCTACACTGTCCCCATCAAACACTCCCTGGACAGGTACCGCACGGGGTTAGATACAGAATAAAGCTCCCTCTACACTGTCCCCATCAAACACTCCCAGGACTCGTACAGCACGGGGTTAGATACATAGAAAAGTTCCCTCTACACTGTCCCCATCAAAAACTCCCAGGTCAGGTACAGCACGGGGTTAGATACGGGGTAAAATTCCCTCTACACTGTCCCCATCAAACACTACCAGGACAGGTACAGCATGTGGTTAGATACAGAGAAAAGCTCCCTATACACTGTCCCCATCAAACACTCCCAGGACAGGTACAGCACGGGGTTAGATACGGAATAAAGCTCCCTCTACACTGTCCCCATCATAAACTCCCAGGACAGGTGCAGCACGGGGTTAGATACAGAGTGAAGCTCCCTCTACACTGTCACCATCAAACACTCCCAGGACTGCTACAGCACAGGGTTAGATACAGAGTAAAGCTCCCTCTACACTGTCCCCATCAAACACTCCCAGGGCAGGTACAGCACGGGGTTGGTGACAGAGTAAAGCTCCCTCCGCACTGTCCCCATCAAACACTCCCAGGACAGGTACAGCACGGATTTAGATACAGAGTAAAGCTCCCTCTACACCGTCGCCATCAAACACTCCCTGGACAGGAACAACAAGAGTTTATATATAGAGTAAAGCTCCCTCTACACGGTCACCATCAAACACTCCCAGGACAGGTACAGCATGGGGTTAGATACAGAGTAAAGATCCCTCTACACTGTCCCCATCAAACAATCCCAGGACAGGTACAGCACGGGGTAAGATACAGTGTAAAGGTCCCTCTACACTGTCCCCATCAAACACTTCCAGGACAGGTACAGCACGGGGTTAGATACAGAGTAAAGCTCCCTCTACACCGTCCCCATCAAACACTCCCAGGACAGGTGCAGCACGGGGTGAGATACAGAGTAAAGCTCCGTCTACACTGTCTCCATCAAACACTCACAGGACAGGTACAGCACGGGGTTAGATACAGAGTAAAGCTCCCTCTACACTGTCCCCAATTAACACTCCCAGGATAGGTACAGCATGGGGTGAGATACAGAGTAAAGATCCCTCTACACTGTCCCAATCAAACACTCCCTGGACAGGTACTGCACGGAGTGAGATACAGAGTAAAGTTCCCTCTACATTGTCCCCATCAAACACTCCCAGGACTGTTGCAGAACGGGGTTAGATACAGAGTAAAGCTCCCTCTACACTGTCCACATCAAACAATCTCAGGACTGGTAAAAATCGGGGTTAGAGACAGAGTAATGCTCCCTCTTCACTGTCCCCATCAAAAACTCCCAGGACAGGTACAGCACAGGGTTAGATACAGAGTGAAGCTCCCTCTACACTGTCCCCATCAAACACTCCCAGGACAGGTACAGTACGGGGTTAGATACAGAGTAATGCTCCCTCTACACTGTCCCCATCAAACAGTCTCAGGACAGGTACAGCATGGGGTTAGATACAGAGTAAAGCTCCCTCTACACTGTCCCCAATAAACACTCCCAGGATAGGTACAGCACGGGGTGAGATACAGAGTAAAGCTCCCTCTACACTGTCCCCATCAAACACTCCCAGGACAGGTACAGCATGGGGTGAGATACAGAGTAAAGCTCCCTCTACACTGTCCCCATCAAACACTCCCAGGACAGGTACAGCACGAGGTTAGATACAGAGAAAAGCAGCCTCTACACCGTCCCCATCAAACACTCCCAGGACAGGTACGGCACGGTGTTAGAGATAGAGTAAAGCTCCATCTAAACTGTCCCCATCAAACACTCCCAGGACAGGTACAGCATGGGGTTAGATACAGAGTAAAGCTGCCTCTACACCGCATCCATTAAACACTACTAGGACAGGTACAGAACGGTGTTCGATACAGAGTAAAGCTCCCTCAACACTGTCCCCATCAAAAACTCCCAGGACAGCTACGGCACGGGGTTAGATACAGAGTAAAGCTCCCTCTACACTGTCCCCATCAAACACTCCCAGGACAGGTACAGCACGGTGGTAGATACAGATTAAAGCTCCCTCTATACCGTCCCCATCAAACACTCTCAAGACAGGTACAGCACAGGTTTAGATACAGAGTAAAGCTGCCTCAACACCGCCCCCATTAAACACTCCCAGGACAGGTACAGCACGGGGTGAGATACAGAGTAAAGCTCCCTCAACACTGTCCCCATCAAACACTCCCAGGACAGGTACAGCACGGGGTTAGATACAGAGTAAAATTCCCTCTACACTCTCCCCATCAAGCACTCCCATGACTGGTACAGCACGGGGTTAGATACAGAGTAAAGCTCTCTCTACACCGTCCCCATCAAACACTCCCAGGACAGGTACAGCACGGGGTTAGATACAGAGTAAAATCCCCTCAACACTCTCCCCATCAAACATTGCCAGTACCGGTACTGCACTGGGTTAGATACACAATAAAGCTCCATCTACACTGTCCCCATCAAACACTCCCAGGACACGGACAGCACGGGGTTAAATACAGAGTAAACCTCCCTCTACACTGTCCCCCATCAAAAACTCCCAGGACAGTTAGAGCACGTGTTTAGAACAGAGTAAAGCTCCCTCTACACTGTCCCCATCAAACACTCCCTGGACAGGTACAGCACGGGGTTAGATACAGAATAAAGCTCCCTCTACACTGACCCAACAAACACTCCCAGTACTCGTACAGCACGGGGTTAGATACAGAGTGAAGCTCCCTCTACACTGTCCCCATCAAACACTCCCTGGACAGGTACCGCACGGGGTTCGATACAGAATAAAGCTCCCTCTACACTGTCCCCATCAAACACTCCCAGGACTCGTACAGCACGGGGTTAGATACATAGAAAAGTTCCCTCTACACTGTCCCCATCAAAAACTCCCAGGTCAGGTACAGCACGGGGTTAGATACGGGTTAAAATTCCCTCTACACTGTCCCCATCAAACACTACCAGGACAGGTACAGCATGTTGTTAGATACAGAGAAAAGCTCCCTCTACACTGTCCCCATCAAACACTCCCAGGAAAAGTACAGCATGTGGTTAGATACAGAGTAAAGCTCCCGCTGCACTGTCCTCATCAAACAATCCCAGGACTGGTACAGCAGGGGGTTAGGTACAGAATAAAGTTCCCTCTACACCGTCCCCATCAAACACTCCCAGGACTGGTGCAGCACGGGGTTAGATACAGAGTAAAGCTCCCTCTACACTGTCCACATCAAACACTCTCAGGACTGGTAAAGAACGGGGTTAGATACAGAATAAAGCTCCCTCTACACTGTCCCCATCAAACACTCCCAGGACTCGTACAGCACGGGCTTAGATACATAGAAAAGTTCCCTCTACACTGTCCCCATCAAAAACTCCCAGGTCAGGTACAGCACGGGGTTAGATACGGGGTAAAATTCCCTCTACACTGTCCCCATCAAACACTACCAGGACAGGTACAGCATGTGGTTAGATACAGAGAAAAGCTCCCTCTACACTGTCCCAATCAAACACTCCCAGGACAAGTACAGCATGTGGTTAGATACAGAGTAAAGCTCCCGCTGCACTGTCCTCATCAAACAATCCCAGGACTGGTACAGCAGGGGGTTAGGTACAGAATAAAGTTCCCTCTACACCGTCCCCATCAAACACTCCCAGGACTGGTGCAGCACGGGGTTAGATACAGAGTAAAGCTCCCTCTACACTGTCCACATCAAACACTCTCAGGACTGGTAAAGAACGGGGTTAGATACAGAGTAAAGCTCCCTCTACACCGTCCCCATCAAACACTCCCAGGACAGGTACAGCACGGGGTGAGATACAGAGTAAAGCTCCCTCTACACTGTCCCCTTCAAACACTCCCAGGACAGGTACAGCACGGGGTTAGATGCAGAGTAAGGCTCCCTCTAAACGTGAAAGCCACCCTCCGGTCTGCAGCCTAAGGAGATATATGAACTGAGTCCAAGACCTGGAGAAGAGTTGGGAGAGAAGGGACAGGGACTGAACGGAAGTTCCCAGGTCAATATTTACCCTACAAACAGCTTAAGGAGAAACAGAGACAATCTCCGAAAATTATCTTGTTTCTTCTTGTGAAATCTTGCTGCGCGCAATCTAACTTAGCCGTTGGACCTCCTATGTCACAACAGTGAGGGTACAGTGAGGTAAACTTTTCTTGGAATAACAGTGGGTACAGCACGGAGTTAGTCAAAGATTAAACTCCCACTACATTGTCCCCATCAAACACTCCCAGGACAGGTACAGCACGGGGTTAGATGCAGGGTAAAGCTCCCTCTACACTGTCCCCATCAAACACTCCCAGGACAGGTAAAGCATGGCGTTAGATACAGGGTAAAGCTCCCTCTACACCATTGCCATCAAAAACTCCCAGGGCAGGTACAGCACAGTGTTAGATACAGAATAACGCTCCCTCTACACCATCCCCATCAAACACTCCCAGGGCAGGTACAGCACAGTGTTAGATACAGAATAAAGCTCCCTCTACACTGTCCCCATCAAACACTCCCAGGACAGGTACAGCACGGGGTTAGATGCAGAGTAAAGCTCCCTCTACACTGTCCCCATCTAACACTCCCAGGACAGGTACAGCACGGGTATAGATACAGAGTAAAGTTCCCTTTACACTGTCCCCATCAAACACTCCCAGGACAGGTAAAACACGGGGTTAGATACAGAGTAAAGCTCCCACGACACCATCCCCATCAAACACTCCCAGGGCAGGTTCAGCACAGTGTTAGATACAGAATAAAGCTCCCTCTGCGCTGTCCCCATCAAACACTCCCAGGACAGGAACGGCACGGGGTTAGATGCAGAGTAAAGCTCCCTCTACACTGTCCCCATCAGACACTCCCAGGACAGGTACAGCACGGGGTTAGATGCAGAGTAATGTTCCATCTACACTGTCCCCATCAAACACTCCCGGGACAGATACAGCACGGCGTTAGATACAGGGTAAAATTCCCTCTACACTCTCCCCTTCAAACACTCCCAGGACAGGTACAGCACGGGGTTAGATACAGGGTAAAATTCCCTCTACACTTTCCCAATCAAACAGTCCCAGGACTGGTACAGTACGGGATTAGATACAGAGTAATGCTCCCTCTACACTGTCCCCATCAAACAGTCTCAGGACAGGTACAGCATGGGGTTAGATACAGAGTAAAGCTCCCTCTACACTGTCCCCATCAAACACTCCCAGGACAGGTACAGTACGGGGTTAGATACAGAGTAATGCTCCCTCTACACTGTCCCCATCAAACACTCACAGGACTGGTACAGCAGGGGGTTAGATACAGAATAAAATTCCCTCTACACTGTCCCCATCAAACACTCCCAGGACTGGTGCAGCACGGGGTTAGCTAGAGGGTAAGTCTCCCTCTACACTGTCCCCATCAAACACTCCCAGGATTGGTGCAGCACGGGGTTAGATACAGAGTAAAGCTCCCTCTACACTGTCCACATCAAACAATCTCAGGACTGGTAAAGAACGGGGTTAGAGACAGAGTAAATCTCCCTCTTCACTGTCCCCATCAAAAACTCTCAGGACAGGTACAGCACAGGGTTAGATACAGAGTGAAGCTCCCTCTACACTGTCCAAATCAAACACTCCCAGGACATGTACAGCACGGGGATAGATACATGGTAAATCTCCCTCTACACCGTCCGCATCAAACACTCCCAGGACAGGTACAACAAGGGGTGAGACACAGAGTAAAGCTCCCTCTACACTGTCCCCATCAAACACTCCCAGGACAGGTACAGCACGGGGTTAGATACAGAGTTAAGCTCCCTCTACACCGTCCCCATCAAACACTCCCAGGGCAGGTACAGCACGGGGTTAGATACAGAGTAAAGCTCCCTCTACACTGTCCCCATCAAACACTCCCAGGACATGTACAGCACGGGGTTAGATACATGGTAAAGCTCCCTCTACACAGTCCCCATCAAACAGTCCCAGGACAGGTACAGCACGGTGCTAGATACAGAGTAAAGCACCCTCTACACTGTCCCCATCAAACACTCCCGGGACAGGTACAGCACGGGGTTAGATACAGAGTAAAGCTCCCTCTACACTGTCCCCATCAAACACTCCCAGGACAGGTACAGCACGGGGTTAGATACAGGATAAAATTCCCTCTACACTCTCCCCATCATACATTCCCTGAACATGTACAGCACGGGGTTAGATACAGAGTAAAGCTCCCGCTACACTGTCCCCATCAAACACTCCCAGGACTGGTACAGCAGGGGGTTAGATACAGAATAAATTTCCCTCTACACTGTCCCCATCAAACACTCCCAGGACTGGTGCAGCACGCGGTTAGATATAGAGTAAAGCTCCCTCTTCACTGTCCCCATCAAACACTCCCAGGACTGGTACAGCACGGGGTGAGACACAGAGTAAAGCTCCCTCTACACCGTCACCATCAAACACTCCCAGGGCAGAAACAACACGGGGTTAGATACAGGATAAAATTCCCTCTACACTCTCCCCATCATACACTCCCGGAACAGGTACAGCACGGGGTTAGATACAGAGTAAAGCTCCCGCTACACTGTCCCCATCAAACACTCCCAGGACTGGTACAGCAGGGGGTTAGATACAGAATAAATTTCCCTCTACACTGTCCCCATCAAACACTCGCAGGACTGGTGCAGCACGCGGTTAGATACAGAGTGAAGCTCCCTCTACACTGTCCCCATCAAACACTCCCAGGTCAGGTACAGCAAGGGGTTAGATACTGAGTAAAACTGCCTCTACACTTTTCCTATCAAACACTCCCAGGACAGGTACAGCACGGGATTAGATACAGAGTAAAGCTCCCTCTACACTGTCCACATCAAACAATCTCAGGACTGGTAAAGAACGGGGTTAGAGACAGAGTAAATCTCCCTCTTCACTGTCCCCATCAAAAACTCTCAGGACAGGTACAGCACAGGGTAAGATACAGAGTGAAGCTCCCTCTACACTGTCCCAATCAAACACTCCCAGGACATGTACAGCACGGGGATAGATACATGGTAAATCTCCCTCTACACCGTCCGCATCAAAGACTCCCAGGACAGGTACAACATGGGGTGAGACACAGAGTAAAGCTCCCTCTACACTGTCCCCATCAAACACTCCCAGGACAGGTACAGCACGGGGTTAGATACAGAGTAAAACTCCCTCTAAACTTTTCCTATCAAACACTCCCAGGACAGGTACAGCACGGGGTTAGATACAGAGTAAAGCTCCCTCTACACCGTCCCCATCAAACACTCCCAGGACAGGTACAGCACGGGGTTAGATACAGAGTAAAGCTCCCTCTACACCGTCCCCATCAAACACTCCCAGGGCAGGTACAGCACGGGGTTAGATACAGAGTAAAGCTCCCTCTACACTGTCCCCATCAAACACTCCCAGGACAGGTACAGCACGGGGTTAGATACAGAGTAAAGCTCATTCTACACCGTCCCCATCAAACACACCCAGGACAGGTACAGCACGTTGTAAGATACAGATTAAAGCTCCCTCTACACAGTCCCAATCAAACATTCCCAGGACAGGTACAGCACATTGTTAGATAGAGAGTAAAGCTCCCTCTACACCGTCCCCATCAAACACTCCCAGGACTGGTAAAGCACGGGGTTAGATACAGACTAAAGCTTCCTCTACACCGTCCTCATCAAACACTCCCAGGACAGGTATGGCACGGGGTTAGATACAGAGTAAAATTCCCTCAACACCGTCCCCATCAAACACTCCCAGGACAGGTACAGCACGGGGTTATATACAGAGTAAAGCTCCATCTAAACTGTCCCCATCGAACACTCCCAGGACAGGTACAGCACGGTGGTAGATACAGATTAAAGCTCCCTCTACACCGTCCCCATCAAACACTCCCAAGACAGGTACAGCACAGGTTTAGATACAGAGTAAAGCTCCCTCTACACTGTCCCCATCAAACACTCCCAGAACACGTACAGCACGGGGTTAGATACAGAGTAAAGCTCCCTCTGCACTGTCTCCATCAAACACTCCCAGGACAGATACAGCACGGGGTTAGATACAGAGTAAAGCTCCGTCTACACCGTCCCCATCAAACACTCCCAGGACAGGTAAAGCACGGGGTTAGATACAGAGTAATGCTCCCTCTTCACTGTCCCCATCAAAAACTCCCGGGACAGGTACAGCACAGGTTTAGATACAGAGTAAAGCTCCCTCTACACCGCATCCATTAAACACTACTAGGACAGGTACAGCACGGGGTTAGATACAGAGTAAAGCTCCCTCTACACTGTCCCCATCAAACACTCCCTGGACAGGTAAAGCACGGCGTTAGAGATAGAGTAATGCTCCCTCTTCACTGTCTCCATCAAAAACTCCCGGGACA
This sequence comes from Cetorhinus maximus, assembly GCF_964194155.1. NCBI lineage: Eukaryota > Metazoa > Chordata > Chondrichthyes > Lamniformes > Cetorhinidae > Cetorhinus > Cetorhinus maximus. The sequence continues at coordinate 297,570 of NW_027596335.1, forward strand.
GGTACAGCACGGGGTTAGATACAGAGTAAAGCTCCCTCAACACTGTCCCCATCAAACACTCCCTGGACAGGTAAAGCACGGCGTTAGAGATAGAGTAATGCTCCCTCTTCACTGTCTCCATCAAAAACTCCCGTGACAGGTACAGCACGGGGTTAGATACAGGGTAAAATTCCCTCTACACTCTCCCCATCAAACACTCCCAGGACAGATACAGCACGGGGTTAGATACAGAGTAAGGATCCCGCTACACTGTCCCCATCAAACACTCCCAGGACTGGTACAGCACGGGATTAGATACAGAGTAAAGCTCCCTCTACACTGTCCCCATCAAACACTCCCAGGACAGGTAAAGAACGGGGTTAGAGACAGAGTAAAGCTCCCTGTTCACTGTCCCCATCAAAAACTCCCAGGACAGGTACAGCACATGGTTAGATACAGAGTAAAGCTCCCTCTACACTGTCCCCATCAAAAACCCCCAGGACAGGTACAGCACGGGGTGAGATACAGAGTAAAGCTCCCTCTACACTGTCCGAATCAAACACTCCCAGGACATGTACAGCACGGGGTTAGAGACAGAGTAAAGCTCCCTCTACACCGCCCCCATTAAACATTCCCAGGACAGGTACGGCACGGGGTTAGATACAGAGTAAAGCTCCCTCTACACTGTCCCCATCAATCACTCCCAGGACAGGTACAGCACGGGGTTAGATACAGAGTAAAGTTCCCTCTACACTGTCCCCATCAAACACTCCCAGGACAGGTACAGCACGGGGTTAGATACAGAGTAAAGTTCCCTCTATACTGTCTCCATCAAACACTCCCAGGACAGCTACAGCACGGGGTTAGATACAGAGTAAAGCTCCCTCTACACCGTCCCCATCAAACACTCCCAGGACAGGTATAGCACGGGGTTAGATACAAAGTAAAGCTCCCTCTACACCGTCCCCATCAAACACTCCCAGGACAGGTACGGTACGGGGTTAGATACAGAGTAAAGCTCCCTCTACACCGTCCCCATCAAACACTCCCAGGACAGGTACAGCACAGGGTTAGATACAGAGTAAAGCTCCCTCAACACTGTACCCATCAAACACTCCCAGGACAGGTACGGTACGGGGTTAGATACAGAGTAAAGCTCCCGCTACACTGTCCCCATCAAACTCTCCCAGGACAGGTACAGCACGGGGTTAGATACAGAGTAATGCTCCCTGTACACTGTCCCCATCAAACACTCCCTGGACAGTTAAAGCACGGCGTTAGAGATAGAGTAATGCTCCCTCTTCACTGTCTCCATCAAAAACTCCCGGGACAGGTACAGCACGGGGTTAGATACAGGGTAAAATTCCCTCTACACTCTCCCCATCAAACACTCCCAGGACAGGTACAGCACGGGGTTAGATACAGAGTAATGATCCCGCTACACTGTCCCCATCAAACACTCCCAGGACTGGTACAGCACGGGATTAGATACAGAGTAAAGCTCCCTCTACACTGTCCCCATCAAACACTCCCAGGACAGGTAAAGAACGGGGTTAGAGACAGAGTAAAGCTCCCTGTTCACTGTCCCCATCAAAAACTCCCAGGACAGGTACAGCACATGGTTAGATACAGAGTAAAGCTCCCTCTACACTGTCCCCATCAAACACTCCCAGGACATGTACAGCACGGGGTTAGAGACAGAGTAAAGTTCCCTCTATACTGTCTCCATCAAACACTCCCAGGACAGCTACAGCACGGTGGTAGATACAGATTAAAGCTCCCTCTACACCGTCCCCATCAAACACTCCCAAGACAGGTACAGCACAGGTTTAGATACAGAGTAAACCTCCCTCTGCACTGTCCCCATCAAACACTCCCAGAACACGTACAGCACGGGGTTAGATACAGAGTAAAGCTCCCTCTGCACTGTCTCCATCAAACACTCCCAGGACAGATACAGCACGGGGTTAGATACAGAGTAAAGCTCCGTCTACACCGTCCCCATCAAACACTCCCAGGACAGGTAAAGAACGGGGTTAGATACAGAGTAATGCTCCCTCTTCACTGTCCCCATCAAAAACTCCCGGGACAGGTACAGCACAGGTTTAGATACAGAGTAAAGCTCCCTCTACACCGCATCCATTAAACACTACTAGGACAGGTACAGCACGGGGTTAGAAACAGAGTAAAGCTCCCTCTACACTGTCCCCATCAAACACTCCCTGGACAGGTAAAGCACGGCGTTGGAGATAGAGTAATGCTCCCTCTTCACTGTCTCCATCAAAAACTCCCGGGACAGGTACAGCACGGGGTTAGATACAGAGTAAAGCTCCCTCAACACTGTCCCCATCAAACACTCCCTGGACAGGTAAAGCACGGCGTTAGAGATAGAGTAATGCTCCCTCTTCACTGTCTACATCAAAAACTCCCGGGACAGGTACAGCACGGGGTTAGATACAGGGTAAAATTCCCTCTACACTCTCCCCATCAAACACTCCCAGGACAGGTACAGCACGGGGTTAGATACAGAGTAAAGATCCCGCTACACTGTCCCCATCAAACACTCCCAGGACAGGTACAGCACGGGATTAGATACAGAGTAAAGCTCCCTCTACACTGTCCCCATCAAACACTCCCAGGACAGGTAAAGAACGGGGTTAGAGACAGAGTAAAGCTCCCTGTTCACTGTCTCCATCAAAAACTCCCAGGACAGGTACAGCACATGGTTAGATACAGAGTAAAGCTCCCTCTACACTGTCCCCATCAAACACTCCCAGGACAGGTAAAGAACGGGGTTAGAGACAGAGTAAAGCTCCCTGTTCACTGTCCCCATCAAAAACTCCCAGGACAGGTACAGCACGGGGTTAGATACAGAGTAAAGCTCCCTCTACACCGCCCCCATTAAACATTCCCAGGACAGGTACGGCACGGGGTTAGATAGAGAGTAAAGCTCCCTCTACACTGTCCCCATCAATCACTCCCAGGACAGTAACAGCACGGGGTTAGATACAGAGTAAAGTTCCCTCTACACTGTCCCCATCAAACACTCCCAGGACAGGTACAGCACGGGGTTAGATACAGAGTAAAGTTCCCTCTATACTGTCTCCATCAAACACTCCCAGGACAGCTACAGCACGGGGTTTGATACAGAGTAAAGCTCCCTCTACACCGTCCCCATCAAACACTCCCAGGACAGGTATAGCACGGGGTTAGATACAAAGTAAAGCTCCCTCTACACCGTCCCCATCAAACACTCCCAGGACAGATACAGCACGGGGTTAGATACAGGATAAAATTCCCTCTACACTGTCCCCATCAAACACTCCCAGGACTGGTGCAGCACGCGGTTAGATACAGAGTGAAGCTCCCTCTACACTGTCCCCATCAAACACTCCCAGGTCAGGTACAGCAAGGGGTTAGATACTGAGTAAAACTGCCTCTACACTTTTCCTATCAAACACTCCCAGGACAGGTACAGCACGGGGTTAGATACAGAGTAAAGCTCCCTCTACACCGTCCCCATCAAACACTCCCAGGACGGGTACAGCACAGGGTGAGACACAGAGTAAAGCTCCCTCTACACTGTCCCCATCAAACACTCCCAGGTCAGGTACAGCAAGGGGTTAGATACTGAGTAAAACTGCCTCTACACTTTTCCTATCAAACACTCCCAGGACAGGTACAGCACGGGGTTAGATACAGAGTAAAGCTCCCTCTAAACGTGAAAGCCTCCCTCCCGTCTGCAGCCTAAGGAGATATATGAACTGAGTCCAAGATCTGGAGCAGAGTTGGGAGAGAAGGGACAGACACTGAACGGTAGTTCACAGGTCAATATTTATCCCACAAACAGCTTAAGGAGAAACAGAGACAATCTCCGAAAATTATCTTGTTTCTTCTTGTGAAATCTTGCTGCGCGCAATCTAACTTTGACGTCGCACCTCCTATGTCACAACAGTGAGGGTACAGTGAGGTGAACATTTCTTGGAATAACAGTGGGTACAGCACGGCGTTAGACACAGATTAAACTCCCACTACAATGTCCCCATCTAAAACTCCCAGGACAGGTACAGCACGGGAATAGATACAGAGTAAAGTTCCCTCTACACTGTCCCCATCAGACACTCCCAGGACAGGTACAGCACGGGGATAGATACAGAGTAAAGTTCCCTCTACACTGTCCCCATCAAACACTCCCAGGACAGGTAAAGCACGGGGTTAGATACAGGGTAAAGCACCCTCTACACCGTTCCCATCAAACACTCCCAGGGCAGTTACAGCACAGTGTTAGATACAGAATAAAGCTCCCTCTAGACTGTCCCCATCAAACGCTCCCAGGGCAGGTACAGCACAGTGTTAGATACAGAATTAAGCTCCCTCTACACCGTTCCCATCAAACACTCCCAGGACAGGTACAGCACGGGGTTAGATACAGAGTAAAGCTCCCTCTACACTGTCCCCATCAAACACTCCCAGGACAGGTACAGCACGGGGTTAGATACAGAGTAAAGCTCACTTTACACTGTCCCCATCAAAAACTCCCGCGACAGGTACAGCACAGGGTTAGATACAGAGTAAAGCTCCCTCTACACTGTCCCCATCAAACACTCCCAGGACAGGTACAGCATGTGGTTAGATAAAGAGTAAAGCTCATTCTACACCGTCCCCATCAAACACTCCCAGGACAGGTATGGCACGGGGTTAGATACAGAGTAAAATTCCCTCAACTCCGTCCCCATCAAACACTCCCAGGACAGGTACAGCACGTGGTTATATACAGAGTAAAGCTCCATCTTAACTGTCCCCATCGAACACTCCCAGGACAGGTACAGCACGGTGGTAGATACAGATTAAAGCTCCCTCTACACCGTCCCCATCAAACACTCCCAAGACAGGGACAGCACAGGTTTAGATACAGAGTAAAGCTCCCTCTACACTGTCCCCATCAAACACTCCCAGAACACGTACAGCACGGGGTTAGATACAGAGTAAAGCTCCCTCTGCACTGTCTCCATCAAACACTCCCAGGACAGATACAGCACGGGGTTAGATACAGAGTAAAGCTCCGTCTACACCGTCCCCATCAAACACTCCCAGGACAGGTAAAGCACGGGGTTAGATACAGAGTAATGCTCCCTCTTCACTGTCCCCATCAAAAACTCCCGGGACAGGTACAGCACAGGTTTAGATACAGAGTAAAGCTCCCTCTACACCGCATCCATTAAACACTACTAGGACAGGTACAGCACGGGGTTAGATACAGAGTAAAGCTCCCGCTACACTGTCCCCATCAAACTCTCCCAGGACAGGTACAGCACGGGGTTAGATACAGAGTAATGCTCCCTGTACACTGTCCCCATCAAACACTCCCTGGACAGGTAAAGCACGGCGTTAGAGATAGAGTAATGCTCCCTCTTCACTGTCTCCATCAAAAACTCCCGGGACATGTACAGCACGGGGTTAGATACAGGGTAAAATTCCCTCTACACTCTCCCCATCAAACACTCCCAGGACAGGTACAGCACGGGGTTAGATACAGAGTAAAGATCCCGCTACACTGTCCCCATCAAACACTCCCAGGACTGGTACAGCACGGGATTAGATACAGAGTAAAGCTCCCTCTACACTGTCCCCATCAAACACTCCCAGGACAGGTAAAGAACGGGGTTAGAGACAGAGTAAAGCTCCCTGTTCACTGTCCCCATCAAAAACTCCCAGGACAGGTACAGCACATGGTTAGATACAGAGTAAAGCTCCCTCTACACTGTCCCCATCAAACACTCCCAGGACATGTACAGCACGGGGTTAGAGACAGAGTAAAGTTCCCTCTATACTGTCTCCATCAAACACTCCCAGGACAGCTACAGCACGGGGTTAGATACAGAGTAAAGCTCCCTCTACACTGTCCCCATCAAAAACTCGCAGGACAGGTACAGCACGGGGTTAGATACAGAGTAAAGCTCCCTCTACACTGTCCCCATCAAACACTCCCAGGACAGCTACGGCACGGGGTTAGATACAGAGTAAACCTCCCTCTACACCGCCCCCATTAAACATTCCCAGGACAGGTACGGCACGGGGTTAGATACAGAGTAAAGCTCCCTCTACACTGTCCCCATCAATCACTCCCAGGACAGGTACAGCACGGGGTTAGATACAGAGTAAAGTTCCCTCTACACTGTCCGCATCAAACACTCCCAGGACAGGTACAGCACGGGGTTAGATACAGAGTAAAGTTCCCTCTATACTGTCTCCATCAAACACTCCCAGGACAGCTACAGCACGGGGTTAGATACAGAGTAAAGCTCCCTCTACACCGTCCCCATCAAACACTCCCAGGACAGGTATAGCACGGGGTTAGATACAAAGTAAAGCTCCCTCTACACCGTCCCCATCAAACACTCCCAGGATAGGTACAGCACGGGCTTAGATACAGAGTAAAGCTCCCTCTTCACTGTCCCCATCAAACACTCCCAGGACAGGTACAGCATGATGATCCATAGAGATTTGTTGGCTGTGACAATCTGATGGGACGTCCTCTTACTCCCCCCATATTTTCTCCAGATGCACAGGACTGGTTTTGAACCTTATGTGAACTTCACTGTTCTAACGCACAAAGTTTTTCTTGCCCTTTGCAACCCATCACTTGCTCTCACTCCCTCCCTATCTCTGTAACCTCCTCCAGCCCCTACACCCCTCCCTATCTCTGTAACCTCCTCCATCCCCTACAACCCTGCCTATCTCTGTAACCTCCTCCATCCCCTACAACCCTCCCTATCTCTGTAACCTCCTCCATCCCCCTACAACCCTCCCTATCTCTGTAACCTCCTCCAGCCCCTACAACCCTCCCTATCTCTGTAACCTCCTCCATCCCCTACAACCCTGCCTATCTCTGTAACCTCCTACAACCCTCTGAGATCTCTGTGCTCTTCCAATTTCCCCGATTCCCATCGCTCCACCATTGGCGGCCGGGCCTTCAGCTGGCTAGGGGGGGACCCTGAGCTCTGGAATTCCCTCTCTGAACCTCTCCGCCGCCCTCTCTCTCTCTCTCTCTCTCTCTCCCCATCTTTTCTCTCTGTCTCTCTCTTTCTCTTTGTCTCTCTCCGTCTCTCTCTCGGTCCTTCTCTCTCTCTCTCTCTCTCTTTCTGTCTCCATCTTCTCTCTGTCTCTCTTCGTCTCTCTCTTTCTCTCCCTCTCTCTCTTTCTCTCCGCCTCTCTCTCTCCATCTCTCTCTGTCTCTCATCTTCTCTCTGTGTCTCTCTCCTTCTCTCTCTCTCTCTCTCTCTCTCTTCTCCTTTAAGACGCTCCTTAAAACCCGGCCTCTGTGACCGAGCTATCGCTCCCCTGTCCATAATATCCGCGCGTGAGGCTGGGGGTCAGGTTCTGTCTGAGTTACACTCTCTGTGAAGGGCCCCTGGGGATGTTTTTACTGTGTTAAGAATGTTGGACGTATGCAGGTTGTTTTTGATTAAGGAGCTGGGAAAGTTGGGTACTGAAAGCTGCGGTTTGGTGAATGTAACCTTGTGGTTTTTGGGTCTGTCCTTCTCGTTCTGGGAAAGACGAACTCATCGCTGAGGCAGCTGCTTGTCACTGACTTCTTGACGAACTGTCATTCACTGGAAGGTTGCGGTTACAATCCTTTCAATGTCCCTTGTGATGGGCCTATCTCTGTGCTCAGCCTCCACCCCCCTCCACCACCACCCCACCACACACTGGTTTCCCTCTCCCCTGCTATCCCAGCTGTCACCCCACTCTGGACAAGGAAGGGCTGACCTTCGACCCCCCTCCCCCCACCCCCCCACCCTAACCATCAACGACTGCCCATTGGGGTGTCGCAATTCAGGACCGCAAATGTGGTGGGAGAGAGAGGAAGGGAGTGTGTGTGTGTGTGAGAGACGGAGAGAGAGGGAGTGTGTCTGTGTGAGAAATAGAGAGAGAGACAGGTGGAGAGAGGGAGTGTGTGTGTGTGTGTGTGAGAGAGATGGAGAGAGGGAGTGTGTGTGTGTGTGTGTGTGAGAGAGATGGAGAGAGGGAGTATGTGTGTGTGTGAGAGAGATGGAGAGAGGGAGTATGTGTGTGTGTGAGAGAGATGGAGAGAGGGAGTGTGTGTGTGTGTGAGAGAGATGGAGAGAGGGAGTGTGTGTGTGTGTGTGTGAGAGAGATGGAGAGAGGGAGTGTGTGTGTGTGTGAGAGAGATGGAGAGAGGGAGTGTGTGTGAGAAATAGAGAGACAGGTGGAGAGAGGGAGTGTGTGTGTGTGTGAGAGAGAGTGAGAGATGGAGAGATAGGGAGTGTGTATGTGTGTGTGTGAGAGAGAGATGGAGAAAGGGAGTGTGTGTGCGTGAGAGAGAGAGACAGGTGGAGAGAGGGAGTGTGTGTGTGTGTGTGTGTGAGAGATGGAGAGAGGGAGTCTGTGTGAGAGAGAGAGAGACAGGTGGAGAGAGGGAGTGTGTGTGTGTATGTGTGTGAGAGAGAGAGATGGAGAGAGGGAGTGTGTGTCAGAGAGACGGGGAGAGAGGGAATGTGTGCGAGAGAGAGAGATGGGGAGAGATGGAGTGTGTGTGTGTGAGAGAGAGAGAGAGCGAGAGATGGAGAGATAGGGAGTGTGTATGTGTGTGTGTGAGGGAGAGAGATGGAGAGAGGGAGTGTGTGTGTGTGTGTGTGAGAGAGAGAGATGGGGAGAGAGGGAGTGTGTGTGTGTGTGTGTGTGAGAGAGAGAGAGAGAGAGAGATGGAGAGAGAGGGAGTGTGTGAGAGAGAGAGTTGGAGAGAGAGGGAGTGTTTGAGAGAGAGAGATGGAGAGAGGGGGAGTGTGTGAGAGAGAGATGGAGAGAGAGGGAGTGTGTGTGAGAGAGAGAGCTGGAGAGAGAGGGAGTGTGTGAGAGAGAGATGGAGAAAGAGGGAGTATGTGTGTGAGAGAGAGAGATGGAGAGAGAGAGGTGGTGTGTGAGCGAGAGATAGATGGAGAGAGAGGGATTGTGTGAGAGAGAGAGAGATGGAGAGAGAGGGAGTGTGTGAGAGAGAGAGAGATGGAGAGAGAGGGAGTGTGTGAGGGAGAGAAAGATGGGGAGAGGGAGTGCGTGAGAGAGAGGGGAGAGTATGTGTATGAGAGATAGATGGAGAGAGGAGAGAGAGAGGGAGTGTGTGAGGGGAAGAGATGGAGAGAGAGAGGGAGTGTTTGAGGGGGAGAGATGGAGAGAGAGAGGGAGAGAGTGAGAGAGGGAGAGAGTGAGAGAGGGAGAGAGTGAGAGAGAGATGGGGAGAGGGAGAGAGTGAGAGAGGGATGGGAGAGGGAGAGATATGGGGAGAGGGAAAGAGTGAGAGAGAGATGGGGAGAGAGAGAGAGTGAGATGGGGAGAGAGAGTATGAGAAAGAGATGAGGAGAGAGAGTGAGAGAGATGGGGAGAGAGAGAGAGAGGCAGAGAGGAAGAAGAGGGACACAGGAACAGGAGGAGGCCATTCAGTCCCTCATGCCTGTTCGACTATTGGTTGAGATTATGGCTGATCTGTATCTTAACTCCAGCCACCATGTTGGCTCCATCTCTCCCTGAGGCCAGATTAAAAACCCTGTCACTCTCTGACTGGTAACGATGAAATGTATCGGCACCTATGGAAAGATTCCCACACGCAACAGCTTACACCGCGTGTCCACTGAAGGCCGGAGAATGCGTGGGAGTGAATGACAATTCGCTCCCCCTCCCTGGGTCTGTGCACCACCCTCCCTGACCCTGGGATCGTCCCCAAATCAGGGATTTCCCCCTCCACCCAGCTCCCAACCCCAACAGCCTTCCGGCCCTGGCGACCTCCGACCCCAGGGCTTCTCTCTGACCCCAGAGATGCCATTTGACCCCGGGGCTGACCTCCGACCTCAGGGCAGACACCACCACCGCCCCCTCCCCACCGATTCCGGGCTTCCCCACGACCCCAGGGCTTCTCTCTGACCCCAGAGATGCCCTCCGACCCCCGGGGCTGCCCCGCGACCCCGGCAGTGCCCTCTGACCCCAGGGCCGCTCCCTGACTTACATGTAGGCCTTGTAATTGTTGCCAATTTTCTGGATGCGGAGGTCGTACTTGGCGTCGATGAAAGGCTCGGTGGTGGCGTAGGTCTTGGTCAGGGCCACCACGCTGGCGATGTCCTGGAAATCGTAATGGTCGTCAACCTTGACCTGCAGACCGGGAGACAAGGCCGAAGGGGGGGGGTGGTGGGGCGAAGGGGTGAGAGGTGAAGGGCAGAGGGACGAAAGAGGAGAGAACAGGGCTGAATATCGTCCATAGCAACAACCATCCAAGAGCACGTTCAATACGACAGGACAGACTGAGAGCTCGGTCTCTGACAGGGCCGCACTGTCGACGGGTCATTCGGTCAGACAGTGACAGGGCCGAACTGTCGACGGGTCAGTCAGTGACACAGTGACAGGGCCACACTGTCGAGGGGTCAGTCAGTCAGACAGTGACAGGGCCGCACTGTCGAGGGGTCAGTCAGACAGTGACAGGGCCGCACTGTCGAGGGGTCAGTCAGTCACACAGTGACAGGGCCGCACTGTCGACGGGTCATTCGGTCAGACAGTGACAGGGCCGAACTGTCGACGGGTCAGTCAGTGACACAGTGACAGGGCCACACTGTCGAGGGGTCAGTCAGTCAGACAGTGACAGGGCCGCACTGTCGAGGGGTCAGTCACACAGTGACAGGGCCGCACTGTCGAGGGGTCAGTCAGTCACACAGTGACAGGGCCGCACTGTCGAGGGGTCATTCAGTCACACAGTGACAGGGCCGCACTGTCGAGGGGTCAGTCAGTCACACAGTGACAGGGCCGCACTGTCGAGGGGTCAGTCACACAGTGACAGGGCCGCACTGTCGAGGGGTCAGTCACACAGCGACAGAGCCGCACTGTCGACGGGTCAGTCAGTCACACAGTGACAGGGCCGCACTGTCGAGGGGTCAGTCAGTCAGACAGTGACAGGGCCGCACTGTCGAGGGGTCAGTCAGTCAGACAGTGACAGGACTGCACTGTTGAGGGGTCAGTCAGTAACACAGTGAGAGGGCCGCACTATCGACGGGTCAGTCAGTAACACAGTGACAGGGCCGCACTGTCGAGGGGTCAGTCGGTCAGACAGTGACAGGGCCGCACTGTCGAGGGGTCAGTCAGTCAGACAGTGACAGGGCCGCACTGTCGAGGGGTCAGTCAGTCAGACAGTGACAGGGCCGCACTGTCGAGGGGTCAGTCAGTCAGACAGTGACAGGGCCGCACTGTCGACGGGTCATTCGGTCAGTCAGTGAGAGGGGCGCACTGTCGAGGGGTCAGTCAGTCACACAGTGACAGGGCCGCACTGTCGACGGGTCAGTCAGTCACAGAGTGACATGGCCGCACTGTCGAGGCGTCAGTCAGCCAGACACTGACAGGGCCGCACTCTCGAGGGGTCAGTCAGCCAGACACTGACAGGGCCGCACTCTCGAGGGGTCAGTCAGCCAGACACTGACAGGGCCGCACTGTCGACGGGTCAGTCAGACGGTGACAGGGCTGCCCTATTGAGGGGTCTGTCAATCAGACACTGACAGGGCTGCCCTATCGAGGGGTCAGTCAGTCACACAGAAACAGGGCCACAGTTGTTGGCGTTCTGGAATTGTATTTTTTACCAAAGTCATATATTTGGTGACATCATTCCATGGTACCTTGGTTAGACGACAGGCATCATTGTAAATCCCTATGTAAACATTTCCCGGACAATGAACTGTCACGGTGCAGTTGACACCTCTGCCCACCAGAGGCATTGCGGTGGGAGTTTCAGACACTCTGACATTATTCAATCCGTACCCCAGCGAACCCATTGGTCGGTCACACAATTCCTTACCTTGCCCATTCCAGAGTAAGCATGTCCCATTTTCACGACCACCGGGAATCTTGAAGTTGTCAGCTGCAAAAGGAAGAAGCCATTAGCGGTGATTTGGGAATACAATTGGTCGCCTGTCCCAAACACAATCCCGCCTGCAGTAACGCCAGAGGGTGAGAGACACCAGCCCCATAATCCAGCCCCGACACTCGCCCGTCTCCCAGTGCTGAGGGAGCGACGCGCTGTCGGAGGGTCAGTGCTGAGGGAGCGCCGCACTGTCGGAGGGTCAGTGCTGAGGGAGCGACGCGCTGTCGGAGGGTCAGTGCTGAGGGAGCGCCGCGCTGTCGGATGGTCAGTGCTGAGGGAGCGCCGCACTGTCGGAGGGTCAGTGCTGAGGGAGCGCCGAACTGTCGGAGGGTCAGTACTGAGGGAGCGCCGCACTGTCGGAGGGTCAGTGCTGAGGGAGCGCCGCACTGTCGGAGGGTCAGTGCTGAGGGAGCGCCGCACTGTCGGAGGGTCAGTGCTGAGGGAGAGCCGCACTGTCAGAGGGTCAGTGCTTAGAGAGCGCCGCACTGTCGGAGGGTCAGCGCCGAGGGAGCACCGCACTGTCGGAGGGTCAGCGCTGAGGGAGCGCCCCACTGTCGGAGGGTCAGTACTGAGGGAGCGCCGCACTGTGGGAGGGTCAGTGCTGGGGGAGCGCCGCACTGTCGGAGGGTCAGTGCTGAGGGAGCGCCGCACTGTGGGAGGGTCAGTGCTGAGGGAGCGCCGCACTGTCGGAGGGTCAGCGCTGAGGGAGCGCCGCACTGTGGGAGGGTCAGTGCTGAGGGAGCGCCGCACTGTCGGAGGGTCAGCGCTGAGGGAGCGCCGCACTGTGGGAGGGTCAGTGCTGAGGGAGCGCCGCACTGTCGGAGGGTCAGTGCTGAGGGAGCGCCGCACTGTCGGAGGGTCAGTGCTGAGGGAGCGCCGCACTGTCGGTGGACCCCTATTTCGGGGGGAAACGTTAAAGTTGAATGCCCCCCCGGCTCTGCCCTCACAGTTTGACTGATATATCCCACAGCCGCTCTTGGAAAAAGAGTTTGGGTGCTGGGGAGATCTCCCTGGATTGATATTTATCCCAGAGGCTATGTTACCAAGCTGATCACGTTCACATTGCAGTTTTTGGGATCTTGCTGTGTGCAAAGTGGCCACATATCCAATAATAACTATTTCTTTGGCAATTAAGTACTTTGTGATGTCATAATGTAGAGAAAAGTGCTGCCAAACTTTAAAAACTTTCTAATTATTGGGGGCATGTGGGCGTCGCTGGCCGGGCCCAGCATTTTTTGCCCATCCCTAATTGCCCCCTTGAGAAGGTGGGGGTGAGCCGCCTTCTTGAGCCGCTGCAGTCCCCGTGTGGTGTAGGTACACCCACCGCGCTGTTAGGGAGGGAGTTCCAGGATTTTGTCCCGTGTGGTGTAGGTACAACCACGGCGCTGTTAGGGAGGGAGTTCCCAGGATTTTGACCCAGCGACAGTGAAGGAACGGCCGATATATTTCCAAGTCGGGATGGTGAGTGGCTCGGAGGGGAACTTGCAGGTGGTGGGTGTTCCCCATGTGTCTGCTGCCCTTGTCCTTCTAGGTGGTAGAGGTGGTGGGTTTGGGCGGCGCTGTCGAAGGAGCCTTGGCGAGTTGCTGCAGTGCATCTTGTAGATGGTACACACACACTGCTGCCCCTGTGCGTCGGTGGTGGAGGAAGCAAGTGGCAATCTTGATACAGGGCTATGGGGAGAGAGCGGGGCAGTGGGATTAGTTTGGGGATTGATACAGGGCTATGGGGAGAGAGTGGGGCAGTGGGATTAGTTTGGGGATTGATACAGGGCTATGGGGAGAGAGCGGGGCAGTGGGATTAGTTTGGGGATTGATACAGGGCTATGGGGAGAGAGCGGGACAGTGGGATTAGTTTGGGGATTGATACAGGGCTATGGGGAGAGAGCGGGGCAGTGGGATTAGTTTGGGGATTGATACAGGGCTATGGGGAGAGAGCGGGGCAATGGGATTAGTTTGGGGATTGATACAGGGATATGGGGAGAGAGTGGGGCAGTGGGATTAGTTTGGGATTGATACAGGGATATGGGGAGAGAGAGGGGCAGTGGGATTAGTTTGGGGATTGATACAGGGCTATGGGGAGAGAGCGGGACAGTGGGATTAGTTTGGGATTGATACAGGGCTATGGGGAGAGAGCGGGGCAGTGGGATTAGTTTGGGATTGATACAGGGCTATGGGGAGAGAGTGGGGCAGTGGGATTAGTTTGGGGATTGATACAGGGCTATGGGGAGAGAGTGGGACAGTGGGATTAGTTTGAGGATTGATACAGGGCTATGGGGAGAGAGTGGGGCAGTGGGATTAGTTTGGGGATTGATACAGGGCTATGGGGAGAGTGTGGGAGAGTGGGATTAGTTTGGGATTGATACAGGGCTATGGGGAGAGAGCGGGGCAGTGGGATTAGTTTGGGATTGATACAGGGCTATAGGGAGAGAGCGGGGCAGTGGGATTAGTTTGGGGATTGATACAGGGCTATGGGGAGAGAGCGGGGCAGTGGGATTAGTTTGGGGATTGATACAGGGCTATGGGGAGAGAGCGGGGCAGTGGGATTAGTTTGGGGATTGATACAGGGCTATGGGGAGAGAGCGGGGCAGTGGGATTAGTTTGGGGATTGATACAGGGCTATGGGGAGAGAGCGGGGCAGTGGGATTAGTTTGGGGATTGATACAGGGCTATGGGGAGAGAGCGGGGCAGTGGGATTAGTTTGGGGATTGATACAGGGCTATGGGGAGAGAGCGGGACAGTGGGATTAGTTTGGGGATTGATACAGGGCTATGGGGAGAGAGCGGGGCAGTGGGATTAGTTTGGGGATTGATACAGGGCTATGGGGAGAGAGCGGGGCAGTGGGATTAGTTTGGGGATTGATACAGGGCTATGGGGAGAGAGCGGGGCAGTGGGATTAGTTTGGGGATTGATACAGGGCTATGGGGAGAGAGCGGGGCAGTGGGATTAGTTTGGGGATTGATACAGGGCTATGGGGAGAGAGCGGGGCAGTGGGATTAGTTTGGGGATTGATACAGGGCTATGGGGAGAGAGCGGGGCAGTGGGATTAGTTTGGGGATTGATACAGGGCTATGGGGAGAGAGCGGGGCAGTGGGATTAGTTTGGGGATTGATACAGGGCTATGGGGAGAGAGCGGGGCAGTGGGATTAGTTGCTTCGTGCTCCCACGACGCGGAGGTGGGTCAGATTGTTCCTGAGGGGCTGAATCCCACCCCACCCCACTCCGCCTCCGCTGTCAAATGCTACGGACAGGCGACAGGGAATGAAATGGGAGCCTGGCGCATCCCCGTCCCCCCGAGCCCTCTCACTCCGGGGAGAGGGGCCATTCAGCCCCCCTCAACACCCACCCCCACAGCTCCGTGCGCTCAGGCCTGACCCCCCCAAGCCGTGCCGACAATCTGTCTGACAGTGGCCCCGGGCCAGGACCGGTCGGCGGGTGGTCAACTGTGACATGGATATCCTGTCCCTGATTTGACCCTCTCCCCCTTGCCAGAGTCTGCAGCCTCCCCCTCCCTTGGCGCCGACAGTTCGTGCTGTCCTCTCCCTCGGCTCCCTCCTTGCGTGTTGTCCTCGCCTTGACCTCCTCCCCGCCCACCCCCTCTGGGTTTCCACACCAGCCTGACACCCTTCCCCTAATGTACAAGCCTCGCTGCTTCCTCTCTCTCTCTCTCTCTCGCCTCCCCACCACCCCACCCTAGCCTGGAGAATTCACCCACCCCCTCTCCGACCAGCAAGGTACAAATTGCATTGCACGTGTGAAAATGTCGACACATTTCTTGCCCCTCTTCTTCCGCGGGGCACACGGGCATTGGCAGGGGCAACGCCAGCTCTTTTACCCCCCTCCCTCGTTGCCCCCTGGGCTGAGTGTCCGGCCAGGGCCATTTGGGAGGGGGTGGGGGTGGTGAAGGCTCGGCCCCACTGCTGACGGGCACTGCGACGGGTGGTGGGGGCTACTTAGATACGGGGCCCTGTAGAATCCTAGCAAGTGCCGTCCTGGGTGGGTAGGGTGGGTGAACGTGGCAAGAGACAGCGAACACGGAGGGCACGGAGTTTTGAGGTGTTTGGCCAAAGACGCGATGGCGAGATGGGGGGCATCCAAAATCGGAGCGGGGGGAGGCCATTCGGCCCCTCCAGCCTGCTCTCCCATTCCATAAGATCGTGGCTGATCTGATTGTTCCTCAACTTCACTTTCCTGTCCGTCCCCCCCCCTCATAACCCTCGACTCCCCTCGCCGATCAGAAATCTGTCTCACTCGGCCTTGAATATATTCAGTGACCCGGCCCCCACTGCTCTCTGGGGGGGGAGAGAATTCCACAGACTGACCACCCTCTGAGAGAAAAAATTCCTCCTCATCTCCGTCTTCAATGGGAGACCCCTCATTCTGAAACTGTGCCCCCCCTCCCCTCGTTCTAGATTCCCCCCGACGAGAGGGGAGGGGGGAAACATCCCCTCAGCATCCACCCTGTCAAACCCCCTCCCCTCAGAATCTGATATGTTTCGATAAGATCACCTCTCATTCTTCTAAACTCCAATGGGTAGAGGCCCAACCTGCTCAACCTCTCCTCATCAGACAAACCCCCTTCGTCCCAGGAATCGGCCGAGTGAACCTTCTCTGAACGGCTTCCGATGCGAGTCTGTCCCTCCTGAAGTGAGGGGACCAGAACTGTCCACAGTGCCCCAGGAGCGTCCTCACCAACGCCCTGTCCAGTTGTAGCAAGACTTCCCGATTCTTATACTCCCCTCGCAATAAAGGACAACTTTCCATTTGCCGTCCCAATCACTCGCTGCATCTGGGTACCAACTTCTTGGTGAGAGATTTCTCATCGACGAGGGGTGGGGTCGAGGGTTATTGGGTTGGTGGGCCGGAAAGCGGAGTTCAGGCCACAATCAGGTCAGCCACGATCTTCTTAAATGGGGCAGCAGGACCGAGGGACCGAATGGACTCCACCTGCTGGGCATTCCAATGTTATCCTGACTCGGTCCAGTTGGACGCTGGGATACCAGAGGGTGTGCGGCAAGTTCGAGAGCTACTGTACAAGGTGCCAGACAGGCTCCAGAGCAGGAAATGCCAGGAATTCTGATCTGACATTCCTGCAGCTAATCTCCAGTTCAAATTATATCACTTCATCCGGCAAAGCACAGAGCCAAAACTGCAAGAGGCGGATGAAGTATTTCAGGGTGATGTGTGAGGCTGAAAGATAAAGCTTCCTTTGGCTAGCCAGAGCTGAGTCAGAGGAGTCCGGAAATTCATTGATTGCCCCATCCATACACTTCCTCCGAGAAATAACACAGTCAACACGCAGAGGGAGGGATAGTCTGCAGGCGAAAAGCCTTCGTGGTCCCGTCAAACACTCCCAGGACAGGTACAGCACGGGCTTACAGACAGAGTAAAGCTCCCTCTACACTGTCCCCGTCAGACGCTCCCAAGGACAGGTACAGCACGGGGTTAGATACAGAGTAAAGCTCCCTCTACACCGTCCCCGTCAAACACTCCCAGGACAGGGACAGAACGGGGTTAGATACAGAGTAAAGCTCCCTCTACACCGTCCCCGTCAAACACTCTCAGGACAGGTACAGCACGGTGTTAGATATAGAGTAAAGCTCCCTCTACACCGTACCCATCAAACAATTCCAGGACAGGTACATGACGGGGTTAGATACAGACTAAAGCTCCTTCAACACCGTCCCCAACAAACACTCCCAGGATAGCTACAGCACGGGGTTAGATACAGAGTAAAGCTCCCTCTACACTGACCCATCAAACACTCCCAGGGCAGGTACAGCACGGGGTTAGATACAGAGTAAAGCTCCCTCTACACTGTCCCCATCAAACACTCTCAGGACAGGTACAGTACGGGGTTAGATACAGGGTAAAGGTCCCTCTACACTGTCCCCATCAAACACTCCCAGGACAGGTACAGCACGGGGTTAGATACAGAGTAAGGCTCCCTCTACACCGTCCCCATCAAACACTCCCAGGACAGGGACAGCAAGGGGTTAGATACAGAGTAAAGCTCCCACTACACTGTCCCCACCAAACACTCACAAGACAGGTACAGCATGGGGTGAGATAAAGAATAAAGCTCCCTCTACACCGTCCCCATCAAACACTCCCAGGACAGGTACATCACGGGGTTAGATACAGAGTAAAGCTCCCTCTACACTGTCCCCATCAAACACTCCCAGGACAGGTACAGCACAGGGTGAGATACAGAGTAAATACCCTCTACAATGTCCCCATCAAACACTTCCAGGACAGGTAAATCACGGGGTTAGATACAGAGTAAAGCTCCCTCTACACTGTACCCATCAAACACTCCCAGGACAGGTACAGCACGGGGTTAGTTACAGAGTAAAGCTCCCTCTACACCGTCCCCATCAAACACTCCCAGGACAGGTACAGCACGGGGTGAGATACAGAGTAAAGTTCCCCCTACACTGTCCCCGTCAAACACTCTCAGGACAGGTACAGCACGGTGTTAGATATAGAGTAAAGCTCCCTCTACACCGTACCCATCAAACAATTCCAGGACAGGTACATGACGGGGTTAGATACAGACTAAAGCTCCTTCAACACCGTCCCCAACAAACACTCCCAGGATAGCTACAGCACGCGGTTAGATACAGAGTAAAGCTCCCTCTACACTGACCCATCAAACACTCCCAGGGCAGGTACAGCACGGGGTTACATACAGAGTAAAGCTCCCTCTACACTGTCCCCATCAAACACTCTCAGGACAGGTACAGTACGGGGTTAGATACAGGGTAAAGGTCCCTCTACACTGTCCCCATCAAACACTCCCAGGACAGGTACAGCACGGGGTTAGATACAGAGTAAAACTCCCTCTACACCGTCCCCATCAAACACTCCCAGGACAGGGACAGCAAGGGGTTAGATACAGAGTAAAGCTCCCACTACACTGTCCCCACCAAACACTCACAAGACAGGTACAGCATGGGGTGAGATAAAGAATAAAGCTCCCTCTACACCTTCCCCATCAAACACTCCCAGGACAGGTACATCACGGGGTTAGATACAGAGTAAAGCTCCCTCTACACTGTCCCCATCAAACACTCCCAGGACAGGTACAGCACAGGGTGAGATACAGAGTAAATACCCTCTACAATGTCCCCATCAAACACTTCCAGGACAGGTAAATCACGGGGTTAGATACAGAGTAAAGCTCCCTCTACACTGTACCCATCAAACACTCCCAGGACAGGTACAGCACGGGGTTAGTTACAGAGTAAAGCTCCCTCTACACCGTCCCCATCAAACACTCCCAGGACAGGTACAGCACGGGGTGAGATACAGAGTAAAGTTCCCTCTACACTGTCCCCGTCAAACACTCCCACGACAGGTACATCACGGGGTTAGATACAGAGTAAAGCTCCCTCTACACTGTACCCATCAAACACTTCCAGGACAGGTACATCACGGGGTTCGATACAGAGTAAAGCTCCTTCAACACCGTCCCCATCAAACACTCCCAGGACAGGTACACGACGGGGTTAGATACAGAGTAAAGCTCCCTCTACACCGTCCCCATCAAACACTCCCACGACAGGTACACGACGGGGTTAGATACAGAGTAAAGCTCCCTCTACACCGTCCCCATCAAACACTTCCACGACAGGTACACGACGGGGTTAGATACAGAGTAAAGCTCCCTCTACACCGTCCCCATCAAACACTCCCAGGGCAGGTACAGCACGGGGTTAGATACAGAATAAAGCTCCCTCTACACCGTCCCCGTCAAACACTCCCAGGACAGGTACAGCACGAGGTTAGATACAGAGTAAAGCTCCCTCTACACCGTCCCCATCAAACACTCCCAGGACCGGTACAGCACGGGGTTAGATACAGAGTAAAGCTCCCTCTACACTGTCCCATCAAACACTCGCAGGACAGGTACAGCACGGGGTTAGATACAGAGTAAAGCTCCCTCTACACCGACCCCGTCGTACAAACCCAGGACTGGTACAGCACGGGGTTAGTTACAGAGTAAAACTCTGTCTACACCGTCCCCATCAAACACTCACAGGATAGGTACAGCACGGGGTTAGATACTGAGTAAAGCTCCCTCTGCACTGTCCCCATCAAACAGTCCCAGGACAGGTACAGCACGGGGTTAGATACAGAGTAAAGCTCCCTCTACACTGGCCCCATCAAACACTCCGAGGACAGGTACAGCACAAGGTTAGATACAGAGTAAAGCTCCAGCTTCACTGTCACCATCAAACATTCTCAGGACAGGTACAGCACGGGGTTAGATATTGAGTAAAGCTCCCTCTACACTGTCCCCATCAAACAGTCCCAGGACAGGTATAGCATGGGTTAGATACAGAGTAAATTTCCCTCTACACTGTCCCCGTCAAACACTCTCAGGACAGGTACAGCACGGTGTTAGATATAGAGTAAAGCTCCCTCTACACCGTACCCATCAAACAATTCCAGGACAGGTACATGACGGGGTTAGATACAGACTAAAGCTCCTTCAACACCGTCCCCAACAAACACTCCCAGCATAGCTACAGCACGCGGTTAGATACAGAGTAAAGCTCCCTCTACACTGACCCATCAAACACTCCCAGGGCAGGTACAGCACGGGGTTACATACAGAGTAAAGCTCCCTCTACACTGTCCCCATCAAACACTCTCAGGACAGGTACAGTACGGGGTTAGATACAGGGTAAAGGTCCCTCTACACTGTCCCCATCAAACACTCCCAGGACAGGTACAGCACGGGGTTAGATACAGAGTAAAGCTCCCTCTACACCGTCCCCATCAAACACTCCCAGGACAGGGACAGCAAGGGGTTAGATACAGAGTAAAGCTCCCACTACACTGTCCCCACCAAACACTCACAAGACAGGTACAGCATGGGGTGAGATAAAGAATAAAGCTCCCTCTACACCTTCCCCATCAAACACTCCCAGGACAGGTACATCACGGGGTTAGATACAGAGTAAAGCTCCCTCTACACTGTCCCCATCAAACACTCCCAGGACAGGTACAGCACAGGGTGAGATACAGAGTAAATACCCTCTACAATGTCCCCATCAAACACTTCCAGGACAGGTAAATCACGGGGTTAGATACAGAGTAAAGCTCCCTCTACACTGTCCCCATCAAACACTCCCAGGACAGGTACAGCACAGGGTGAGATACAGAGTAAATACCCTCTACAATGTCCCCATCAAACACTTCCAGGACAGGTACAGCACGGGGTGAGATACAGAGTAAAGTTCCCTCTACACTGTCCCCGTCAAACACTCCCACGACAGGTACATCACGGGGTTAGATACAGAGTAAAGCTCCCTCTACACTCTACCCATCAAACACTTCCAGGACAGGTACATCACGGGGTTCGATACAGAGTAAAGCTCCTTCAACACCGTCCCCATCAAACACTCCCAGGACAGGTACACGACGGGGTTAGATACAGAGTAAAGCTCCCTCTACACCGTCCCCATCAAACACTCCCACGACAGGTACACGACGGGGTTAGATACAGAGTAAAGCTCCCTCTACACCGTCCCCATCAAACACTCCCACGACAGGTACACGACGGGGTTAGATACAGAGTAAAGCTCCCTCTACACCGTCCCCATCAAACACTCCCAGGGCAGGTACAGCACGGGGTTAGATACAGAGTAAAGCTCCCTCTACACTGTCCCATCAAACACTCGCAGGACAGGTACAGCACGGGGTTAGATACAGAGTAAAGCTCCCTCTACACTGGCCCCATCAAACACTCCGAGGACAGGTACAGCACAAGGTTAGATACAGAGTAAAGCTCCACCTTCACTGTCACCATCAAACATTCTCAGGACAGGTACAGCACGGGGTTAGATATTGAGTAAAGCTCCCTCTACACTGTCCCCATCAAACAGTCCCAGGACAGGTATAGCATGGGTTAGATACAGAGTAAAGCTCCCTCTACAATGTCCCCATCAAACACTCGCAGGACAGCTACAGCACGGGGTTAGATACAGAGTAAAGCTCCCTCTACACCGTCCCCATCAAACACTCCCAGGACAGGTACAGCACGGGGTTAGATACAGAGTAAAGCTCCCTATACACCGTCCCCATCAAACACTCCCAGGACAGGTACAGCTCAAGGTTAGTTACAGAGTAAAGCTCCCTCTGCACTGTCCCCGTTAAACACTCCCAGGACAGGTACAGCACGGGGTTAGAGACAGAATAAAGCTCCCTCTACACCGTCCCCATCAAACACTCCAAGGACAGGTACAGCACTGGGTTAGATACAGAGTAAAGCTACCTCTACACCGTCCCCATCAAACACTCCCACGACAGGCACAGGACGGGGTTAGATACAGGGTAAAGCTCCCTCTACACCGTCCCCATCAAACACTCCCAGGACAGGTACAGCACGGGGTTAGATACAGAGTAAAGCTCCCTCTACACCCTCCCCATCCAACACTCCCAGGACAGGTACAGCGCGGGGTTAGATACAGAGTAAAGCTCCCTCTACACCGTCCCCATCAAACACTCCCAGGACAGGTACAGCACGGGGTTAGATACAGAGTAAAGCTCCCTCTACACTGTCCCCATGAAACACTCCCAGGACAGGTACAGCATGGGGTTAGATACAGAGTAAAGCATCCTCTACACTGTCCCCATCAAACACTCCCAGGACAGGTACAGCTCAAGGTTAGTTACAGAGTAAAGCTCCCTCTGCACTGTCCCCGTTAAACACTCCCAGGACAGGTACAGCACGGGGTTAGATACAGAATCAAGCTCCCTCTACACCGTCCCCATCAAAAACTCCCAGGACAGGTACAGCACTGGGTTAGATACAGAGTAGAGCTCCCTCTACACCGTCCCCATCAAACACTCCCAGGACCGGTACAGCACGGGGTTAGATACAGAGTAAAGCTATCTCTACACTGTCCCATCAAACACTCGCAGGACAGGTACAGCACGGTGTTAGCTACAGAGTAAAGCTCCCTCTACACCGACCCCGTCATACAAACCCAGGACAGGTACAGCACGGGGTTAGATACAGAGTAAAGCTCCCTCTACACTGTCCCCATCAAACACTCACAGGATAGGTACAGCACGGGGTTAGATACAGAGTAAAGCTCCCTCTACACTGTCCCCATCAAACACTCCCAGGACAGGTACAGCATGGGGTTAGATACAGAGTAAAGCTCTCTCGACACTGTCCCCATCAAACACTCCCAGGACAGGTACAGCACGGGGTTACATGCAGAGTAAAGCTCCCTCTACATTGGCCCCATCAAACATTCCCAGGACAGGTACAGCACAAGGTTAGATATAGAGTAAAGCTCCACCTTCACTGTCACCATCAAACATTCTCAGGACAGGTACAGCACGGGGTTAGATATTGAGTAAAGCTCGCTCTACACTGTCCCCATCAAACAATCCCAAGACAGGTACAACACGGGGTAAGGTGCAGAGTAAAGCTCCCTCTACACCGTCCCCATCAAACATTCCCAGGACAGGTACAGCACGGGGTTAGATACAGAGTAAAGCTCCCTCTACACCGTCCCCATCAAACACTCCCAGGACAGGTACAGCACGGGGTTAGATACAGAGTAAAGCTCCCTCTACACTGTCCCCATCAAACACTCCAAGGACAAGTACAGCACGGGGTTAGATACAGAGTAAAGCTCCCTCTACACTGTCGCCATCAAACACTCCCAGGACAGGTACAGCACAGGGTTAGAAACAGAGTAAAACTCCCTCTACACTGTCCACATCAAATACTCCCAGGACAGGCACAGCTCAATGTTAGTTACAGTGTAAAGCTCCCTCTACACTGCCCCCATTAAAACCTCCCAGGACAGGTACAGCACAGGGTTAGATACAGAGTAAAGCTCCCTCTACACTGTCCCCATCAAACACTCCCAGGACAGGTACAGCACGGGGTTAGATACAGAGTAAAACTCACTCTACACTGTCCCCAGTAAACACTCCCAGGAGAAGGGCAGCACGGGGTTAGATACCAGTGGGTCAACGGGATTCGTCGCGTTTCGAACAGGGGATTTTGCAGGGTTTTGGGAGAGCTGAAGATTCCGGTGGGTGGAACATGGGAAGCGGTCCAGAAGAAACAATGGGTGCTCTTAAGAACAAGACAGAGCATGAGTGTAATGGAATCAGTTGAAAAACAAAGGTCTTAATTTACACACACAAAGGCTGCAATTGTCAAATTTCTGGAACTTTTCCCTCAATCTGAGACCACAGTCCCCGGAATTATGAACTCCTCCCGATCTTGTTCTCAATTTGGAACAAAATAATTGAATCTCTCGCAACCAGTGTCCTTGAAAGAGCAACGTCCAATGGAGGGGCTGGAAAATTTCTATATAGCATAATGAATACAGGGAGTGAGTTGCAGACTGGAATCTAATCGAGGGGTTCGGGGTGGTTTATATATAGAATAACAGATACCCGGGAGTGAGTTACAGACTGGAATCTAATCGAGGGGTTCGGGGGATTTATATATAGAATAACAGATACCCGGGAGTGTGTTACAGACTGGACTCTAATCGAGGGGTTCGGGGGGTTTATATATAGAATAACAGATACCCGGGAGTGAGTTACAGACTGGAATCTAATCGAGGGGTTCGGGGTGGTTTATATATAGAGTAACAGATACCCGGGAGTGAGTTGCAGACTGGAATCTAATCGAGGGGTTCGGGGGGATTTATATATAGAATAACAGATACCCGGGGGTGAGTTACAGACAGGAATCTAATCGAGGGGTTCGGGTGGTTTATATATAGAATAACAGATACCCGGGAGTGAGTTACAGACTGGAATCTAATCGAGGGGTTCGGGGGGGTTTATATATAGAATAACAGATACCCGGGGGTGAGTTACAGACTGGAATCTAATCGAGGGGTTCGGTGGGGGTTTATATATAGAATAACAGGTACCCGGGAGTGAGTTACAGACTGGAATCTAATCGAGGGTTTCGGGGGGGTTTATATATAGAATAACAGATACCCGGGAGTGAGTTACAGACTGGAATCTAATCGAGGGGTTCGGGGGGTTTATATATAGAATAACAGATACCCGGGAGTGAGTTACAGACTGGAATCTAATCGAGAGGTTCGGTGGGGGTTTATATATAGAATAACAGATACCCGGGAGTGAGTTGCAGACTGGAATCTAATCGAGGGGTTCGGGGGGGTTTATATATAGAATAACAGATACCCGGGAGTGAGTTACAGACTGGAATCTAATCGAGGGGTTCGGGGGGTTTATATATAGAATAACAGATACCCGGGAGTGAGTTACAGACTGGAATCTAATCAAGGGGTTCGGTGGGGGTTTATATATAGAATAACAGATACCCGGGAGTGAGTTACAGACTGGAATCTAATCGAGGGGTTCGGGGGGATTTATATATAGAATAACAGATACCCGGGGGTGAGTTACAGACAGGAATCTAATCGAGGGGTTCGGGTGGTTTATATATAGAATAACAGATACCCGGGAGTGAGTTGCAGACTGGAATCTAATCGAGGGTTTCGGGGGGGTTTATATATAGAATAACAGATACCCGGGAGTGAGTTACAGACTGGAATCTAATCGAGGGGTTCGGGGGGTTTATATATAGAATAACAGATACCCGGGAGTGAGTTACAGACTGGAATCTAATCGAGGGGTTCGGTGGGGGTTTATATATAGAATAACAGATACCCGGGAGTGAGTTGCAGACTGGAATCTAATCGAGGGGTTCGGGGTGGTTTATATATAGAATAACAGATACCCGGGAGTGAGTTACAGACTGGAATCTAATCGAGGGGTTCGGGTGGTTTATATATAGAATAACAGATACCCGGGAGTGAGTTACAGACTGGAATCTAATCGAGGGGTTCGGGGGGGTTTATATACAGAATAACAGATACCCGGGAGTGAGTTACAGACTGGAATCTAATCGAGGGGTTCGGGGGGTTTATATATAGAATAACAGATTCCCGGGAGTGAGTTACAGACTGGAATCTAATCGAGGGGTTCGGGGGGGTTTATATATAGAATAACAGATACCCGGGAGTGAGTTACAGACTGGAATCTAATCGAGGGGTTCGGGGGGTTTATATATAGAATAACAGATACCCGGGAGTGAGTTACAGACTGGAATCTAATCGAGGGGTTCGGGGGGGCTTTATATATAGAATAACAGATGCCCGGGAGTGAGTTACAGACTGGAATCTAATCGAGGGGTTCGGGGTGGTTTATATATAGAATAACAGATACTCAGGAGTGAGTTGCAGACTGGAATCCAATCGAGGAGTTCGGGTGGTTTATATATAGAATAACAGATACCCGGGACTGAGTTACAGACTGGAATCTAATCGAGGGGTTCGGGGGGTTTATATATAGAATAACAGATACCCGGGAGTGAGTTACAGACTGGAATCTAATCGAGGGGTTCGGGGTGGTTTATATATAGAATAACAGATACCCAGGAGTGAGTTACAGACTGGAATCTAATCGAGGTGTTCGGTTGGGGTTATATATAGAATAACAGATACCCGGGAGTGAGTTACAGACTGGAATCTAATCGAGGGGTTCGGGTGGTTTATATATAGAATAACAGATACCCGGGAGTGAGTTACAGACTGGAATCTAATCGAGGGGTTCGGGGGGTTTATATATAGAATAACAGATACCCGGGAGTGAGTTACAGACTGGAATCTAATCGAGGGGTTCGGGGGGGCTTTATATATAGAATAACAGATGCCCGGGAGTGAGTTACAGACTGGAATCTAATCGAGGGGTTCGGGGTGGTTTATATATAGAATAACAGATACCCGGGAGTGAGTTACAGACTGGAATCTAATCGAGGGGTTCGGGGTGGGTTTATATATAGAATAACAGATACCCGGGAGTGAGTTACAGACTGGAATCTAATCGAGGGGTTCGGGGGGGTTTATATATAGAATAACAGATACCCGGGAGTGAGTTACAGACTGGAATCTAATCGAGGGGTTCGGGGTGGTTTATATATAGAATAACAGATACCCGGGAGTGAGTTACAGACTGGAATCTAATCGAGGGGTTCGGGGGGTTTATATATAGAATAACAGATACCCGGGTGTGAGTTACAGACTGGAATCCAATCGAGGAGTTCGGGTGGTTTATATATAGAATAACAGATACCCGGGAGTGAGTTACAGACTGGAATCTAATCAGGGGGTTCGGGGGGGTTTATACGAAGAATATGAGATTCCCGTATTCCAAGCAACTGAGTGGGAGAGGGGCCTTGAAAGAAAGTTGCAGAGAGATACAGGGAGGGTGAGTGTGACAGATAGAAATGGAGGGACAGATGGAGCAACGGAAATATAAGGAGAGAATGAGATAGATTTTGGGAGAGGAATTGAGAGAAAGAGAGAGAGTGTGAGAGGGCAAGGGACAGTCAAACAAATAGAGAATGGGAGATTGAGTGAAAGAGATAGGGAGGAAGGCAGATAGAGGGAGAGAGAGTGAGGGAGAGCGAAAGAGACTGAGAGAGAGGCAGGCAGAGAAAGAGAGACAGGGTGAGGGTGTGAAAGAGTGAGACGTTGAGAGGATGGCAGAGAGAGGGGGCGGAGAGACAGAGACGGAGCAGAAAAGAGAAAGGCAGAGAGAAATGGAGAGAGACAGAGGGAGATGGAAAGGGGGAGAGGGAGAAGGAGAATGAAAGGCAGATCATGACCGAGGGTTACGCAGTTAGCAGTCGAGAGGGGAAAAGAGGGACAGAGAGTGGGGAAGGAAGGAAAAGGGAGAGAGAGAAAGAGAGACAGAGAGAGAGAGAGAACGAGAGACAGAGAGAGAGAGTGAGTGCGAGAGGGAGAGGGCGAGAGACAGAGAGAGAGAGTGAGTGCGAGAGGGAGAGGGCGAGAGACAGAGAGAGAGAGAGACAGAGAGAGAGAGAGAGAGAGAGACAGAGTGGGAGAGAGAGAGAGAGATTGTGAGGGGGGAGAGAGAGAGATGGGGAGACAGCAAGGGAAAGAGAGAGAGGGAAAACGAGAGACAGAGAGAGAGTGAGTCCGAGAGGGAGAGGGAGAGAGACAGAGAGAGGGAGGGAGGAGAGAGAGAGAGAAAGAGAGACAGAGAGGGAGAGACAGAGAGAGAGAGAGAGAGAGAGGAAGAGAGACAGAGAGAGAGTGAGTCCGAGAGGGAGAGGGAGAGAGACAGAGAGAGGGAGGGAGGAGAGAGAGAGAGACAGAGAGGCAGAGAGGGAGAGACAGAGAGAGAGAGAGGACGAGAGAGAGAGAGGAAGAGAGAGAGAGAGGAAGAGAGAGAGAGAGAGAGAGGAAGAGAGACAGAGAGGGAGAGAGAGAGAGAGATTGTGAGGGGGAGAGAGAGAGAGATGGGGAGAAAGCAAGGGAAAGAGAGAGAGAGGGAGATAGCCTTAGGATGCTGGTGGCTGGAAGCAGGGGTGCGAGGGTCACTGCGCTTACTGACCGGGACCGCCTGGTGTCTGCGCACATGAAACGGCGCCAACACAATGAGCAAAGCGAGGGCCACGATGACTGCGCTCTCGCAGCCTGCGGTCTACCTCCTGCTGGCCAGTCACCAGCCGGGCCTCACCAGGTACAGTGCTGGGCTGGTGGAGGGGGGGTCGCCTGAGGGAAGAGGTGGGTGAACATCGGGACCACGTATCACCGGTCTGCACCCGTCCGCTTGTCTGGAGCAGGAGGTCAAGCGAGGGGCAGCCATGGTGACAGGGATATCCCAGCAGCCTCGGCATGGGCCAATGGTCAACCATGGGAGCGGGGGGTGGGGCAGTCAACGGCTTTGATAGAGGGCTTGCGGGAGTGCAATGCATGCTGGGTTATAGCCACCTCCATTGTTAACTCTTGAATTGCCGCGGCACCCCAGCAGAAACTGGCGCTTGTATCGTGCGGACGGTCAGAGAGAGGCCCATGGACCACCTGGTCGAGCCAGGGCCAGAGGTCCTGAACGTCGCTGAGAATGGGGTGTGGCGGCCGGGTCTGGAGAGAGTTCCCAGGGGTTGGGGAGAGCGGGTGGAGGGCGGGGAGCAGAGATTGGACCCCAAGCGGCTGGGGAGAGCGTAAGTAGGTGGGGATTGAGGGATACGGGGAGATGGTGGGGATTGAGGGATACGGGGAGAAGGTGGGGATTGAGGGGTACGGGGAGAAGGTGGGGATTGAGGGATACGGGGAGAAGGTGGGGATTGAGGGATACGGGGAGAAGGTGGGGATTGAGGGATACGGGGAGAAGGTGGGGATTGAGGGGTACGGGGAGAAGGTGGGGATTGAGGGATACGGGGAGAAGGTGGGATTGAGGGATACGGGGAGAAGGTGGGGATTGAGGGATACGGGGAGAAGGTGGGGATTGAGGGATACGGGGAGAAGGTGGGGATTGAGGGATACGGGGAGAAGGTGGGGATTGAGGGATACGGGGAGAAGGTGGGGATTGAGGGATACGGGGAGAAGGTGGGGATTGAGGGATACGGAGAGAAGGTGGGGATTGGGACTGACGGATATGGAGAGAAGGTGGGGATTGGGACTGAGGGATATGGGAAGAAGGTGGGGATTGGGACTGAGGGATACGGGGAGAAGGTGGGGATTGGGATTGAGGGATATGGGGAGAAGTTGGGGATTGGGACTGAGGGATATGGGGAGAAGGTGGGGATTGAGAGATACGGGGAGACGGTGGGGATTGGGACTGAGGGATACGGGGAGAAGGTGGGGATTGGGACTGACGGATACGGAGAGAAGGTGGGGATTGGGACTGAGGGATACAGGGAGATGGTGGGGATTGGGACTGAGGGATACGGGAAGAAGGTGGGGATTGGGACTGAGGGATACGGGGAGAAGGTGGGGATTGGGACTGACGGATAAGGAGAGAAGGGGGGCATTGGGACTGAGGGATACGGGGAGAAGGTGGGGATTGGGATTGAGGGATATGGGGAGAAGTTGGGGATTGGGACTGAGGGATACGGGGAGATGGTGTGGATTGGGACTGACGGATATGGAGAGAAGGTGGGGATGGGACTGAGGGATACGGGGAGATGGTGGGGATTGGGATTGAGGGATACGGGGAGAAGGTGGGGATTGGGATTGAGGGTTACGGGGAGAAGGTGGGGATTGGGGCTGAGGGATACGGGGAGGTGGTGGGGATTGGAACTGAGGGATACGGGGAGATGGTGGGGATTGGGACTGAGGGATATGGGGAGAAGGTGGGGATTGAGGGATACGGGGAGAAGGTGGGGATTGAGGGATACGGGGAGAGGGTGGGGATTGAGGGATACGGGGAGAAGGTGGGGATTGAGGGATACGGGGAGAAGGTGGGGATTGAGGGATACGGGGAGAGGGTGGGGATTGAGGGATACGGGGAGAAGGTGGGGATTGAGGGATACGGGGAGAAGGTGGGGATTGAGGGATACGGGGAGAAGGTGGGGATTGAGGGATACGGGGAGGAGGTGGGGATTGAGGGATACGGGGAGAAGGTGGGGATTGAGGGATACGGGGAGGAGGTGAGGATTGAGGGATACGGGGAGGAGGTGGGGATTGAGGGATACGGGGAGGAGGTGGGGATTGAGGGATACGGGGAGAAGGTGGGGATTGAGGGATACGGGGAGAAGGTGGGGATTGAGGGATACGGGGAGAAGGTGGGGATTGAGGGATACGGGGAGAAGGTGGGGATTGAGGGATACGGGGAGAAGGTGGGGATTGAGGGATACGGAGAGAAGGTGGGGATTGGGACTGACGGATATGGAGAGAAGGTGGGGATTGGGACTGAGGGATATGGGAAGAAGGTGGGGATTGGGACTGAGGGATACGGGGAGAAGGTGGGGATTGGGACTGAGGGATATGGGGAGAAGGTGGGGATTGAGAGATACGGGGAGACGGTGGGGATTGGGACTGAGGGATACGGGGAGAAGGTGGGGATTGGGACTGAGGGATACGGGGAGATGGTGGAGATTGGGGCTGAGGGATACGGGGAGAAGGTGGGGATTGGGACTGAGGGATACGGGGAGAAGGTGGGGATTGGGACTGAGGGATACGGGGAGATGATGGGGATTGGGACTGAGGGATACGGGGAGAAGGTGGGGATTGAGGGATACGGGGAGAAGGTGGGGCTTGAGGGATACGGGGAGAAGGTGGGGATTGAGGGATACGGGGAGAAGGTGGGGTTTGAGGGATACGGGGAGAAGGTGGGGATTGAGGGATACGGGGAGGAGGTGGGGATTGAGGGATACGGGGAGAAGGTGGGGATTGAGGGATACGGGGAGAAGGTGGGGATTGAGGGATACGGGGAGAAGGTGGGGATTGAGGGATACGGGGAGAAGGTGGGGATTGAGGGATACGGGGAGAAGGTGGGGATTGAGGGATACGGGGAGAAGGTGGGGATTGAGGGATACGGGGAGAAGGTGGGGATTGAGGGATACGGGGAGAAGGTGGGAATTGAGGGATACGGGGAGACGGTGGGGATTGAGGGACACGGTGGAGCGATGGGTGCAGCAAAAAAGTGTGAGGCAAGTTGGAGTTACCTTAATTGGGCCAGGAGCTTGAAACCTGGCCCATTCGTTGGCCTTTCAGATCCTGTACACTCAGGGAGTTCACAAGACAAAGGCCAGACGAGTCTCCAGGCTTCAGCCTTGACTATAGGCCCAATAGGGAGTGGCAAGGAACAGCAAAGGGAAGAGGTCACCCAGAGCAATTTGTCTGTTTTCCATTATATTTTTGCCCAGAAAATGTGAAATCATTCTGGTCATTTTTGGAATCTGCGTGGGATATAAGTCCAACTGTGTTTCACCACATGGAAACCACCAAACCTCAAGGCAAGAAAGGCATGGAGGACAATTTCCATCATGAGAATCTATTTTCAAGTTCAGTGGTTTGCTTTTCAAAATATTTTGGGCCTTTTCACTCTCTCACTCCTGATTCAGAAAGTTGTGGGTTCGGGACCCACTCAAGACAGGTCGGCTCGATTAGCCAGGCCCGACACATGGTCCAGGAGCAAGCAGTCCGTGAATTCCACACATTCCGAGGGTCAGTGCTGAGGGAGAGCCGCACTGTCGGAGGGTCAGTGCTGAGGGAGCGCCGCACTGTCGGAGGGTCAGCGCCGAGGGAGCGCCGCACTGTCGGAGGGTCAGTGCTGAGGGAGCGCCGCACTGTCGGAGGGTCAGTGCTGAGGGAGCGCCGCACTGTCGGAGGGTCAGTGCTGAGGGAGCGCCGCACTGTCGGAGGGTCAGCGCTGAGGGAGCTTCACACATTTTTAATTCATTCACGAGATGTGGGCGTCGCTGCCTGGGCCCAGCATTTATTGCCCATCCCTAATTGCCCTTGAGGTGGTGGGTGAGCCGCCTTCTTGAGCCGCTGCAGTCCCCGTGTGGTGTAGGTACACCCACCGCGCTGTTAGGGAGGGAGTTCCAGGATTTTGACCCAGCGACAGTGAAGGAACGGCCGATATATTTTCCAAGTCGGGATGGTGAGGGGCTCGGAGGGGGAACTTGCAGGTGGTGGGTGTTCCCCATGTGTCTGCTGCCCTTGTCCTTCTAGGTGGTAGAGGTGGTGGGTTTGGGCGGCGCTGTCGAAGGAGCCTTGGCAAGTTGCTGCAGTGCATCTTGTAGATGGTACACACACTGCTGCCCCTGTGCGTCGGTGGTGGAGGGAGTGAATGTTTGTGGATGGGGTGCCAATTAAGCGGGGGCTGCTTTGTCCTGGACGGTGTCGAGCTTCTTGAGTTTTGCAGCTGACAAAGGTGGCATCTTTCGAATAAAACGTGAAAGCCACCCTCGCGTCTGCAGCCTAAGCAGATATATGATCTGAGGCCAAGTCTGGGAGAAGTGTTGGGAGAGAAGGGACAGGGACTGAGCGGTAGTTCCCAGGTCAATATTTACCCCACACAGAGCATAAGGAGAAACAGAGACAATCTGCGAAAATTATCTTGTTGTTTCCTGTGCAATCTTGCTGCGCACAATCTAACTTAGCCATCGCACCTCCTATGTCACAACAGTGAGGGTACAGTGAGGTAAACATTTCTTGTAATAAGAGTGGGTACAGCACGGGGTTAGATACAGAGTAAAGCTCCCTCTACACTGTCCCCATCAAACACTCCCAGGACTGGTACAGCACGGGGTTAGATACAGAGTAAAGCTCCCTCTACACCGTCCCCATCAAACACTCCCAGGACAGGTACAGCACGGGGTTAGATACAGAGTAAAGCTCCCTCTACACTGTCCCCATCAAACACTCCCAGGACTGGTACAGCACGGGGTTAGATACAGAGTAAAGCTCCCTCTACACTGCCGCATCAAACACTCCCAGGACAGGTACAGCACGGGGATAGATACAGAGTAAAGTACCCTGTACACTGTCCCCATCAAACACCCCCAGGACAGGTACAGCACAGGGTTAGATACAGAGTAAAGCACCCTCTACACTGTCCCCATCAAATACTCCCAGGACAGGTACAGCATGGGGTTAGATACAGAGTAAAGCACCCTCTACACTGTCCCCATCAAACACTCCCAGGACAGGTACAGCACGGGGTTAGATACAGAGTAAAGCTCCCTCTACACCGTCCCCCATCAAACACTCCCAGGACAGGTACAGCACGGGGTTAGATACAGAGTAAAGCACCCTCTACACTGTCCCCATCAAACACTCCCAGGACAGGTACAGCACGGGGTTAGATACAGAGTAAAGCTCCCTCTACACCGTCCCCATCAAACACTCCCAGGACAGGTACAGCACGGGGTTAGATACAGAGTAAAGCTCCCTCTACACCGTCCCCATCAAACATGGAGGGGGCTGGCGGTTGTGGGGGGGGGAGGGGTGGGGTGTGGGGTTGGCGGGGGTCGAAGGTCACGAGCGTTGGCTCTCTCCGGTGCTCCCTCCTCTCTTTTCCGCCCCCCCCCCCGCCCCCACCGCCAACCCCTGGGCAGCTAGCATGGCGTAGAACTGGGAATTTTGCAACTTGCCTTCCCCATGCAGACGCTGTGACGTTCAAGAGTCTCTCGGGGGGGCTGGGGGGGGTAGGGATATCTCATCGATGGGGACCCAGGGTGGCCGGTGGGAGACTTGTTTTGGTTGGGGGGGGGGGATTTGTGTGTGGTTCAGGGAGGGGGAGCTCGGTGGTGGTGGGGGGGGGTGGGGAGAAGGCGCTGCGGGGGCAGGGGATGTGGTCTCATGACATCATCCCTGAGTCAAGGATGTGGTTGGTCCTCAGAGGCTACCCGGTGGGGAGGGGCCTGAGGGTTGATGCTCTATATATATATATATATAAAGCCTGTCGGCAGCAGAGAGATCAGCACAACAGGAGCAAAGATTCCAGACTGCTGAGGTAAGCCCTTTCGATCCAGAGGCTGGCCCCATGTGTGGACCTGCAGCTGCTGTGTGTGTCTGTGTCTGCGTCTGTGTGTGCCTGTGTCTGTGTGTGTGTTTAAGTCTGCAGCCTCTGGCTGAACATGAGCGTTTACTGCTTCAGTGACAGACAAGCAGCACTCAGCACCCAGGAGTTCAACACTTCAACAGCAGCTTTCACACCGGCAGAGAGAGCGGGGCAGTGGGATTAGTTTGGGGATTGATACAGGGCTATGGGGAGAGAGCGGGGCAGTGGGATTAGTTTGGGGATTGATACAGGGCTATGGGGAGAGAGCGGGGCAGTGGGATTAGTTTGGGGATTGATACAGGGCTATGGGGAGAGAGCGGGTCAGTGGGATTAGTTTTGGATTGATACAGGGCTATGGGGAGAGAGCGGAACAGTGGGATTAGTTTAGGATTGATACAGGGCTATTGGGAGAGAGCGGGACAGTGGGATTAGTTTGGGGAATGATACAGGGCTATGGGGAGAGAGCGGGGCAGTGGGATTAGTTTGGGGGTTGATACAGGGCTATGGGGAGAGAGCGGGACAGTGGGATTAGTTTGGGATTGATACAGGGCTATGGGGAGAGAGCGGGACAGTGGGATTAGTTTGGGGATTGATACTGGGCTGTGGGGAGAGAGTGGGGCAGTGGGATTAGTTTGGGGATTGATACAGGGCTATGGGGAGAGAGCGGGGCAGTGGGATTAGTTTGGGGATTGATACT